>NC_052048.2:69630652-69963708 GCF_903992535.2 Arvicola amphibius | reverse complement strand
ATAATTTAGAGTTTGATGATTAAAAAGAATTACATATGCCCTTACCTTTCTTGCATGGTTTTATAATGGGATTTTAGATGTAGAAAAGTAAATTCACAAATTCTGAAATGATTTTACCAACTTAATAGGACTTTACTTTTCCCAAGTGTCCAAACAGAAAGTCAGTAATCTGAAACTGAAAATTAATTCTACTGTCTGTCCAGTTTATTTCTCGGCTTCTCATTGCATTAAAAATATAATTTGTATTGATGTTGAAAGCTCAAACAAAATCTTTCCTGTAGTATGGCTTTCTTTCTATTTGCCTGGAAATGCATATGAAATGTAGACAGTAGCATCTACTTCCAAAAGATGTGTTATGCTTCCAACACCCACATGTGACAGAGATTTTTAAACCAAATTGATTGACTTATTAACATGGTCCTTATCATGAAATTAATATTACACACCCAAATTTCATATTATGCACCCCAAATTCATATTACACAACCCAAATTCAGATAACACAATTAAAATTCAGATTACACGTACAAAAGCCAGAGATATTAGTATTCCCGATAACATTTTGTGGAATTATATTTAAGGTCCAAAAATAACTTTATATAAATTAATCAGAATACAACTTCTTTAGGAATTAATCTACTCTCTTCCCTCTAATCTTCCATAAATTAGAATTCCATGTGCAACATGTACAAGCTCTAGTCTCCCACATTCATTTCAATGTAATCAACTCAATGTAATCACAGCATTCATATTTCATAATACAGCAGAATACTTTCCAAACTGCAACTCTTATGTTTGTTTTCACTATATAATTCATATGAACTTATTGTGCTAAATGTTCCTTTAGAGAGAACCTAAAGGGTTGCTTAATTCTCTTCCCCAAAAAGTCCTAAGGACTCTTTAACCAAGGCAGCACTCCACTTTCTGATATGGGACTATTGGGTCATACATCTTTTACATAGTCTTTGGCTCCAATTTGGATTTGAACACATGATAACACATGTTTTCTGACTCTTACAAATATTCCCATCTGGGACAGTTTCTGCCCCTTCACACCGACCAGCACAGAGTTGGTCATTTAATTTAAAATGTTATGTGTACCAGGGAATCAGCTCCACCAAGTTAAGCCTTGGAGTTAATATATAAATATTATGTCATGTGTATGTGCGTGTATGTGTGCATAAATAAGAGTTAAAAATGAATGCCAACGTTTTTATGAAAGCAGGAGATCTTTGATTCAATAGTATATTTTATATGCCACTTGTATGATAAATTGATGAGTAAATAAGATTTTCAATGCCAAATGACTTCCTATTCTAAGCACACAAATTCTATCCTATAATGCAGCACTTAAATATAAAGTATTCTGACTCTTCCTTAATTCCTTTATCTACACATTATTCATTTGGTAGATCTGTATTAACTACACAAGGCAAGCAAAGCCTATCAAGGAGGTTCTGGAAAAATCAAGGTGAATTATATTCACATAGTTTTGCCTGAGATTTGTTATCATTGTCTGTTTTGATGGTTGATATTCCCTGTTACCTTGAGAAGATTTAGAATTACCTAATAGAAAAACCTGTGAGAATGTCTGTGATTAAGGAAATTTAACTGAGGTGAAAGGATATCCTTGCATGTGGCTGACACCACTCTCTGAACAGGGGTCCTAGACCAAAAGACGAAGATGCGAGTTGAGCACTGGCCTTCATTGCTCTTTGCTTTCTAACGACAAGAGCCATGTGTGCCCTCACCTCATTTTCCTGTCCCCGGGACTTCTTTGCTATGACAGGCTCACACTCTCCTGGCTTAAAGTAGCTTGTTTGCTGAACTGAATATAAACACATAACACTTCTATCTATACAATGGCAAGCTATAAAAAAAAATGGCAGCTACTTTTCCTGAACAGGGCTAGCATTGACCCTTCCAATTGACTAACAGGATTTGAAAGGTCACAACACATTAGAGCAATTAGATTTGTTTAGCGGTGTTTTGCTGTGATGATTGATATTTCTACACCAGCAGTGCTAGCATGCCCACTTCTAAATTGCCTTATTAATCTTGAGTCTTGTGTCTAAAAGAGAAGCAAATAATAATGTAAGTTTCCTTCTGGCCATCTGTAGCATTTATCTTGTGCATATGAGCCTAAAAATGCCTCTGGAGATCTACTTCTGTAAATACAAAACCAAATCTGTTCCATTGCATTTAGGAAAAATATGAGTCTGTTGTGGCTGTGCCTTTTGAGGTAGTTAACAGTTTCCAATATATTCACGATGTTATATTCTGTGGTAATAGAGATTATACTGATGACTGGTCATCATTGACAAAGTTTATCACTCTTTCTAATAGTTGCACACATTGTCATCAAATTCTGGTTGTGCTTGAGCTAAACAGGAGAGTCCAGGATCTCCTTGAGTGACACGTACACAAGATGTCAATGCAAGAGAACTAGCAGGGGCTTCATGCTCTCTTGAGCAGTGACCCAATGATACTTCTCAGGCTCTGCCTTACATGGCCTTTTTATACCTTAAGGCCAATATTTAGAGACACTTACCTTAAATATAATGAAATTTGATTCAAATTTGTTCAAAATTTGTTTTTTGCTAGTAGATTTCTCAAAATAAAACCAAAAGTTCTTGCCAAATACTAAGTCTTTGGGGAGGAAAACAGACCATTCTCTTGAGCTTTTTAAAAATAGGTGTTTCTAAAATACTCAAAGTTACCTAAGGTAACTAAAGTTTGTCTACTTTTTCTAAACTTTTACCTTGTTAAAGAAGGCTAGACTTTTCAAAATAAAGATTTACTTATTTTTTTTAAGTTTCTGAGTGTTTGCCTACATTGATGTGCACCATGTGCGGGCAGTTCCTGCAGATGCAGAAGAAGGGAGGCAGATACCTGGGAACTGGTTTACACATGATGGTGAGCCACTACATGAGTGAGAAGACCTGAGTCCTGGTCCTCTCCAAGGCAACAAGAACTCCTACCCACTGATCCCCCACTCTTCTGTTCCGAGAGAAGAATAAGACTAGATTTTCCTATCACAATCTCTTTGTAGTACCTTAACTGTATAAAGGAAAACTTGACAGGTCAGATCTAATGCAGAAAGCCTTTGTTCATACAAGGTTGAAAAATCTTAAACAAATAGCTCAAATATGTGGGCATTATATCTTCATTCTTAGGTGACCAGAATCACCTCAGAGGAGACATCTGAGGAAAATGTTTCTACCCTTACCCACTTCACAATTTTCTCTTGCTAGATTAGACTTACTTCTTCATTTCTACAAATAGATCCTTTCTTGTCTATGATGTTACTTAATAGACAAATCATCTTCCCTGTATCCTCAATCTTTTTTTCTGGATCTTTTCAATCTGTGCAAAAGTCTTATCAGAGTAAAGACTAAAATGCATAAACATATAAGCATGCACACACATGCGCATGCACACAAACACACAGACACAGACACACACACACACACACACACACACACACACTGTACCCTTCCTTCTAGTTCTCTCTTAGCATTATCTGCTCTCTCTTCAGAGCCTGTCTTCTGAAAAGCTAGTGTAATCCTTGTTCCATTTCCTCCCTGCCTACTCATATTCCAGCCCACCACAATCTGGCTTCTGCCCTCCATTCCAAAAATATTAGCCTTGCAATGCTACAAATGTTCCCCTGCTGCCTAGATTGAATGGGCCCTATGTGACTCGCCAGTTCATACAATGAAGTCCGTGTATTCCTGTGGAGATTATCATGATCCCTGGGTGGAGATGATAGGCAAATTCATGCAGCATTCCATATTTTTACAGTATGAACTCATTTTGTTATATATATAGATATATATTTTGATGCAGAGCATATATTTGCATATAGAAAAAGTCTGGAAAGATGTATCAAATTTGAAAAGTAGTTATCCACAGTGATGGGATTTAGGGTGACAAATTATATACATTATTATATATTTCTACTATATATATGCATGCTACTTATGTAATGATTACACATTCCTTATCTAAATAAAAATAAATCTATCTCAAAATATCCAGGTCCCCTTTCAGTTCTCATCTTATTTGCCCTCACAGAAGTGTTTTGACAATTTTGTTCTATCCTTAGTTTCAAGGACACCATATTCTCTTGGTATTTCTCCACCTTCTTAGCATATGGTTTTCAGTTCTTTTTGAGACCTCATTTTATTTATTTGTCTCCTTAAATTTACCACTGCACACTGCATCACTGTCCATCTCTGATACCCATCCCTCAGATTATTTCTGGCTTGTCTCCTTCCTGTTCATTGATTACCTGATGTCGAATTTTTCCAAAGCTCTTTCTCTAGACTCGGGTCTTCTGTCTGTGTTCTAGCCTGCTGCATTCAACCATTGGCTAAATTCTCAAGCGCTTAAAATGAATTCATTTTTCTCACAAGTTGGGTCCAAATCTTATGATTACACATCAACGGATAGATACTTCTTTTTATGAAAATCTACTAAAAATGTAACAGCTGCCTTTGATTCCTTTTTCTCACTTCCTACACCAAAATGCTGATCACCTATAACAAATTTTATGTCCACTTATATAAATCAGAACCCTAACTTTTCCACACATTCTCCTGCACTAATCAAAGACTTCACCATTTCTTATTTATTGAAACCATCCCTCGGCTTCTGGTATCAGATTCAGTCTTATCTACCCTGCCTCCTTTATTTTTTATTTTATAGAAAGAGTGGTTTTCCTAAATCACAAATTATATCATGTTGCTGTACTATTTTAAAAGGCTCTTTTGGCTTTTCTTGCCTAAATCTGTCCCCTAGAATAGATTCTGCAGTACTCATTTACCTTGTGTCTTCTGTCTTCCTGAATGCCAGACCTAGTGACCTGTAAGCAGTTCTCCCAACATCAGTCTTCCCTGCCTGTGAGTCATTTTTCACTAACCCGGCAGAGAAACTCCAGCACTCCTTTCTTACTTGCCTTATGCTCTATTATCATTCAAGTACCAAGTCTGCTCATTTCATAATCTACCCAGGATCATCTTTGTTTACAAAATGCATCATGCTTCCCAGGGTGGGGGGCATAAAGTCACATCCTATTTTATTTTTTGATTCTCTTGTCTTCCATACATGAAACTTGGGATCTAGGACTGTGTATTTAATTTGTTTGTTATAAACAGAAATGATGATCATAAAGGTATCAGCCATTTCCAAAATCATTCATTAAGGGAGGAGCCAAAATACAATCAGTTGAACACATTTACCCACAACATATTTTAAGCTATTTATTTTTTTAAATTCTTCTATATTTTTCATTTAAATAACATTTTTTCATTTATTTTACATACCAACTTCAGTTTCCCCTTCCTGCTCTCCTGCCAGTACCCTCCTCACTTCTCACCTAACCCCCTCATCTTCATCTCCTCTATGTATCCACTGAAAAGCACATGCCTCTCATGGGTTTGAGAAAAGCATGGCACATCAAGCCTGAACTGGTGATCCACTGCAATAAGATAGGTGACTCCTCTAATTGTTATCAGAGTACTATATCCAGTAAGTGATGGAAGCGGATGCAGAGATCAACAGCCAAGCACTGGACTGAGTTCCAGAAGACTTGCTGAAGAATGGGAGAAGGGACTGTATGAGTCAGGGGAGTAATGATGGGGAAGAGTCCACAGAGACAGCTGACCTGAGTTTGTGGGACCTCACAGACTCTGGACCAACAGTTAGGGAACCTCTGTGGGTCTGTCCTAGGCCCTCTGCCTGTGTGTGACAGTTGTGTATTTTGGTATCTTTGTAAGGCACCTAGCAGTGTATCAGAACCAGTCCCCTGGTGCTTTTGGGAACTTATATTCCCCACGCTCTACCAGGCCAATTCTTTTAAAGTAGTGAGTGATTCTCAATCTTCCTAATGGTATGACCCCTTAATCTAGTTCCTCATAGTGTGGTGAGCATCAATCATAAAATTATTTTTGTTGCTACTTTAATAAATGATAATGTGAATATCTGTGTTTCTAAAAATGGTCTTATGTAACCTCTGTAAAATGATAATTCACCACACAAAGAACTGCAAACCACAAGTTGAGAACTGCTGCTCTAAAGTAACATAATACACAGATATTTACCTTAGAATATTCATTTAACTCTAATACTGTCAGCTTATAGAGCTCAAAGTAAAAAGAAAAAAAATCCTCCATGAGAGGTAGGGAGTAGGGAGAAAATTTCAGTATTTGACTCAGAGTCTTCCCTGCTGAAAGCATGATATCTTTTACGCAGCCATTTTCTATGGGAATGTCATGCTGTAAAGCAGATTACAATGCATACAGGGCAGGAATATAAGGTTTTAGTTACGTCTCTCTCTACCCATCATCCTGTGACTGAATGGGCAAATCACCTGCATATGGGAAATCATAGGGCAGAAAAATATTTGAACCTAAAAGTACCAGTTGATTCTCTGAATTCATGTTAGAATTAAAATAAACAATTGCAATATTCCAATAAAATTGCTTTTCCACAAATTATCTTCAACATTTATAATAAAAACCATATGGATGCACACAACGATAGCATGCACACCTGAATGGTGTGTACACATAGATGCTACACACATATATATGACCGCTTAGGGCTTGAGAGGTTCCCTGTGGACTATCAAGGAATGTCTTATAAGTGTACTTGTTTTTATGCCCTAATATTTATAATTTTATTAGAGATAGGCACTGCCTATTTCTCCAATAATAGAGAATCATACCTTGTAATCAATGGATTGACTCTTGGCTCATGTTCTATTCTCATCTCATTAAAGATTTGAATTAACAGGGATGTAGAGATGGTTCCTTGGTTAGTAGCACTTGATGTTCTTGAAGGGGACCAGGTTCCCATTCTCAGTAACCATGCGGTAACTCGCGACTTTTGTAACCCTAGTTCTAGGGGATCCACACAGCATGCACCTGGTACATACACATGTGGGTAGGGAAAACATTCATATGACACTCATAAAAATATATAACTCTTTTTAAAAGATGTGAATTAATGAAATAGTTCCTTAACTAGTCAAAAAAAAAAAAACAGAGGGAAATAAATCAACTCTAATTATAACCACATTAGAATTTTAATTCAAGTGTCATACACTGTATCTCACAAACCCTTTCCTCCACCCTGTCTCAATGCCTGGCCAGTGCCCTTTCTTATCTTTAAAAACAGAATTGTGCTATAATTCATTCAAAAATTGATCATTTTGTGATCTACTTTAAATCTGGGTCTGGATCACTCCAGTTCAATAAAGATTGAAATTATTATTCTATGATAAATACGTAGAATTATTTCTAACCCTTTTTTATCTCTTAACTTAGGTATGAAATGTTACTCAGTGAGACCAGAGATAGAGTGTGCTGAGCAGTATGAACAAATACTTTGTTGGAGAATGAACGACTATACGATACTCCTCTTCCACTACTGTAACTATGTAGGACAGTTTTACATGTATATATGACAAAGAGAATGTCATAGCAATAGCCGAAGGGAATGGAGTCTCCTAAGACATTAGGAGGTATGGTTAGCCATCACTAAAGCAACAGTGAGCCTTTAGTAACAATAGACATAATGTCTTATTACTTGTAGTTAAATCCCATTAATGCCTAGAATATTAATACTTATTTGCCAATTTGCATTACTTGGGCTAAAATCAGTAGTTTTGTGTAACAATGGAAAGAACTGGTTGTTAGCTACATCTGCATAGTAACTGCATCTTTAAAAATCAAGTTTCATTAACAAATCAAAACACATCTACTCTTACTTTGAGTATGCTGTCTAAAACCATTTTGTACTTCCCCAAGAGACTTATAGTTGTGACAGACCATGCCCTTGCTCCAAAGTTGATGATGCTATCTGGCCCTTTATAGTATTTTGGTATCCATCCATTAATCTATGCCAACAAATATCCACTTGGGGTGGCATCACCCACTTTATTTCTCCTGGTGTCCATTTTGTATGATCCAGTCATCATGAATCCCTACAACACTAAAGCTACTCAAGTCACCATATCACAGAAGATAAATACCCATGCCCTCAAACCCAACAGTGATGTCATTACAGAATACTCATGCTTAGTACAATAATCCTTAATATAATTGCATGTCGTATCTAAGGCATATAAACTCATTCACTGTGCATAGCACCATGGCAACCAGTGGACTCAGAACTGTAGATATCAAACCTCTTTTTCTGTTGCTGAAGTGCTATAGGGCCAGCAAAAGCAGTAACTTGCTGTGGGAAAGCTATATAAAGAGGGAAACTGATTGTGGACAGAATATGCACTGTGGGCTGGCCAGTCAGTATATGAAACATATACTCCTAGCCAAGCTCTTCATCAATACAAGTTAGCTAGGAAGGGGAGTCTGTTCAAGATTGGAAAGTTCCTAAGATATCAAAGCAATGCAAAATACAAAAAGTTTCAAACATAATACCCAAATAGAGCAAGGTTCTATTTTCAGCATCTTCTGCTATTTAGCCTCAGTATCATGAGATGGATACATTCAGGTCATGGATACCTTCAACCTGTCTCCTATTCTTCCTCATTCCACCTTCTGGTTAAATATGATAGTATCAATGTCCTTTTGTATGAAGCATGTGATAACCTGAATTTTTGATCATTTTTCATCGGCCAGCAGATACAGTAACTATATACGACAGCCATGAGGTAATCACGAGCAGCAGAGCCCCAAGGTAGTGTACTCTGCATTGTTACACCCATCCAGGACAAAGGAAGAGATTCATGCCAATAGGAGGTAAAAGAAAGTTCATGTCTATAGTAACAATAACTTGGAATGTTTCCACTTGTCTCCCACCCAGTAGTATAAATAGGAGTAAGTAATGGGTGAAAGAAGAGACACTGACCATCTAAACCACAAATATCACACCGTATTGGTATTGTTACCTGCAAGTTGTGCAGAGAGCTCCAGTGCTATGATGATGTGGCCTTCTCGGTGATGCAGATGCAGCTGCTTTTTATTCCCGCTCCTTGTAAGCAACTCCTCACTCACATTACCTTTCTTAATAAATCTGATAAACACTAATTGGGTCACCAGATTGAACATTGTCTGTCATGGCCTTTCTTTATGCTTGTGTGTGTGTGTGTGTGTGTGTGTGTGTTGTATGTTGGATCTTCCCAGGAACACAACAACCAATGCTACCTCCAGAAGGCAGTGCTAGCAACTATGCTACTAGAAGTTCAGTTTCCCAGAAATTAAACTAAATAATTAATTAAATCAAAGCTAAATTTTTCTAATATTCAATAAAAACTGATACACTGTATAGGACCAACTTCAAAATGTCTGAAAGCAAAGGAAACGCTTGTAAGAACATCCACACAGGAGTTCCTCATTCTTTCTCACAAACAGATGTTTTCTTCACAAGCTGTCACGGTGCTTTTAAAGTTATTTTTACATTTCTATTAAATATTTTAACTTTCATGCTTCCCATATCAAAAAGCCTAGCCACACATTTATTTTCTAGACAAAACTTTTAGGAAAGAGTATTCTCATGGCATTTGAAAAAACACCCAGAAAGCCAATGTGGCTGGTGTATAACAGAAAAGAAAAGAAAGGCTGGTACTGGGGAACAGGGAAGGCCAGAGATCAGAGGAGGTCACAAAAACTAGAGGCAAAAGTCAAGACTTTGTTCTCATTGAATTGTGAGAAAAAAAAAAAACTGTGCCTCTTAAGCATCAGGTGAGGTGGCTGATAAGAGTTATGTTGGCTTTTATTATTTCTTTCACAGAAAGTATGGCTAGACAGAGTTATATTTCTGAAAAAAAAAACTCTTGAAGGAACAAGGCCACGATGACTAGAAAAGAAGGTGAGGAGGAGGCAACGCTGTGGCCTAGGAAACAGCATAAAACAAACCATCAAAAAGCCTCCTGGTACGGAAAAAGAAAATTAATAATGATCTTTCTGAATGTGAGGAGAAAAGTAAGAGCCTGAAACCATCCAAAAGCTATGAGAGAAAAGTTTCACCAGGAGAAAAAGATCTTACCAACAGCCTGAAGGATCTCATGGTACAAATGAGAAGACATCCATTGAACAAAAAGTACTTGTCCTAAACCATTTTTACAAGAACTATTAGGGCTAGGTATATAGCTCAGTGGTACCACACTTGCCCAGAATGTGTTAGGTTCTGGGTTCCAGCTTCAACACTGGAAAGTAAAGATAAATCAAATAAACAGAATCATCACAGGTTCATTAAAAACCATGGGTATTTACATTTTCATTACATTTTTGTAAAGAAAACATTTGTTTATAATTAACTGAGTATTAAGAAAATCACAAATTTGGAAATAATAATAATTTGTTCATGTATTTCAATGAGATAGGAATAAATAAAACAAAACACAAAGAATTTTCTATTGGATATTCTCAATAATGGCTTTAAATCATCGGTGTTTTGTTTTAAAATAGCTCCCCAAAAGAGGAAACATAGAAATTCAGGCCATTCTCAAAGAAATCAACTTTACCTACATATAACCCCTAGGCTCCATCACAGGGTCAAGACAAACATGCAGTTACTAAAATATATTCCTGATACATGTAAGTATAAAGAACCTTGGACAATAATGGTTAATTCTCTTGCAATATGTGACCAGTACATATTCCCATAGTCAGTCATGGATGAAAAGCTTAAATTGGAACTTACTCAGGTGAAAAATTTAGAAACTATTTGAAGCACCAAAGATTAACTGTCAAAATATCGTACAGTGGAATTTTAATTTAATACTGACAACAGAACGTCAGATTCAGTGTTGACGTTCCAGGAGATACGAGGGAGGTAGAATGCAAACTTATGAAGAAGGAACTTAACTTGTGCTGTCTTCTGTTAGGACATTCCCAGAGTCAAAAAGTGAGCCAGCATTTTTTGGTTCTTCCTGATTTGTCACACATGGTGGGAAATGTATTTACAGCAGAGGACCATCACACAGAGCTGCATTAGTCAGAGCTGACAGTGAGGAGAGTTGCCCTACAAGGGACTACTCTTCCACAATTCCTTTCACACAGCTCTGGGAGCTTCTTCACTCCTTATTTTCATAATGTGTTTTTATGGCTTATAGAAACATGAGCAGCCATTGCTGAAATAATTAAGAACCATGAGTTTTTGCAGTTTGAAAAAAAATTTGTTTCTCATTCTCTGCACAATGTTTTCTTTGGTGGTAAAAATCCATTTACATCCTTTGAAACAGTTGTGTTTCCATCCTTGATTGGGTAATAATCTTAGCAGACAAAAAGCCTCTGTCTAAGGAGAGCCACGTTCTCAACAGTCTTCCTATACCCAGCACTGTACAAATTCTATTAGAACTGAACACATGGGACCACCTAAGAAGGCTGCTTGCCATTTTATGTAAAATCCCACCTGAACAATTGATCCCTGGCATGACTTTCTGGATAAAAAAGGTTGCTGCTATTCCAGGGCATTTGTATTTTCACTATTTATACACAGTTGCTGAAGCAGGAGGAAAATCCCAGTGCCCCTCAGAAAATGCACACAAGCAGAGAAAATATAATTTTGTTCATGGAGCCCAGAAATCTTTGAAAACCTGGCCATCTCTGTGAGTTCGAGGCCAGCCTGGTCTACAAGAGCTAGTTCCAGGACAGGCTCTAGAAACTACAGGGAAACCCTGTCTCGAAAAATCAAAAAAAAAAAAAAAAAAAAAGAAAAGAAAGAAAACCTGGCCAAGTGATAAAGGGAATCTATGGTGCCTCCATAGCCTAGTAGCTTGGATCTCCAGCTGTTTAAAATGGTACATAACTACTCCAACTATTAATCCTTGGAGAAAACAAGTACCATCCTTGGTACATGTGAATGTTGTCATCTGGGCTAAAGGCTAGGTGTCAATACTACTCTGCATGGTGCCCAGACACATGTTGTCTTCCTGAAGACTCAGAAAATAAAAGAGTCAGGCAGTCAGCCTATGGTCTCTTTACTGCTACTCCAGGTTTCTTCTGTGTATATATAAATGCCTGGAGACATCCATCTCAGCACCTTCTCCACTTCTGATATCAACCCCCAGAATGGCATTCATTTTCCAACTTGGATCTTTATCCAGAGCTCACAGATGTACATCTAAATAGTTAAAACAACAGAATCTTTTCAGATCATTTATTATACTTTATTCTATTTTTTTTACAAGTTTTATGCAGCAATTTCACAGCCAACTAAGAAAGATCAGTGACCCTCCTCCAACAAATTGGCACCCAATATGGAGTCAACTAAAATCCACTTAAAACCTGAGAGTGATGGATCATGCGACCAAACCCGTCTCTCTGAGTGTGGCCAACAGCGGGGGCTGACTGAGAAGCAAAGGACAATGGCTCTGGGCTCTGATTGTTCTTCATGGACGGGCTCTGTGGGAGCCTTCTCAGCTTGGTCGATCACCTTCCTGGACCTGGGGGGAGTTGGGAGGACCTTGGTCTTAGCATAGAGCGGGGAACCCTGATGGCTCCTTGGCCTTGAGAGGGAGGGAGGGGAGGTATGGGTGGAGGGGAGGGGAGGGAAGGGGGAGAAGGAGGGGAGAGAAAGGGGAGAAGGAAGGGAGGGAGGGGGGAGGAGGAGGGAAGGAGATGGAAATTTTTAAATATAAAAAAAAATAAACCATGAGAAAAAAAAAAAAAAAAAAAAAAAAAAAAAAAAAAAAAAAAAAAAACCTGAGAGTGTTTGAAAAGAAATTTTAGAAACACAAAAATAGTTTAACACAACTTCTTGCTGTTTGCAGGTGACTTGCCACAGTTCCTTTAAGAGAGGCTTTCCTGATTCAGTGGTTGCAGAATAAAAAGCCATGCCATTTTGAAATGCCATCTTTCTGGGCCATGCTGCCAGTGTGACCTTTGGCTCTTTCAGGAGACTGGGCATTTGAATGGGGTTTGCGAGTAACATACTAGGCTTGCTTGGTGACAACATGGACCGTAATGTGCCTAGAGATGTGGCATTGTGCATGGCTCTCTGATGCAGCAAGCAGCTCTTCCATGTTGGGCAGGGTTGGGCAAGCAGGTGGTACTGTATTTCCCCTAACAATAGTGCAGCTTAAGTTTTTGAGAAGTGCTTAGATTTTAGAAGTGCTCCTGGACTGGAAAGAATTACAGATACACAATAGGACAGATTCATACATAAACTACCTCTAAATGGGTCACAGTGTTAAATAAATGTATATTGGCTTGGGAGAGAGAACCCTTATAGCCCCATCAGAGCCAGGCAGAATTTTACCTGGTAAGCCAGAGCCATGGGGCAATACGCAGATTACTAGAAGTGGGTTAAATTATGATATGTATTATCCAATATGAAGCTATAGCTAATGGGCAAAACAGTGTTTTAATTAATACAGTTTCTGTGTGATTATTTTGGGGCTAAGTGGCCAGGAACTAACTAGCAGCCTCCCTTCCTCCAACAGTGCTGATTGCCTTTTTTTTCTATAAACCACTAGTACAAAATACAGTATCCCCAGCAATAATTCAGTTCAGATTCAGTGTAAAGGTAAAGTCACATTATTAATCAATATTGAATGAGTTAATTAAACCATAACAATGTTGGTGACTTAGCTTGCAAGTGTAGAGCCAGCAACACCTACTTGATTAAAATCTTCCCAGCATTACAGTGCCTGAAATATCTCACAACTGTACAAGCTCCCTGACTTGCTCTTCCCTCCACATTTTCTAAAGCCTTTTCCAAGCCTCTTTTAGCAACTTCCCTTACCTGGTAAACATTCTTCAATTTTAATTACATGCTTATTGTAGGTGAATCACAATTGAAGTAATTTTTAGAAGGTGAGATATTTGCTAACTGAAGAAGGGAAAAAAAGCCTAATGAAATTCAAATACCTTTCCCTGCTTATTATCCAAATGTACAGCTGTTTGCATAGCCTTACTTAACGAAGATAGCTATTTTCATATGATGCAAAAACCCCAATCTCTTGTTCCCATTTAAGACCATGGATCCTCCCCCAGAAATCAGGGAAAAATCTTTTCCTTTTTTAAAACTAGTCTTGCACAGAGCTTCTCGTACATTTGCTGTGGAAAAAAGAGAACATCTTTTGGGAGTTCCCCTAAAAAATAGTACAAGAAAAATGATCAAAACACAAGAAGAAAAAGAGAGAGGGAAAGAAGAGTGAAGGCTTTTATTTGGTTCAAGAGCTCTTTCAAAAATGGTTTAAATGTAAATTTGAAATTTTATTCAGAATAAGTCTATCAGACTAATTCAGTAATCTATTGAAACTCTAATTTCCTTTCATTTAATATTTAAGAAAACAGAAGCAATGTTTGCTGGTCTCAAAATCATGATCCTCCTGTGTCAATCTCCAGGGTGCGAGGATTGCAGGGTGCACCATACATCGCCTAAATTAAATTTGCTATGTAAAAGTGATAGCCTTGTAATACTAACTTGCACTGGAATTTTTATAAAAATATATGAGACATTGAAAAGAGCTTTGTAAAGATTAAAAGTTTGTAGTCTAAGAATGTTAGTAATTTACCCAGCCACTGTATTTGGTATCAATGCAAATTTCTCATTTATTTTATTTCAGAATGATAGTCTTATGAGCAAGCCTTAAGGGAGTTCAATGCTGTTTACTGTTCAGGACCCTATGCTACCTGCTAAAGTCTTTGTGAGCTACTTGCTTTTGTAAATGTGCATGTTCGAGTGTACAGGTTAACAATAACCAGTCCCCCCCCCCCTCAGGAAATTCAGTAGCCACAATGGTTAACAAAGTGGATAAGTATCCATGCCTCTGAAATGTCAAGTATACACAAAACCAAAAAATTAAAAAGGTTCAATCTCCTCCCAGGTACTAGCAAACACACCATTATTAGCCCCAAGTAAACAAATAAAGGCTCATCATTGCAGGAAGAAAAATGCTGATAGACTATGATTCATGAACACATAGCAGATGCAATCATCTTCTGGAAGGCTTGTTTTAGTTATTTCCCCACAAAAACAATCTGCAGAAAAATTTGTGAAATCTTTTGCTGAACTCTTATGTTAATCATGGATCACAGTCATTTACTGATGAGTTATAGGATCCATGGTCAGGTAAAACAGATACTATTCTCAGAAAGGACAAGACTTTCTCACTAATTACTTCTATTATTCAAGACACTGTATTTGGGCCTTATGTGTGAATGAGTATGAAAATTAAATTCCAACCATGGTCTCCAGCCTCACCACCCTGCCTCTGCCTCTACAGGCCTAGAAAGGAAGGACAAAACACCAAGGTCACAAAATGGCTCAAATTTGTGATAGGAACTGTCTCTTTCTGAGTCACCCTGAATGTTCTCCAGATAAAAAAGGCTGAGAATACCTCTTTAACAGAAATATTCTGGAATGTGGAGGTGTTTGTTTGGCATTTAGCTTGATATAACTAGAGCACTGACTGCAACATAATGTTTTTTTTTTGTTTGTTTGTTTGTTTTTTCCCACTATCATTCAGTTGCTTTATTGAATAAGGAAAAAAAAGAAGTTGATATCTGTAATTTCAGATCTAGGTGACTTGACACCCTCTTCTAGCCTCCACAGGCACCACACACATGTATAGACACACATGCAGGAAAACATTCATACACATAACATGAGAATTTAAAACACCTTTAAAGTACCTACTTCAGATTCTTTGGCTTTATCCTAATGTCCCACTCAGGACCAGATTCCATTCCAAAGTATCATATTATGTTTATTGTTCATAGCTCTTGAGGTACTTCTAGCATGAGCATCTTACTCTCCCCTTGTTTCAACTCTTGACGGAGTTGAAAGGGATTACAGTAGGATGTAGTATGTCCTGGTATAAGATCAGCCTGATGTTTTCTATTGATTAGAGTAGAAGTTTAGGGGATAGAAATATGACTCAGAGGTTAAGAGCTCTGGCTGCACTTTCAAAGGGCTTTGGTTCGATTGAACCCAAGCACCCATATGGTAGTTCAAAGCATTGTGTAACTCTGGTTCCAGAGGATCCAAAGCCTTCTTATGTTCTCTCAAGTACCAGGCATGCATATGGTACACAGATACATAGATAGGCAAAACACCCAAACACATTAAATACATTCATACATACATATATACTTAAATAATACATACATTTATATATACT
Organism: Arvicola amphibius; assembly: GCF_903992535.2. NCBI lineage: Eukaryota > Metazoa > Chordata > Mammalia > Rodentia > Cricetidae > Arvicola > Arvicola amphibius. The sequence continues at coordinate 69,947,612 of NC_052048.2, read as the reverse complement.
TAAACTGGCAAAACTGGCAGTTATGGAATTAGAGAGATTGCTCAGTGGTGAAGAACACTCTGATCTTGCAGAGAACCAGATTTTACTTCCAAAGACCCAAGATGCTCAGTTCATAGTCATCTTTAACTTTAGTTCCAGGAGAGCCAACATGGTCTTCTGATCTTCATTGATACTTGTGTGCACATACTCCCATACAGACACAAAAATAAAGATAAATCCTAAAAGTAACTATATATGATTCTGAGCAGAAAACTTTAGACATACTATGCTACTGTCACAGTTACATGAACTATCAAGCTGACTCTTAACTTACACATTCAATTTCAAGGTCTAGTGGATATGAAGAAGGTATAGCTCCTGCATCTTTGCTCTCTACTCTCTGCTGCGATCTTCAGAGAAATACACTTTTCTTCTGCTAGGGAGCTTCACTACATAAATTAAAATTTTCCTTGCATGAAAAATTTGTTCTCCACCTGTACCTATTTATTATATCATGTTCTTATGTCAGTATGGATGTCTGGAGCCACATTCCAGACTGTCACCCAGAAACACTTACTATTACTACTCTACTTTGATCAGCTTTGTCTATAAGAAGCTCCTTACACTGGCATGTTCCAATTGTGTCCCTTCAACACATATCCCTGTGATTGTGTTTTCATTTGTGATCTCCCTTCTGGAACAGCAAAATAGTTGAGACGGAGGAAATTAACTCCTTTCTACCTTGAGACAGCCATTTCTCTAAGATGTTTTGGTTCCTTTTAGAGAACAACTTTTAGAAACTGTATTTGGGTGCTAGATGTGATCACTGTTACTAGATTCTTTCAGACATTAGAACAACTGAGAAATAAGTATATATGCCAACATGTAAGTATACACACATTTATACATATTTCTACAGGCAGGCAACTGTATCATCATTAAGCAAATTGTGAGTTTATATAGATTTAAATCCATCTTCCTAAAGATCCTTCTCTCTGGACTGCAGAGATGGGTCAGAGGTTAAGAGATGGCTACTATTCCAGAGGTCCTGAGTTCAATTCACAGCAACCATATGGTAGCTCACAACCATCTGTAATGAGATCTGGTGCCCTCTTCTGGCCTGCAGGAATACATGCAGACAGAACACTGAATTATAGATAGATAGATAGGTAGGTAGATAGATAGATAGATAGATAGATAGATAGATAGATAGATAGATAGATAGATAGATAGATATTCCTTCTCTCTCATCCTGAGATGAACATGAATCACATAGTAATGCTTGTCCTGTGGCTTGCAATATCATACACAGGTGATATACTTTGGTAGACACAACCAGAAAAAAAAAATGTGACTCTATGGCCTCATGTGGCTTTTGTTGTCCTAGCCTTAAAAGAGGGTCAGAGTTGCACCAAACGCTGAGCCATCAACTGGGTTCAGATGAGGCCATGCTGTCTGTCTGTAGCTGCTTCAGACAGCCTTCCATCCTGTAGAGGATGCCATGAATCCCCCGTGTAAGAAGTTCACTGCAAAGACAAGTTCAAAACTCAAGATCCCACCACTTAGAAGCTCCAAGGAAGTGCCTTCTAGATGTGTTTCTGCATACCTGGTCATTACACATGGCTGATCTACTGCTCCATGCTATATAAGATCAGTGCATTTTCTACTTAGACTTGAAAAATCTGTGTGAGAAGTGTATGCTCGCCTGGATTTTCACTTAATGCTCTGGCCCTGCTTCCATGTGTATGGCTGCCTATGTGACTAACACAACATTCAAACTGAAGACTTGAACCTTTATATGAGTTTGAGTTGAATTTTTCCATGGGGTCCTTCATTGAGGGTGAACAACCCAAAAGGAAGAATTTTGATTCAGAGTTCTTACAAATCTGTCTCTTTCTCATCTTTGGTACTCAATGGGCATATCTAACTATCCTGTTAAAAGGATGCTAGTCACATACATGAACAAATCCTCGGTCTTTATTCATAAGCAAGAGACATTCTATTGAGGGTGATATGCTTGCGTGATGAGCATGAAGTGTGGGAGGTCTCCTACATACAGCAGTACCTCCACTGTCTTAAAAGTATGAATTTTTCATATAGAAAATTAGCAGAACAGGAATACTCCAAAGGACAAAAGAATTTTTAGAGGGGAGCAGATATAGTGCCATTTCAATTGTATTTTAATAAATAAATTTTGACTGGGGACCAGGAGAGTAAAATAGTCACATGGGTCACCCTAACAGACAAGACAGTGGTAACACACTCTTTTAATCACAGTAGACACACTAGTTGCCACCGAAACCTGGCAGAGCATGCCTTTAATACCAGAGGTGTATGCCTTTATTACCAGGCCTAGAGAAGATTATAGAACTGGAGGAAACAGCTTTCAGATACAGGCTCATTCTGAGATTCCTGTAGGCAGGATCACCATTTTGGACTGAGGACTGGGTAAGAGCCAGTGGCTAGCTAATTTGCTTTTTGGGTCTTCAGGTTGAACCCCAATATCAGTCTCTGAGCTTTTATTAATTATGCTTCAAGCAACCAAGGGTCTCCATGTGCTGACCACTTGGAGGGGTGTGGATGAGTAACCAGGAATTATACAAAGATGAGGGAGGTGAGAAAGCTGTCTAGGATCGGAATATGTTACTAAAGAATAGTTGCATGGTAACAGAAATATATTTACTGAAACTCTTGGCTACAAACATCTTGCTGTTACAGCTCCAGGATCAAAGCTTATAACAGAGTTATCTCAAAGGACAGGACATTGAGAATACTTTACTTCTAGTAAGGAAATAACAAATCATGAAGTACAGAATCTATTCACATTATGGCATACAGTTGCTGTCATTTAAATACCAGAAAAGCTTTAAAGTCGGCCCAGCAAGTGAGTTGTTAACAATAAAGAAAATCTTTAATACCTTTCTTTGTAGACCTCTTATCTGCAATGGGGAAAATACTCCAGGTCTGGTTTCCATAAAATTACTGACTGAACATCCAGAGTCTTGCATAAGATACATCCAGGTTTAAGTAAGAGAGTCGGTAAGAGGCACAGCCTCTCTGAGTCATTTAATGTAAACAGAGCAGCTATGGCAGGAGGGGTATTTTGTATGACATGCCTATTGAAATATGATGTTATATTCCAACACTTTCTTAATGACAGCTATTCACTGGCCCTATTAGGGATCTTGAAGTCAGGTATTTTAAAATCTTGAGATGCAAACCTTATGTCAAAACAACTTGAAGTATGAAGTGGAAATCACAATTTGGAAATGAGGAAAGGAATAAAATGAGAACTCTGTAATAAGTATGTCAACAGGGCCCAGTGCAGCCAAGGATAGGCACATGTCAAACAGGGAGACAGAGGTCCCTCTGACACTTCCATTGTTGTGTTAGAAGGAGGTGACATGTACCTCCCTGCTTTTCACAAATGTCCCATAACCATGATCATACCAGGTCATTCTCTTCAAGGCAGACCATGTAGAGTAGCCAGCAGTTACACTGGTGCCACTCTGCATGTTTGTATTCATGACCCTCCACTCCAGAGGCAAAGCAAATCTTTGAAAGTCTACTCTACCACCAGGGCACTTTAAAGTCTTCCTCGGGTCTAGCATAGTGATGAGACCGACTATAAGCTCCTGACCACTTCATCCTTCTGTTTAACTTTCAGGTTAGTATTTAATGATTCCATAAATAAGACGGAAATGTTGATCGAGGGCTATAAGACTTATGAATGAAAAATAAAAATGGGAAGCGAGGCATCACCTTAACTGCTACAAACTACAGAAGTGAGAGGACTGCTAAGAGCGTACATTACTTCAAGAGTTTAAGAGGCTTCGGGTTCATAGAAGTCATACCATTTAGTAAATTAACTGCACTAACAAAGACACTGCATTCTTTGGGTTCTTTATCTTTATTTTATATGTAGAGTGTTTTGCCTACATGTATATATGAGCAACATGTGCATCCAATGCTCTCAGAGGCCAGAAGAAGCTGTGGATTCCCCTGGATATAGAGTTACAGGTGGTTGTGTGTGCTAGGGACTGAACCCAGGGTTTCTGGAAGGGAAAATGAGTGCTCCTAACTTCTGAACTAGCTCACTGACCTCAGGAATTTAATTCTAATAAAAAAATAACCCAATATGTTGTTTCTGAACACAAGATAAAATAGAGACAACTCTATGAATGCTATAGAAGCTGGGGTGACTGAAAAGAAAATAATGTGCACATTCAAGAAATATGACAAATTTACATTTAAAAATTCTCATAGTAAAGGGGAAATCTCATTTCCAAAAAAGCCAAGCAAAATAGAAACTTCTGAAAATGAATTTTAAATCAACATTCTGTCGGTCTTGTTGATTGCTTTCCAGTGGACATAATCTTGTTCTCCATGTCTCAGTGAGCATAGGAACGTAGCTTTGGCCCAGTGATTAAGGTTCACCTAAGATATGCTGTCTACTGATCTAGATATGTGTATTCACTGTAGGACCCACCTCTGATAAAATGAATATGAAGCGAGTTTTGTTTCCTGGAGCCTAGCTCAAAAAAAATCCCCTATGTTGAAAAGTAAATTATTTTTTGACTTCATCACATTTATTTAATACATTTAATTCAGTTTTCATATGATACCAAAAAGGATTCTAGATGACTGAGCCCCACATTGGAGCACTGGACTGAGCTCCCAAGGTCCTGATGAGGAGCAGAAGGAGCAAGAACATGAGAAAGAAAGTCAGGAACGTGAGGGGTGCGTTCACTCATGGAGACGGTGGGACAGAACTAATGGGAGATCACCAACTCCAGTTGGAATGGGACTGATGGATCATGCGACCAAACCCGTCTCTCTGAATGTGGCCAACAGTGGGGGCTGACTGAGAAGCAAAGGACAATGGCGCTGGGCTCTGATTCTTCTGCATGGACGGGCTCTGTGGGAGCCTTCTCAGCTTGGTCGATCACCTTCCTGGACCTGGGGGGAGTTGGGAGGACCTTGGTCTTAGCATAGAGTAGGGAACCCTGATGGCTCCTTGGCCTTGAGAGGGAGGGAGGGGAGGTATGGGTGGAGGGGAGGGGAGGGAAGGGGGAGGAGGAGGAGAGGAGATGGAAATTTTTAAATATAAAAAAATAAACCATGAGGAAAAAAAATTAAGAATAGGAAATGCAATTTTCTAGAATGAAGAGGCGAAGGACAGGAGGATTCTAGGACCCTGACAGATGCATGCAAACCCAAGACTTCTCTCTAGTAACACTATAGCAGTAGACTATTTTCCTGAACCTTTATTTTATGTACAAAGATCCAAATTTGCATAAAATATTTAAAAACCCTTGGTAATTTAAATGTAACAATGATGTTCATTAAATGCAAAGAATATGAGTGAAACTCAACAGTACATTAAATCAAATAAAACATAAATCTTAAAATTCAAAAGGTGCCTTTATTAACAAAACAGACCAGATAACCAACAAACTGGAAATACACTAAATTGAACACACACACGACAAACTGATTCTTGAAACAACGTGAAAGACCAAATGTTAAAAACTAAGAAAGACAAATTGGAAGAAAATGGGTGACTCTGCCAGATACACGGCAGGACTCCTTGACCACCAAATCACCAGTGAGACACTTTCTGAAGGCAGAAGTGGCTGAAAATTTTACTCAATTTATAAAAGATAGACGAACTGAAAATACTTTCTCTTTGAGGCAGAGGACTCTGGGAGGCAAACTATAGGAGCTGAAAGGCAAACAATCAATGCTACTGGGTGAAGGAGGGGAAATACGAAGTGTGAGGACAAGAGACACAGGTAGAGATTACAGAGCAGGAGGAACCTTCGACTGAGAGTGCTATTACTGGGACAAATCTCATTCAAGAGCAGGACTGAACAAAAAGCCCTTTCTGAAATAATAATACCAAGACTGAAAGATGTCCTGTAAGAAGGGAAGTACGTTGTGGGAGAGGATGAAAAAGGCAATGAAATGAAGACAGACAGCTGAATGAAGAGATGTGCCTAGAAGGTGAAGAAGAGTGTGATTGTTTTGCAGCACAGGTCTCTAGTTTTCTTGTGTTACTTGTTTTCCATGGCTTCTCCAATTTAACTGCAAACATTCATAGTGGCATTGCTCACTATGACAACTTTCACTCTGAAAACTGAATTAAACAAGAGTGTCCCATTTGACTTTACATCTATGACCAGTTAGTATTAATATTCTGTTCTAATACTCTCCCAGGTTGAGACTGCTCATTTTAACTACATAAGTGAAATCATTTGGGAATGGAGGAGTTTTACTAAGTATGTCAGGAACATTGATTACTAATACTACTACTACATTTGTAATTAGAGTATATCAAAAACACATTTAGAAAGCAGATAAAACAGTTCTGTTTCACTGAATTTATGTACTTTTTTATTTGTTTGTGGTATATCCCATTTATTTATGTGAGTGTGTATGTACTATGCCCATGTAGAAGATAGGAAAGGACATTAGAAGTTCTGCTCTATTGTACTCTTATTTATTCCCTTGAGACAGCGTTTCTCACGGAATCTGGAGCTAGGCTGACATCCAACAAGCCCCAGTGATACTCCTATGTTACTTTCCTGGTATGCTGGGATTATAGGTGAGCATGCAGCCATGTTCAGTTTTTTTGTCGATACTATGTAGGACTTGAACCACCTCCCCAACCCAGATGTATACTCTCTTTATTGCCATCGTTTCTTGATAGCATATTAGATTATTCAGATTATGCCAAGGTCAAAGAGACTCAATGTAAGGGGAAGCTAAGTTCGCATATGCTTAAAGGTATTATGGGATATTTTTACCTGTCATTGAATCATTATTAAACAACTGGCTTCATAACACACACACACACACACACACAGAGAGAGAGAGAGAGAGAGAGAGAGAGAGAGAGAGAGATATTTACTCACAGACACACAGCTTCATGGTATAGCAAAGACTTCTCGGAATTCTTCTACCCTCATGATGAACTCATCTGGATCTATGACTAGGTGATAGACATATGTGCATATGCCTTATAGAAGCATACATATAGACAATTGAAACAAAATTTAAAATACAAAAAGCCAGAGCATGATCTTGAAAATTTTTCACAAATATCAAATGCAAAAAATAAAAAAAAATCCTATGTACATCGGGACAGTTTTCATTGCCCAATACACAAATGTCACTCCCCTGTAAGGAATCTTCACTAAAAGCCAGCATGTGACTACACATGCAAGCTAGATTATATTACTTTTTGATAAAAACAATAAATCTCAAGCATTTTCTTGTCAATTAAATTGTGGAATAGTAACACAGAACAAAAAGAGAGGCATTATGGGCTCTCTATTAGTCTATGATCAAACTTTGTTAACAACTCTTAAATGTATTTTATAAAAAACTCAAAGAAATTCTTGGAGAAAAATTATTGGGTATGGAATATGATAAATATGAATAATTAAAACAGGAGGAGAGAAATCATGCTGACATTTAGAAATGAATTACACCAAATTTGTTTATGATCACACAAAAGTTGAATATATGACTGTTTTATGTAAACATTTTGATTACTCAATAATCTAAGGAAAGAAGAAGGCTGAGTTATACGAATAGCAAGAAAAACATAAAATTTCATGAAAAATACAACATTTTCTTTCATAATGAAACAATTGGCTGATGTGTGACAAAGATTCAGGGTGTATATGAATAGTCATTGTCTACGAAATACTTGAAATTCTCCTAAATTTAACAGTTTACATGGGAAAGAAACTTAAGAGGCTTAATCAAACTTGAAAACATCTTCATAAAACTTACATACATTATTAATAATACCATGCATATAGATATTTTTCTAAACAATTAATGGTTATGTGCACAGATATCACACCCAGTGTTTAGTTAACTGGGCCAGTGGAATGACTGGAGTGCCATTCATCGTTCTACTGTTTTCCCAGAGAAAATATAAAACGTTGAACATAAAGAGGTAATTCAAGGATTTTCATAGAAGAACTTAGAAGGCTGGGGAGATGGGTCAAGGTGCACATGTTTAGTGTGAAAGCATGAGGATCTGTGTGTGGACCCCACAACTTACATTAATTCAGACACAGTAGCATGCATCTGGAATCTCAGCACTCCTATGATGGAATGGAAAGCAGAGAGAGAAGTACAGCCTGACTAGGCAGCAGTAAACAGAGTGTATAAACAAGGGGAAAGGGGAGAACAAACCCCCAAGATTGTTTCCTGACTTCCATTTTTACACAAGACACATGCATGCCTTTTCTCCCCTTCTCTGCCCTCCTCTCCCCCTCCTACATCTCCTGCACCCATATTCACATGTATAAAGTAAAAAGGGCTACTATGTGGAAGTTAGGTAATGGGTACTATTTAATTTTCTGAATTTCAGACACTAGTTTTACCAACTTAAAAATTCTTCAATTTTATGACTTCTTATAAATCTATATTGGCATTTTGACCTTTTTTATTTTTTGACATCTTGCTCATGTTCTTAGAAATGACCAAAATTGAGTATCATTCAGAACCCACCTAGTTTTAGCTACTTACTTCCTAGAGGGAAAGCCTCCAATATTGAAACAGAATTGTTATATCTTCATATCTAAGATTTTTAGTGACACCTTGAAACAATAAAGACATATAGGATAATGCAAAGTGTTTTATTAATATTTGGGTCAATTAATAAAACAAGCTGAACTTCCTGTGAGAGTCGGAGCTGGTTTCTGATTTCCCAATGCTGCGTTCTCCTTCCACTATATGCAAACATGATGGAACAAAGAAAATGAATGAGGACACACAGCCTTTGATGCCGGGCTTCCTTATAAATTAATAATATTGGATATTCTGCATAGTCAACATTAGCACAATTATGTAATTGTGTGTTTTATTCACAGCCTCAGTTCATTTTATCTTTTACCACATCTTTTGAAAAAAACCTCGTAATTTGGTATAATATTTTCAAAAAGAATACTACCTGCTCAAATTGAATTTCTCAGTGCTGTTTGCAATAATTTTCATAAAGAAGTAAGAGGAGTTCTTATTTCTTCAGTTTAAAGAATTGAAAAGGCTGAAAGCAGTATTTGTCATATATCTTTCTAACTGCTCATGGCTTTTACATTAAAATATGATATTTTATAAAGTTCAGTATATTTGTAAAATGAACATCTCAGTTTGATAAATGTAAAGCAGGGTAAAGTTGACTTGGAGAAGAGTAAAGACCCTAGTTTTCAGAGTGCAGGCTGTGGAAACCCAGTATCTGTTCTCACTTGCACCAGACCCTGATAAGTCAGCATGTTGACTCGGAAGCCAATTGACCACACTGTGTCTCTGCCCAACTGTAAAGCAAGCCCAACAATAGAACTGAGATCATGACTTTGTTGTGAGCACCAAATTAGGGACTCTGTGGATACTTACTGCTTAAAAACAATGCAGCAGGGCTGCTGAGATAGCTCGGTCAGCAAAGTCTGAGTTTGAGTCCCAGAATCCATGTTTTTAAAAACAAGGCATGATGGTATATGCTATTTTATTAATAGTACTTATGTTAATTATTTGACATCTTCATACAAGCATAAAATTAATACTTAAAACTCTCTTCCCCATTGTTTTCTAATCTCTACCTCATTCTAATCAATACTCTCTCTCCAAACTTGTTCCCTTCCCAGATGCACAAGTTTTGGGTTTCTGTTGTGACCTATTTTTTTTTTTAAACAGGACCATCTGAGTGACCACTGGATTGCATCTGTCCATTGTAGCCTAGTGGCTTAATCCATGGATGTGGAATAGAAGACAGCTCCTGACTCTCCTCTGTTAGTAGCAAACAGTTCAGAATTGAGTGCTTGGGCCTCCTGAGCTGATTCAAATCTAATCGATTCTTGTGCAGATTCATAGCAGGCATCCACAGTTGATGTGAAGTCATGAAGCATCACTGTGGCTTGCCCAAAGGATGTTGTTTCACAATACTTCCCCCTGTATTCTGGATCTTACATCCTTTCCATCCTGTTTTCCTCATTTTGTTCCTGATGGATTGTACCAGAGGTTGCACTCTGCCTGTTTCATATATGTGTATACAAATACACACACACACACACACACACACACACACACACACACACACACACACACACACTGCAGTATGATATATAGTAAAGCCTCGGTAAATCCAATTTTGTTAATTATAATTTCTATTATCTTGTCTTTAGTTGCTATCTAAAATATTTAACATAGAAACCCCAGACCAAGATACATTTCCTGAAAGACAGGAGCAAACATAAAATTTTTGCTTTGTGCACAGTTGATCTGATTCAGCCATTATTGTTTTATTATTACATTCAAGCATTTCCCACCACAGGCTTTCGACAGAGAGTAGCAGGCGCCTCTTTGAAATGTGCTCAAAGCCAAAAGGAAACCATGACATCTCAAATAACAACAAAACCAAATCCACATTCTCAGAATTTAGAAATAGTGCAACTGAAATCAGCATGGTGATAAAGAACCCTGTGACTGCCTTTCTGTGGTTAAATTTGACTGCATCTCAGCACTCTTTGGGAACCAAGAAGTCATACCCAATGTCTTCTCTCCTTTCTAAGTAGTCCCATCCTTGTTTGATATCATCCCCAGTTGTCCAGCAGAGTACCTCAGTTTGAAAACATTCATGTATTCACTGGGTCTAGGTGCTGGTGTCTTATTTAAATGAAAACATTATATGCAAATTCATGAGTTGTACAAGTGCTGAGAGTAAGCGCCTGGGAGAGCTCATCCATTGATGGGCCATCTGTATGAATAATCTCCACCTCAAGGTTCATAGAACTTGACAGAAGAGGAGGAAGAAAAAATAGAACAGCTCGAGGGTGGGAAAGAATGCTATGAACTACTGTCTTTAGGACATGATACGGCTGTGGTACCCAAGACCTCAAAGTGACTGTGCTTAATTGAAGAAGACCTACGCAGGTTAAGCCAGTTTAAATTCCAGGATAAAAGCAGATGGCTGCTAGAGTGAAGAGTCACTTATCCTTAGGGGCGGAGCCCCAGGTGGGAAGCTTATGCCCTAGCAGTCAACCTCATACCCATGTGCACACAGGCAGCAATAACTAGACTCAATGAGTTACATATGGAGGGAGGGGGTCGACCATACAAGTTTCTCCCTGCTGCAGTGCTGTTCCTTCATTCTTCTTGTTCCTTGCTTCTCGGGCAATCTTTTGTGCATTTTCTATCATGAAAATTCACTGAAATTTTATATAAGTGGAAGAAAATGGTAGATTTTTTTTTTAATCTATCTTCTTTCTTTCTGAAAAACTGTCAGGAGAATCATCCATGCTGTGTTTATCAGCAGTGTTCTCCTTTAAATTCAGAGAACCCTGTGGTGTGGCATATGCATTTATTCATTTAATGCATCTGCTGATTAACTTTGGAATCATTCTACTGTTTGACTGTGATAAACAAAACTGCTATAAATATTCATATTAAAGTCTTTGTATGGACATATGTATTTTTAAATCATTAAGAAACTAACCCACTGTTCTCAAAGTGTTTTTACCATGGTACTTCCCAAGCACTTCCTAAGGCTACAATTGCTTGATGAACTCATAGCAATTTTGCGTTATAAACAGTCTTTCAGTATTAACTGTTTAGAAAGTGTGTGTCATAATGTGATTTTAATTTTCCTATGATACTGAAATAAATTTGATGAACTTACTTTCCATAAATGTATGATTTTTATATGAGGAGGAGACGTCTTAGTAGGTCTCATGAAGACATCTTCACGTATGGATATTGCATACTTTAATCAAATTCATCTCTTCCACACTCTTCCCTCCCAATCAGCTCCATGATAGTACCTTTTTAGTGCCATGCCTCTAACAATATTTTAGATTCTATACAGGAGACAACAAATACTACTTATCTTTCCAAATCGGACATATTTCTTTTAATACAATGATCAGTTCTATTGATTTTCCTGCAAAAAAGACATAGGTTCGTGTTCATTTTTCATAAATGTATTCTTTAGTGGACAGACTATTGTATTTTCTTTACCCAACAACACACTAATTTGGCATATAAGCTGATTCCATAACTTGGCTTTGTAAATATGGCTGCAGGAATATGTACTATATATTGACTTAGAATCTCCATATATATATGTATATGAATATATATAACACAAAAGTACTGTAGAATATATATATATATATATATATATATATATATATATATGCATATATATCACAAAAGTATTGTAGGATCTCATGACAGGTCTATTATTAATTTATTTTCTGAGGAGTTTCCATTCTGATTTTCTGAAGGACTGGACTACTTGACAGTTGTCTTGTCAATAGTGTAAAGGCTCTCTCCCAACCCCCCTCAACCCCGCATCCAGCCCACCACATGCTGTTTTCTAGAATTTTTTTTAGAATACAATCCTTCTTAATCAGGTGAGATAGGACCTCAATGTGTAAGTGACTTTCAGTCCTAAGAGCAAAGGGATGCTGAACGTACATTAGGCAAGTACTTGTGACAGTAGCAGAGTATGTAAACCAAATCTCTGGGCTCAGATCCACAAAACTTCAAAGGACACCCATGTTACAGAGCCGTCGTCCTAACATCATACCACACTGGCCATCTTACAAGTCTTTCTCTTATCAGTGACTCAAATAACAACACTTTAATGAGTTACATCCTCATCTTAAGGACTGCTGCCAGGAAATAGCTAACCAGAACAAACTCATAAAAAAACACGCACATCACCTTGTGATAAAGGTCAATTTTACTATTTTTGGCAAATTTTCTCAGATGACAAGTTATAACTACTTGTTTCTATAAGCAATGGGAATTACTGTGTCCTTATCCTCTAACACTGGAGTGTTGTACATGTTTGCATATATTTGTACAAAATTGAAATTGAATGAATGTGTCGCCATAGAAATTCTAATTCCTATATGAGGCAGGATTGTTGAAGGTAACTGTCATACACAACAGTCCTCAGAAGTGTGATTATCATCCGTATCAAAAGAAATCACCTCTCCTTGCTATTTCTCTCATCTCTTCCATGGAGAAATGCCGATTGGCAAGGCAGGAACTGCCATTACCAGATAATGAATTCTCAAATGAATGAATCCAGGCCAGTTTGAAATTATTCTGTGTTAGTAAAATAATGTAATTCATAATATTCTATTATAGCACCCAAATCAATAAATACACCTATAGTTTATCTTCTATTAATTGAAAGTCCTAAATAATATCTAATTGTTATTTACATTTATTTCAACACTAGTAAAGTTTACTTTGTACATTTGCAGTTCTTTATATTTGGTGAGCCCTTCACCTATTGCAGGAATACACTCACTCACACAACTTTTTTCATATAGATTGCTAATTACCAGGTATAATGAACTCACTATCTCTTGGCTGCAACCTCCTGTAAAATTTGGAGAATATTTCATAAATAATACAGGAGCAATAAATTAATACATGCATGGTCAACTAGATCTTTCCACTTTAAAATAATCCAGGGTCTCCTACTTAGGAAACGATGTGACCCACAGTGGACAGATCTTCCCACCTTTATTGGAATAATCAAAATATCATTCAACAGACCAACCTGAAAAATTTGTCATTGAAACTCTCTTTCTTATATGATCCTAGACTGCCTCAAGTTAGACGACTAAACCAACCATCACAGGGTTAGAGTTACTTCTGGTAAGACATGCAAGGATTTGGTCAACATCTGTGTAAGCCCCTAGTTAGTTTGACATGCACTGCTTAAAGAAGTGGCACTGAAATTGGCACAAAGAACTTTGGTTTCTGATCATAAGAAAGGCACTTATTCTTTATAAGGAATGTAAATGATTCTTTGTAAATATTTTCACTTATTTTTTTTCATTTTCTTAGATTTTTCTACGTTGATTTTCCATATCCCAAAAACCCAACTGCATTCCCCACTCTCACTTTTTCAATTAGTAATATGTTTCTTTAGGTTTACCTAAGAATGCCAGCTTTAGTCATGGGGCTTGAATATATAATTCTATTTATTCATAGTGCCTCAATACTCTCAATACAGATTAACATTATCATATATTCAAAGGGAAACTTTAATAATCCACTTTTAAAATGAAATTGAGTTCTGTACATAACTTATCCATAAAAAAGGTCTAGGAATAGACTTGTTTTTATTTTCAGTACCACAATATGCATATAGCTTAGTGACTATCAAAATTGGTATATATCCTCAATATTTATATATTTATTTTACATTTGGCTATAAGGCAGATTTTAAAAATATTTTAGACTCAGAACAGTCAATTCAATTTTGAAAATATAACTCCAGTAGCACAGACACTGAGATAAATAATTAATAAATGGACCTCCTAAAACTGAAAAGCTTCTATAAAACAAAGGACACTTTCAAAAAAACAAAACAGCAGCCTATAGAATGGAAAAATATTTTTACCGACCCCACATTAGACAGAGGGCTGATCTCCAAAATATGCAAAAAACTCAAGAAATTAGTCATCAAAATAAACAAATAATCAAAAAAATGGAGTACAGACACAAACAGAGAACTCTCAACAGATGAATCTAAAATGGTGGAAAGACACTTAAGGAAATGTTCAACATCCTTAGTCATCAGAGAAATGCAATCAAAACAACTCTGAGATTCCATCTTACACCTGTAAGAGTGGCCAAGATCAAACACACTGATGACAGTTTACGTTGGAGAGGATATGTGTTAAAGCGAACACTCCTCCATTGCCGGTGGGTGTGCAAGCTGCTACTTTGGAAATCAGTATGGCAATTTCTCAGAAAATTAGGAAATAACCTATCTCAAGATGCAGCAATGTCACTTTTGGGTCTATACCCAGAGGATGTTCAATCATACCACAAGGACATGTGCTCAACTATGTTCATAGCAGCATTATTCATAATAGCCAGAACCTGGAAACACCCTAAATACCCTTTGACCAAAGAACCAATAAGGAAAATGTAGTATATTTATATGATGGAGTACTACATAGAGGAAAAATATGACATCTTGAAATATGCAGGCAAATGGATGGATCTAGAAAACATCATATTGAGTGAGGTAATCCAGACCCAGAAAGACAAACATAATATGTACTCACTCATAAGTGGCTTTTAGACATAAAGCAAAGAAAAAACAGGCTACAAATCACAATCTCAGAGGATCTAAAAAACAAAAAGGAACTTAAGAGAGACATACATGGATCTAATCTATATGGGAATTAGAAAAAGACACGATCTCCAGAGAAAATTTAGAGCATGGGCATCATGCAATAGGGTAGAAGGGGACAGGGAAGGTACAGAGGGGAGCAGAGAAAAAAAATATATAGCTCAATAAAAACAATTTAAAAAGAAAAAAAATCAAGTTATAAAATTTAAATTTTCAAATGATTGATTAAAATCAGCTCACTAGGACTTACACTATAGACCTAAGGATTATATGTAAAACTATAAACCTCCAAGAGAGTGACATAAGAGGAAATACAGATAACTTTAAGCACAACAATGGGTTTTTAGAGAAAATAAAGCACACATCATGAAAACTAAATCCAGAATCTGGGCTAAATGACAAACTTCTTCATAATGACATTGTGAGATGCATTGAGAAAGCACACACACTTTGGAGAAAAAAAATATTCAGTGGTGACACATACAATAAAAGATAGTTATTCTAAAACATGCAAAGAATTCTTAATAGTCAACAACAAGTAGATAAAAAATCTGCTGGGCAAATGGGAGGCCTTCAGAAGATATAGATGGTGAGTGACCACACAGCAAACCTTGCCTGAAAATTAAAACAACAATATAGTGATTCACACTGATTAAAGTGATCAAATTGTAAAACAACAAAAATGTGGGGGAATGATGTTGAAAAATAGAATCCTACATTCAGTAATAGTAAAAATAAAAAATGATCAAGCTGTTTAGGAAGCCGGCTTGAGCGTGGAAGAAATAAAATCTGAGGGTTCATTTACAAAATGTCATGATCCAGATTAAGTCCACATGCATAAGAACAGGAAACAATGGATTGCTACTGAAGCCTGCTAGGATACCCTGCCTTAGCCCCAAAGTTTAAGATAGAGAATTACTAACAGTTAAGCTCACCTGCAAGATCATGCATCTGATAAGCTTAACAGAAGGTGAAAAGTAGAGGTGAATACCCAGCTTTTGTTGATAAAAAGATAAATGGAAGCTATAGCAGGAAAGATAAGGCCTAGGTGGTCCATAAGACTGTGCTCTCCTGTTATCTCAGTTTAGAAGGAAAAAGAGGAAGGGTTATATACAATGGGTCATAAAGACATTGTGTGCAATTATCAGTGCATCTACCTGTAGGCTAATAAACTCTTAGTCTTTAGTGTTCTTATTATGAAGTGAAGATCTTTGCTTTTCACAATTATTTCTTATAAAATGAAGCATAGGCTAATAAACATTCATAGTGAACCAATAGCTGCAATCATTGATATTTATCTAAATGAATCCAAACTGTATGAGCACACAAAAATCTGCAATGAACATTATTTCTAATGCATTCATAATTTCAGAAACATGAATGTCACCAAGATATCCTTCATTTCATGAGTGGCTTAATAAGAAAGTAATTCACAAAGAAATGATATTCAACACTAAGCATGAATGAGCTATCAAGTCATGGAAAGACCTGGGAAAATATCATGTGCATCTCATAAAGAGGTTAGTCTGAAAAGGTTACAACTGTTCAAATATATAATCTTTACACAGTAAAACTAAATTGGGGGTCTGGAGGACACTGAGAGAAGATGGGGGAAATACATGGGGTATTTAGGCAAGCAAGATTAATCATTATATAATAAATGGCATGCATATTGTATTGTGATAGAAGATAAATTTCACTTTATATCCATCTGAACCCACAGAATGCACAAGAGCAAATCTCACAGTAAATATCATCTATGGGTAATAGTTATATTCCAATTCAATGTTCATCAGCTGAAACAATTGTACCACTCTGGTATGGAGTGCTGTTGGTTGGGCAGGCTATATATGTATAAGGACAAGGAATGTTTTAAAGTCTTTCTACTGTAGAATCATGATGCAAATATAAATCTACTACAATCTTATTCACTTAAGTTTATTTCAGAAGATACTGTGATAGCCAAGACACCTTTCATGTTTAAGGCTTCTAGTGTCTTTCTTTTACAACTATAAGCTCAGGTCTATAACTCTCTCATTATGAACTAATGTCTCTAAGAGGAAAGAAAACAAAAAGGCCCAAGTTTTTCATGCATTTTAAAAATCGTATGTACAAGTATAGATTCTTTCATGATTCTGTAATATTGCTCATAGATAAAAGATGCATCAGAGGTCATATTAGGATAAAAGTAATCTCTGCAGCCCTGCTGAGACTAACAAACTTTACACCTTACAAACTTTGCTTTACAAATTCTAAGAGCTGTGGGCATATTGTTCTCCTGTACTTATATTTCCCCTGTTTCTATCTAGACCATTTTTCCAAAAACATCTTTGGCATTTAGTTTCTGAGAGACAGGACCATGAGAAAAGTAGGACCCTATGGCAAGATATCAGCTGCTGTCTATAGTGCTTTCCATACAGCAAGACCACATTGCAGAGGACTCATGTTGAGCTCAGTGCACTTCGCAGGTGAGGTGTAGAGAGAAATGGGACCTCTGAATCATCATTATGTAGGAAGAAAGTAAAAAAGGCTCTACAAGCAAGGATTCCTGTTTCTTCTGGTGACTTCTGCTACTCAGGACTTGCTTTCTCAGTGTCATTCTATTATTCCTGTTGCTCCCCATCAGGCATCAGTCAGCAGAGCTTAATGATACCCTTTTTCATCATAGGCAGAGCAACATTCTGGTGTGGGACAATTCTGTGTTCTGTCAATTATGTTTTATATAAATGCTGATTGGCCAGTAGCCAGGCAGGAAGTATAGGCAGGACAACAAGACAGGAAGTAGAGGCATGACAATGAGAACAGGAGTATTCTTGGAAGAAGGAAGCTCTTTCTGCAGTCCTGTTCAGACACCGGAGAAGCAGGTTGTGTCCTGCTCCACTGAAAAAGGTACTGAGCCATGTGGCTAACATAGATAAGAATAATGGGTTAATATAAGTTATAAGAGTTAATACAAAGCCTGAGCTAATGGGCCAATCATTTTATAGCTTATGGAGACCTCTGTGTAATTTTCTTTGGAGCTAAACAGCTGTGGGACCTGGTGGGAGGACAGAACCCTCCCAACAAGCACACCCTCGTGTTACATCATTCCAGTGTGCATCAGCCTCTTCTTGTTTCCATCCCTTTTTATATCAACCTTATACATCACATCATTTGACCTGATTCTTTCTTCCTTTATAACAGTATTCTCCAATCTTTACTCTGAGCTCAACTGGAAAACTCTCACTTTCAGGATCTAGAAACACTTGACGCTAAAATTCATGCAAATATTCACTGAAGAATTAAGATCCAAATGTTGACCTCTATGTTCAAAATACAGAAATGTACACAGCTTTTGTACAATTCAGAAAGTTAGTTATCTAGTGTGACTCCTACCAACACCAAAAAGGAACGTGACTGAGAACAAATGAACATTTACAAGTAGTGGGTTTCCTATATTGAGAGAAGTCCAATTAAGTCTGAAAGAAGAAATAAAGTCAATCATGGACTGAGGAGACAGGTGTGTAGGTGTTACAGAGGATGCATCCCACAGAGCAGAAGATCTGCACTCTTGTGCTAAGAGGCATCCTAATAATAGTTAATGCAGTCAAAGGATTTGCTGCTGTTGGAGGAAGAGAAATACCATGTATTATAAAATGAAAAGGCAGAGTGAAGATGTTTAAGCAAAGCAAACTATGATCAGATTAATAGTCTAGAAAGATAATTTCAACCATAAAGCAACACCTTTACTCCGGATGAGATTACATCCTATTTAATCTAAATTAACTCAAACAAAACAAGCCTAACTTCCCAACATCAGAGCTTAGCAACACAGCACAATACAAAACACAGACTCTTTTCAAATCCCATTTACTGCAGACCAGAGGCTGAAGCTATTGCCCAGCATCACAACAGGATTGTATCTCATTTGACAAGGCAGAAAGAGGCAAAAGTTCAAAGCTTAAAGCAGTTCCCAAAGAAGGAAAAGCAACTCCCCATCATTATTAAATTTAAAAAATAATTAAACCAATCTATGGCAGAAGATAGCTGAGTTATTAAGAATATCTAACACTCTTCAAAAGGATGAGTTTAATTTTCAGCAAACATACCATATAGTTCATAACTGGCCATATAACTTCAGCTTAAAGGTATTCAATGCGCTCTTATGGCTTTTGTGAGAACCTGTGTGTGCACATACATACAAAATGAAGCTAAATTTATAAATCAATTTATAGTAAGCCAAGGACTGTCTAAAAGGTAGATTGAACATGAAGTAACATAAGGAAGAAAAGAGAGTCAAGGTTATTTGAAAGAGTTCAGGAAGTGAACAAAGTCTAAGTTAAGACAGTAGTGTTGGATTATGCTGCTTGTTCATTTCCCAGCTGCCCAGACTCACAAAATAATCACACAGAAACTACATTAATTAAATCACTGCTTGGCCCATTAGATCTAACTTTTTATTGGCCAACTTTTACATATTAATTTAACACATTTCTATTCATCTGTGTATCGCCACGTAGCTGGGGCATACTGGGTAAACTTCTAGCATCTGTCTCTGGTGGGGCTATGTGGCTTTTCTCAAAATCTGATCTTTTTCCCAACATTGTTTAGTTTTCCTTGCCTACCCAAATTCTGTCCTGCTATAGGTCCAAAGCAGTTTCTTTATTCATTAATGGTAATCACAGCATACAGAGGGAAATCCCACATTACCTTCCCTTTTCTGTTTAAATAAAAAAGTAAGGTTTTAACTTTAACATAATAAAATTACATATAACAAAACAGGTATCAAGCAAGAATTACAGTTACTATATATAAATATAAAATAGATTTATATCTACTTTATCTTTTATTATAACTAAGGAAAACTGTAGCTATAAATTCTTCAATTCCATCAAAGACTCCAGAATGATATAATATTACCTAAGAAAACAGGAAGTGCATTGTAAGCTACTTCCAGAACTCTAGAATTGATAGAGACATCTCGTTGCCCGATCAGTCACCAGAAGTTCTTCTGTACTGTTGGGGCATCTATCTTCAGCTTGCAGGCCTATAGTATATAGCAGACTTTTTCATGAAGCAGGAAATTTCAAAGACAGTTCAGGCTATATTAGCAGTTTGTCAATCACTTTCTTCTGTGTCCTGCAGAATGTCTGGCAGACCCTTTCATGAAGCAAGAACCCTGAAGGATCATCTCACCTTTAGGCAAGTTCAGCAGTCCTTTCTCTGTGGGTCCTGCTTGTCCAGTTCATCAAGCAGTCCAGGAAAGAGCAGTTTCTTGCCCAAGTGGCTAACCAAGCCCATTAGGAGCCTCTTCATTGCCCATCTTCCTCTTGAAGTAATTGGTGCTGCCAGGAGCAGATGGGTCTCACTGTCATGAAAGTCCTTCGTTTTTGAAACAGTTTAAATGCCCTATTCTGTAGTCTTTGAAAGGTTTGAAGAATGCCTATCTATATGAAATATATCTTTATAATCTAGAAAAATCTAACTAACATGACCACAAGCTTGACTATTATAGATGATTATCTATTGACCTATATTTCTTAATTATACATTACATTTTTAAATGAGCTGTACAATCACAATAACTTAGTCTATATATATATATATATATATATATATATATATATATATATATATTTCTGCTGTTATATAAATATATGTATATATATATATACAGTATAACAAAATTGACCTTAAATTTGTATCAATAAACCAAGATCTATACCAATGCAAAGTATCCATCTCTATAGCATACCCCCCTTAAAATATTTATAAACATAACATGTTTCTTGGTGGTGGCAGAGATCTTGAAACACCATAGAGTTGTGGTAATAAACATGACTCTGGCCAGTACCTCTGCCATGAGGCTAGACTCTCAGAAAACTAAAGAATAAGCTGGATCTAGCCATCAAAGTCACAGCTTTAAACCTAGCCATATTGCTTAGAAAATTGAAGACACATGTGGTCAGAAAAATAGAGATATACAGTAAAGACAGCTTCAGACAAAAGAAAACTCTAAATGGGTTACAGTGTGTTTTAAAATATATGTAGCCGTGTGAGAGAAAAGAAAAAGGATAAAGTCCATAAAAGAAAAAAGAGAGTAGTTGGGTGTGATGGTACACACCTTTAATCCCAACATTTTGGAAATAGAAGCAGGCCGATCTCTGTAAATTCAAGGACAACCTGGTCTACAGAATGAATTCTAGGACAGCCAAGGATACACAGAGAAACCTAGTCTTAAAAAGCCTAAATAAATAAAAATAAAAGAAATAGAGTTTAAAATAAAGCCACATAAAAATGGAAAATACAGAGAGTATGGCTACTGTAGATTATTGTGCTGTCTTTCAATTGTCTGATAGCTGAGGAAGGAGTAACAACTGCTAAAAGATATCTTTTAATGAATGTTGTTGAATTAATCCAAGATAGGTATTTTTAAAATACCTTGACTTCAAAATTGAAGTCCAAAGATATGTTACTTTGGAGAAGAGGCTTTGTTTTTGTTTCTGCAGAAAATGAGAAGATGTGGTTTCATTCTGAATTAAGAAAAATAATGTTTGATCAAGGAAGATCAACTGAGAAATCTCTGATAGGAGTGGATGGCCCAGATGTCTGAGTTCTACATCCAGAACAGCCTCAAGATTGCTGCCTGAGATGATCAAGCCTCACAGAATATTTCATCCAAGACTTAAGCATAATTCTAATTTTTTAGGTCCCCTTGAGATTATCAGTGCCCCCAATCAGCAGGAAGTATCTTAGAAAAGTATGTCCATATTCCCAAAAAATGAATTATGGATGTTTATCTTTGTTTAGAGTATTGATTACAATATTTTATGGATAATGATCTGGACAAAGCTAAACAAAGGATATTAGATTCAGAGTTCTTATTTTAAAAAGGGGGTATGCTGCGGAGCAATGGTCTTTTATCCTGTCACTTATATTATTTTTAATAAAATGTTGATTGGCCAGTAGCCAGGCAGGAAGTATAGGTGGAATGACCAGGAAGGAAGTATAGGAGGACAATGAGAACAGAGAATTCTGGCGAGAGGAAAACTCAGTCTGCAGTCATCACCCCAAAAAGGTATCAAGTCACATGGTTAACATACACAAGAATAATGGGATAATATAAGATGTAAGAATTAGTTAATAAGAAAAGCCTGATCTACTAGGCCAACCAGTTTATAATTAATGTAGACCTCTGTGAGATTCTTTGAGAGTAAACAGATGTGAGACCTGGTGGGACAAAAACCTAAGTCAACACAGTGGTTGAGCTTTAAGACCAGGGAAGAGGGGTGGGAAAATACCATCAGTTAAGAGACTGTGTTACTCCTGTAGAGGACTAGGTTTCTCATCCCAGCACCTAGAAGATGGCACACAACTACCTCTAACTCCAGTTCCAGGGGAGGTGATACCCTCATCTGGCCTCTTCAGGTTCCTGCACACTTGGGGGTACACACCAACTCATAATAGCTCATACATATATATGTGTACATAAAAAAGTCATGAAATATACTTAATATACTTAAATGTTAAATTAAATATTAAGTATGTATATAAGACTAAGGAGAGAGGGATATGAGGAACACATTCAAACAAAGTACAGCTTATACAATAGAAGAGAATAGAATAGAAGAATAGAACAGAATAGAATTAAAATAGCATAGGCCTATTAAGACTGTCTGACTTTTGACCTGGGTTCTTAATACAAAGAGATCAATTATCCACTAAAATTGAAGTACAAGATGATATGACAATCAGGAACAAATAAGTATAATTTTAGCTAAACTAAAATTGGGAAGCCCAAGGGTGTTCATATCTAAAAAATAACTGCAACAAGATCTGAATGCTCAAGAGAGTGCTCAGGACTCAAAATAGAGATTAGTGCATGATTATCATACCCAATAAACACAGCAGATAAGTAAGAAAAACAGTCTAAATTACCCAGAGAACACAAGGAGATCAAGATTCAGGATGGAAAATAGAAATTTAGCAGAAGTGAATGCTTAGAGATGGGAGAAGTTCTGTGGAAAAGAGATGTAGAAAGGAACAGAAAGAGCAGAAAGACATATCCTCCAGCTCAGAACTCCTAATCTCTCCTAATCTCCACATTGCTCCCACTTGACAGTTTCATGCTTCAAGTGGGAGTAAGCAATGGGAAGAGCCAGGGTCACTACCTGTACTGTCCTCAGACCCTTACCCTCTATAAGCAGTTTACTTCTTTTTCCTTGATCTTCATACTAAAAGAGAGATAATAATGCCACCTACTTGAATCGCTGTGAAGAATAAGTGAATTAGCATTAGATAAAGAACTTAAGAATCTGAATATAGAGAAGGCTGTGAAAGCAAGAAACAACTGTGAGTATAAAGAACAAATAGACTAAAGAAGGAAAGTACTTGGGTACAGATGCAGCTGACGGTCATGGATGTGCAGTGATGCCAACTGAGTGACAGGACAGTAGCTTTTTCTTAAGGGAGAAGTAACCACAGGCATTGGGGCTGATTGCTGATAATACAATGGTAGAAGGGAAGAGGTGGGTCATCATTATAGTCACACTGTAACAGAGGGTCCAATGGGAACTAGGATGGGTGAGAGGGTAAGAAGTTAATAGCATAGAGGGGATTCTTGGAAAAAAAACTGAGGTAATGCATATAACTGTACTCTCTCACAAGCACACACATGTGCATATGCACACATACACATGGACACATAATAACTAGGTGCTATGCATGTCAGATAAAACTCACCAATTATCTTCCCAAGTCTATTAAAACATTGGTCAATGCAGAACATATGTATCATTTGAATAAGTTATTCACTTTTTATTTGCAGTAAAATATTAACATATCATTAAATATCAGAAGCTTAATTTATGACTCCTAGAGTCAAAATATGTGTTTATTTATGTCTGTGTAAAAGAGCTCATGTGAGTCTAAATGTATGTGCACATTTGTGTATCTATATTTGTGTGTATCTATGATTGTGTATAGATCTGTTTGAGTGTGTGTATCTATATGTATGAGTGATTGTGAATGTATATGTGAGTATAGGAATCTCTGTGTGTGTGAGTGAGTATGCAGATTATGTGAGTATGAATGTGTGTATTTATGTATGTGTGTATGTATGAATTCATGTGTGTGTGTTTGTGTAAATGTGTGTATATATGTGTGCATGTGTGTATGCATGCACATGTATATGTGTGTATGTATGTGTGTGTTAATATTATGTTAAACTTAGAAAAACAGAACAAGTTTATAATAAAAATGCTCTAATCTCAGAATATGCTCACTATAAAAAAGGATAGGAAAATTTCCTACATCATCAGCTGTGCATCTGGCAACAGTACAGACAGTAATTCATCTGTTCATAGTTTCAAGTGAGGTAGGAAAGAAGAGCAAGACTTCATGTGTGTGGGCAGCAGAGATGGCTCTGAGGTAAAGATGCCTGCAACCAAGTCTAAGGATGTGAGTTTCATCACCAGAAATCACAATTTAAAGGAGAAGGATGATTCCTGCAAAATGTCCATTGACCTCCATAGGCACACACTGTCATATGCATGTCCATACAAATACACACAGACACACAAAGAGCGGACTATCACCCCCATGTAAAACCATATGAAGAGTTCAAATTACTAAAGATAAATCTAGTTTAACCTTCTGCATATTTTTCCCTTGCGAGGGGAATCTTTCTTTGTGAGTCTATATAATTCTAAGGCCAATCATGTACATATGGATGATAGTCTTCTAACAATAGAAGGATTCTATTGACAGGTGTTTATGCAATTATTTAGATGGTAGTTAAGATTGTCACAGTATTTATAAAAGCCTTCTCATGATATACTTTTATATAGATTTCTTTTGATCCAGTTTTCCCATATAATTTAAGTGACTAAATACAAAAACAATTAAAATGATTACTTTATAGGAAACCTTGAAATGGTAGCAGTTATCAATGATATAACTTTATAAACCATAAAAGCCGTTGTTATCAATTTCTCATCTTATCAGTCTCCAGGTAAATTTATAAGAAGTAAAATACAATAAATACAAGAAAACAGTGTTCAATTCAGCTCCAGTTACGTATTTGTGTTAAACAGATCTCCATCAGTCTTAGAAAAGGACCACTGTCAAAACATCAAATATAATATTTAAGTGCAAAAGTATATATTCTTAGTATGACTACAATGTATTCATGTAAAATTGTAAATGGAAAAGAATAAAAGACAAACATTTTACCATAGAGTCATACCTTTGGTGAACAATATTTTCCATACTAATATTTGAACGTTCCCCATCAATTAGGTAAATCAAATCCAAACACTCACAAGCCGAACTGCCATCATGTTTAAGTTATGAAGAGAGCAGCTGGAAAGTTTTAAACATAACAATCTTTGCATAATCTGAGAAGTAATACATCCTCATAGCAAAGGAATTTAATTTACTTTTTATTTATTTTGCTGAAAGACCCCTCGTACATAGGTGATGAAAAATGCAAAACATCACAGCGTGTTTATATGTGCCTCAGCAAAGTCTCCAGGAAGAAAACTCAGTAGCACCTTCAAAAAAGCAATCAGCAGGAGTGTCACAGGAAACTGTTCTCATCAGGATTAAGGTAACCTGTTTAACCCCTTGGGGTCAGACTTTAAAGAAATACTGGTGTATGCTTTGCTAACAGCAAGGTAATAACCATTTGAAAGGACACAAAAAGTCAACTTCTCAAAGCTATCTACTGTTGAATTAGTTATTCTGATAGCACATACCTAATAAGAATTTTATTCTTTTTCAAAGAATGTGGTGTGTGTGTGTGTGTGTGTGTGTGTGTGTGTGTGTGTAGTGAATGAATATATCCATATGTGCAGATGAAGTCACATATGCACTCAGCAGGGATGTCTAGCCAGTTAACTCCTGTCTTGGCCTTCTAGAGGCTATGCTACCACAACAGGGGTTTATATGCGAGCCAGTGACCCTAACAAGGTTCTCCTATTTGAACAGCAATAACTTTATCCATTGAGCCATACCCCCAGTTTTAGGAGTTCTAAGCTTTTTGTTTTTACTAAGTTAGAAGACACTTTTTGTGCTTACCAACTTCAGTCATCAGATTCCTAAGAAGAAATTAGGACCCTGAAGCTCAGTGGCAGTGAACTGGAAGTGGAATGAAGCTTTCAGTGGCCTTTTATTAGTTTTTATGGTTTTATTTTACTCGCAGGGATAAACTGGTACCCGAGAACACTAATCTGCAAAATGCTAGATGAAAACAACCCTAACCCAGGTTGAACCTCATCCTCTCTTACTTAGCAAGAGTGCTATTTACCATAGAGCCTATATCCATATTTGAGATATTAAATTCACTTCCAACTTTTAATTTTCCTGGTTAGGTCTAAGGAAAGACTCAAAGAAACAGGGATCATCCCTATTACAAGTTTCCCATCTTCTAAATGGTGACAGGAGTTAAGAAAGTTCAGTAAGAAAATACGAAAAATATACCTTTAATAAAGACCATTCTAGTCATTTTATTAAGCATAGGAATACTAAATTCAGGGGGTGGGAAATATGTCAATGGTTAGGAGCATTGGTTACTCTTACAGAGGAACTAAGTTCAACTCCCAGCACCCACATTGTGGCATACTTAGTGTAACTCCAGTCCCAATGCCCTCTTCTGGCTTCTTTACGCACTACACCATCATATACACTGTGTACAGATATACATACATGCAAGTAAAATATGCATACACATAAAGTAAAAGTAAATATGTCTTTAAAAATTTTAGAAACAATTCAAATTTATAAGCCAATGAATATTATAATGAAGAATGGTTTTAGGCTCTCAAAAGAAAATAGAGAGATGGTTTTCTTGGCAAAAAATTATGTATGTATAATTTGTCACAAAAGACACTGGTTCTTCAGCCACTTTTCTAGGCAACAATAAGACTTAAGAATGACTTCTAGAGAGCTGGATAGAGGCTTAGTGTTGGCACATGTTGGAAGAAATATGTAACAATTTCCTATTTGTGCATGAATGCTATTCAGATTCTCCTATATTTTTTAAAGGAAAAATTTCTTCTCAGTTAGCAATTTCAAGTTTACAGGTGGGAACACAGAAATACAACAATTTCAAGTCATTTTCTTAGTAACCCTTATCACAAATATCAACTAAGCACCTACTATGTGGTAAGTGCCACACCTAGCCCTTTACCTACTATGCATCTATCTCCAAAATGCCTCCTGATATTATTGTTATGCTTCTCAGTTTCTCAATAATTCATTTACAAAACTCACAAGAGGCAGAATGGTATCACATCCTCCTGATTGTTATTCTCCATGCCTTCTACATAGTTTTTTATCTAATACCACCTTTTTCAATTATTTTGCATGTCAATCTTTAACAGACGATTCTTAAGGATTTCTTATTCATATATATGTGTATGTCTGTATGAGTGACATCACACACATGATGGTGCTGACAAAAGCAGACAGAGGTGTCGCATCCTCTTATGTTGGTGTTACAGGATATTTTAAATCATAAGATGTTGGTGCCGGAAACCAAACTCAAGTGCTGTGGAAGAACAGTGAGCTTCCTTAACCACTCAGGCATCTCTCTTCAGCCCTTCGAGTATCAATCTTAATTCCACTGCTGTCCCAAGGACTCCTGTGTCAAGTCTTTGACTTTCAAAGTTTTTCAGAGACCAGGAGACTCTAATACTTACTTAAAAGATGGTATTTTCCATACTTGTTTCTCCCAGAATGCTTCATTGCATTTTTCTCAGTATACATTTTGTGATGTTTTTTATTATCTAAAATCTGCACATACTATTGGAAAACAGTCTTTATTCTTTAAGAGATTTTGCTGTCCATTCTGTAGTGGATTATTAACTTCAGAGATTATTTTTCCTTTTCTGAAGCTCTGGAGTTGTTACAGTGGGGCTACAGAGATGGCCTCACAGTTAAGAACATGTTCCACTCTTCCACAGGATCTAAAATTTTAATTCCGGGCACATACATCAGGTGGCTCACAATCACCAGGTTTAAGGATCCAATGCCTTGCCTTCTGGACACCACAAGCATATGTAATTATACATACATAATCCCATGTACACACCCATACACATGTGCATAGTTATAATGAATAAATCTTTGTTTTAAAGTTACTACAACAATGAGAGAACTTTCAGCTCTCCACTCATCAATTATACAATATTATCAATGTGGCTAAGGCTCTAGACTATTAGCACCACACATTTTCACCCACCCCAACATCTAGAATCCTGGCTCTATTTCATGAGCACATCTGGCTTAGAATATCATAAAACAAGCTGCCTATATTCTTTCTGGGAGAAGGCTTTTGGGGGAATCTTGAGGCTTTCAGAGATTATTTTTCTCGTGTGAAGGGCATATATCCAGTTGACTCCAAAAAGCTAATCATAACAATCTCAACTAAAGATAAAGAAATGAAGCCTTAGATTGAGAAGGCTGAAAGGTGAGCCAATAATTAGCTACTTGCTGAATTTATGCCCTGAATAAAGGGCCTAGTGACAGCAAAACAAATGAGTCCAGGGGAGAAAGACAGCAGTGGAAACTGGAGTAACACAGGAAACCCAGGTTGTGCTGATATTCTGGCCCTGGCAAATGACCCTGACCAACCTTGGAATCAATTGTTGGGTCTTTCTGGCAGTCCAACATGGAGGAGCTAGGTTATTGTTGATGTATTTCTTAGCAATTAAAAACAATTTATTTTTTGAAATTTTTATACACTTATACAATGTAGTTTGTTATCTATCTAGCACAACTTTCTTCCAACTCCCCCTAGTGTTCCATAAGCTCTCTCCATCCCAACTTCATATTCTGTGTGTTATAAGATTCTGGAGTCCACTTAGTGTTGTCCATATGCACATAGGTGTAGAGCCATACACTGGTGTGTGTGCAAATTTACCACCGCTATGTCGCCAGAGGAAAGTGATTCTACATACCTCTGTGAGGGACATTTGAGCTGTGTCTGAATACTACCACCTAACCAGGAACATGCAACAAGTGGGAGAACGAAGGTGTAGCAAAGAGTTGCTTTCTTGATGTGTGTGTGTCAGTGACCAGGAAGGTACACTGTGGTGATCAGAAATAACACAAGAAGAAAAATGGAGGAGCAGAAAGAGGTTAGGAAAGAGAATATTTTCATCTGTAAAGGATAAAAGAAAGGAAGAATAAAGTTTGCACGGGCAGACTATGGGTTGTTACCACCTGCTCAGGAACTAGGTGGTTTTGCATGAGCCTGACTCTGCCTAGTGCGGGTTCCTTAGCTCCTGGAACATCCTTGCCCTCATCTGCAAAAACGGCTTTAATGGCTGAACTTTGTGTCTCTTTCACTTTTCCCTAGTCAATAAATGCAACTCTCCCAGAGAGGTAGCTAAGCCCAGAGACTAGGAAAAAAGACTAGAATTCTTTAGCATTAAAAATTTAACCTTAAATCAGATACATAAGTAGTATCCCAACAAAGTTAAAAGCTCTTACAGAAAAGAAGACCCAAACCCATGAATAATGGAAACAGGATAGAACAGTTAAGCAGTCACAGCATGGGCCTCTGCCAGAGGCTTCATAAAGATATACACAGCAACAAGATGGAGTCCAGATTTCACAGCTGACCATGAGACTGACAGAGTTCACTGGAGATGGCATTTATGATGGGACATAATCACATGATTGTGACATGCTTGGCTGCTTGCTAATGTTAACACGACACTGCAGAGGTGCCAAGGAAACAACAGTGTGTGCAGTTCTCCACGTCAGCTGCACCCTGTGCAAATGGCAAGTGAGAAAGCTGTATGTGTGCCTCAGGCTGGGCTAACAACCGCTAGAGGAGCCCTATTTCTCCTACGCTGTCACACTAAATCCAGCATTTCATTCTTCGTTGACTTCACGCCACAGATGAACTGATGAACATTTTCATTTTTAGCACTGAACCTCTTTCAGGCTCATCTAGAAGGAATGCTCACCCTTCCCACCCTTGCCTAACTGTGGTCTTGACTCAGAGGGACTAGCTTAAACAAACCAAACCAGTATAGATGTGAGCTCATGTACTACAAAACCACCCAGGGAAGAAAGCCAGAACCATACAAATGAATAAGGAGACAAAGATTCAGGAGAAAGGCTGGAACCAGGAGGGAAGAACTTCTAAGGTTTCTGGCCATGCTGCCTCGAGGGAGAGGGGCTGAAGCAGAGATAGTCAACATAGACTGCAAGCATCTGATGAGGAAACACAAGTGTGTTAGTATACTCACAACCAGCAATTAAATAATTAAAAATAATGTTACAGATTATCTTTCTTCTGTGTGTACACACATGTGCACGTACATGGATACATACATATATATATGGAGGCTACTAGTTCGGGTTGGGTGGCTTCGTCATTCCTCTCCACTTTTTCTGTTGTTGAGACAAAGAGGCTCTCTCGTGAAACATGGATCTCAATGAACTGGAAGCCTCAGAAATACTCCTGTCTCTGCATCTCAGCATTGCAATCACATGTGACCCACAGACCTAGAACATCATGCTTGCACAGGCAGCACCTTCCCACTAAGCTGTCTTCCTAACTCCCACTGGTGAAGTTACTAATTCAAAATACAGGTAAGTTTTGTCAGCCACGATGAAATTAAACCAGTGTTAGGATTCTATTCTTACATGTTGTAATAACAAAGAACAAATTTTGCTTATTGATGAAAATCAGGAAGCACTGAAGCATAAATTCAGAAACAGACAAAGTATCTCCTCTGCTGTTATCACCATTTAATACAGTCTTTGGAGGATCCTCCAACACAGACAAGAAAAGTTGGTGGAGCTGGGTTAGGAGCTGTCAGTCAGCACAAACTGGACTCCATGTTTTGTTTTGTTTTTAAGAAAGAGAAGATACACAAAGGGTTGCACTGAAGCCCGGGGAGAAGCTGGGAGGAGTTGAAGGGAAGGAAAAGGACATGATGAAAATATATGAAATCATGAAATATTAAACAAAATCATTATTTTTAAAAAGCAAAAACAAAAGTTATTAGAAGCAGAAGAACTGTGAGAGAATTACCTTTAGTTCTAAATAAATGTTCAGAAAATTAAGCAAATTTCACTAAACACAAATTCTACCTTGATAAACTCACTTTAGAATGAGGGAAAGAGCAAAGGAGCTTGCTTGAGAGGGTGTGGGTTTTATGTGTGAGTACTGACTCCGACTTAACTACAAAAATGCATTTTTAAAAAATATACAAAATTCTACTCATGATCAGAGTATTCAGTGAAAATCAGAAGTTGTTTTTAACTTAGGATAATAGCAATACGCTCATATTTTTATTCAAGTCCACATTTCCTGTAAATATTTTTAGATTTATTTATCTGTACATATGTGCCATGTGTATGCCTAGTGCCCACAGATGTAAGAAGAGGGATCCCATGGAATTAGAATTATAGGAGGTTGTGAGAGGTCATGTGGGTGCTGGGAATAGAACCTGGGTCCTCTGGAGAGCAACAAGTCCTCTGAGCTGTGAACATAGATTCCACATTTTAAAGAGACACCACTTTTAGCATATTAAAGTAAATGTAAAAAAGCAAACCCCCACTTCTTGATCACTCCAGATTTGATATTTGATCACAAATAGTTGGCATTCACATGCTTTTGTGCTTGAATATTGGTGTTGAGGCAGTTTTAGAAATAAAATTATCTATACTCTGAGAATTATTTTCAGACTAAAATTTTTAGGAAAGTTAAGTTCTATATAGATTTATGAGTCAACACTGAGATGTCCTTAATTCTACATAACTGTCTGATGGTTTGCAAGACTTTACTGTATCAAAAAGGCAAAATAAAGTATAATTTATTGTCTGCTCAAAAAAAAAAAAGCAAATCCCCCAAAAATTAAATGCAACTGTTTCCCTAAATTCGGAATAAAAGATGGACATTAAAATGTTTCAGTGTTTGAATAACTCTAGTGTGCATATAACAAACATTTGACAACTAAATAAAAAATTAAAACAGCTACTGACATATGCAACTCTCTAGTTCCTAGCATGTTTGAATTTGAAACTGTCTGAAAACAAAAATAATAACAGCTAATATTTACTAAGCACTTGCCTGGAGCCTGGAAGGCTTTAAACACTGACACCCTTCATTCTATTGATGAATATGAGAAGTAAGATCAATTATAATTACCACTTTGCACGTTAAAAAACCACGGTACTACGCCTTTAATACCAGCACTCGGGAGGCAGAGGCAGGCGGATCTCTTTGAGTTCGAGACCAGCCTGGTCTACAAGAGCTAGTTCCAGGACAGGCTCCAAAGCCACAGAGAAACCCTGTCTCGAAAAACCAAAAAAAAAAAAAAAAAAAAAAGAAAAGAAAAAAGAAAAAAAACCACGGTACTTTCGGCTTTAAAACATATCTTTCAAGTCAAGTGTCTAGTGGAGACAGCATTCCAGTCCATTAAGCTAATACTTTTCAACCACTTTGAATCCCTTCTAGTCACTCTCTGGGTAGAATGGCTTGCTTATCATCTACCTATATTTCTGTCTTATTATGGTTACTACACCGATACATACAGAGATGTTTCTTCATTTGGATATTTTTTTTTCAATATTTGCATACTAAGGAAAGACATCATGCTAACTGTATTCTCTGAATAACAGCTATAGAGGTCTGTTTTGAAGAAAGAAAAGGTGTAAGCTAATTAGTATGTTATTTAAAATAGTAAAATAAATCTATTCATAGGACTATACTTGTTGACACTATTGCCAGGAAAGCATTCAAATCACCCTGATAAATGCTAGAACTACTGCTTCTCTGTAGCTTAGTATGCACACACTAGGTTCTGCTCTGCCAGCATTCATGTATAATGGCTCACAATGGCCTGTTGCTCCAGTTCTATAATTTCCAAGGTCATCTACACCACAAGAGTGCACATGTATTTGTGGTGTGCACATGTATGTGTGTGCACATGTAGTGAGGAGTTGCGGGCAGGCCTGCTTTTCGTCCTGCCTGGCTCCCTCTTGGTTAGCTTTACCTGAAATAATTACACGGAAACTGTATTCTTTTAAAGACTGCCTGGCCCATTATTTTCAGCCTCTTACTCACATCTTGATTAACCCATATCTAATAATCTGTGTAGCACCACGAAGTGGTGCCTTACCGTTTAGTTTCTAGCATACGTCCATCTTGGGCTGGAGCTTCATCGCATCTGGCATCTCTCTGAGGAGAGGCATGGCGGTCTGCCTAACTTAGGAGAGGCGTAGCATCTGACTGAGCCATCTACCTCACTTCCTTCTTCCTGTTCTGTCTACTCCGCCCACCTAAAGGCTGGCCAATCAAATGGGCCAGGCAGTTTCTTTATTAGCCAATGGGAGTCCTCCATCATGCACACACACAGACAAATGAAAATAAGCAACCTTTTGTTTAAAGATGTTGTATAGAAATGGCTAATTGTTTTTAAATGAAGAAAAAGGAAAGATAAATGTGGGCTTTTAAAAAATTTATATCTGGTGAAAATGATAAAATTCTGGATATAGCAAGACATTATTTCCATGACCATTCAGTTGGAATATGTTCATCCTGGCAAAAATATGAGGGGTTTATAACAGGTAATTGTTTTCAGAGGGACTATCAAGAAGTTAACACAATGTGGTGTGGTGTTAACAACAGTGTTTGGGAGAATGTCACAAAAAGATCAATCACCCGGGGCTAAATGCAAGAATATGCCTCGATAAAGAAACAAACAAAACAATTAGGAAGCAGGAAAGAAGTCAAGCGTATATTAGATGTCATTTTTTCCTTATGGACAAGAGAACATGGTAGTAAAATCAAAGCCATTTTACATTAAACTTAAAGCATAAGTGAATTTTAATTCAATGTTATATTTTCCCAACACAGAGAGACTAATAGCCACTTGTCCATTCACCAGGAAAAAGAATTACAGAAAAAAATTACTGAACTCATATTATAAAGATTAGATAAGGCTTTGTTCTTTTCACATTAAAACTCATTATATTTCTCCTTTTTTATGATAATTTAAAAGTAAGGATAACTATACCACATATTTGGTTTCTATCATAGCTATAACAAATTACTCTGAACTTGGTGAATTGACCCATAAGAACCTACTATCTCACAGTTCTACGGGTCTTACATGAATCTCATGTCTAAGCCCAAATCAAAGCAACCTTGGAATTGTGTTTTCTTTTGGACATAACAAGGGAAACGCTTTTTCCTTTCCCAATAGTTTCTTGGCTGAGTTTAGTTCTGCAGGTTGCAGAGCCAGCTGCATTTCCTGCACAGCTGAGGATGACACCCAGATTCTTAGACCCCTGAATTCCCTATCCATGGGCCACTCCCCTCAAGGCAGATGTTATGGGTGGAGTCCATTCCCCATATACCCTATTCACTCCTCTGTTCTTGTTGCCATAACCAGAAAATATCTATGCTTTGAAGAATTGCTAAAGATAGACCTACAAACCCCAAAATAATGCAGAACAGTTTCCCTGTCCACAGAATTTGATTTGCCATGGGAATTAAGATTACAGTGGGATCAGAGGATTATAGTGTGGACATCTTTGAAAGCCTAGTTTTAGCCCAATATATCATTTAATAGCATAACACACAAGTATTTAACCTAAAAATGAGAAATATATAAATTGTGGTCACTGCTCCATTGGTGATAATGCTTTAGGAAGAAATACATAGTTTAATTGTTGGCTGATGCTCTTATAAAGGATGCACTAAAAACTGCAGAGATGCTAGACCTTGCTTACCCCTGACTTCTAATGACTTTCTGTCATTCTTGACTTGGCAGCACTAGTTAAGAATTTGGGGGACTGTAGTGATGGGCCAGTACTTAAGAGCATTTGCTGCTATTGCAGAAGACAGGAATTAAGTTCCCAGAACTCATGTCAGAAAGCTCACAACTGCTTTTTTTCATCTACAGGAGATTTGATCTGATTCCTCTTCTGGCCTACACTGGTATCTGCAACTATACATGCTCAAGCACATACATACACACACTCACACACACAAATAAGTATATATATATATATATATATATATATATATATGTATATATATACATATATATATACATATATATATATATATATATATATATATATATATATATATTTCTGTTGCAGAAACCCAGAACTACAAATATTTAATTTGAATGACAAGAGGAGAGGAGGAGGAATGATTTAACCTATCCCATTGATGGAAGTCGGATATTCAATGGGCCTTACAACTCTTTTAAAGGGAGCATGCAATTTTTGTTGAGATATTAATAATCATTGAGCACTCTACTCTAAGTAGCCATGACAGAGATCCAGAAAGGAAAAGAAGGGTTTGTGTACTGGAAGCATGTAGTGATGAGGCAAGCAGGCCTGCTATTCATCCCGCCTGGCTCCCGCATGGCTAGCTCAACACCCAAAATAACAACACACAAATTGTATTCATTTAAAGCCCATTATCTCCATTTCCTTATTGACTAACTATCACATATTGACCAAACCCATTTCTAATATCTGTATTGCCACTTGGCTGTGGCTTACCAGCATGAGTCTAACCAGCATCCATCTCGGAGAGGAGAGTCATGGCGTCTGCCTGACTCTGATTTCTTCCTCCCAGAATTTCTGTTCTGTCTACTCCACCCATCTAAGGCCTGGCCTATCAAAAGGCCAAGGCAGTTTCTTTATTAACCAATGAAAGTAACACATAGACAGATGACCCTCCTACACCATTTCCTCTTTTTCTGTTTAAACAAAAAAGAAAGACTTTAACTTTAACATAGTAAAATTATATACATAACAGTTATCAAGCAAGAATTACAAGTACAATATTTAGATCTATTTTATATTTTACCACAACAAAGGAAAACTATAACTATAACTAACCATTCTTCAACTCCATCAAAGACTCTAGAAGGATATAATATTGCCTAAGTAAACAAGAAGTAATGACAGAAATGACAGAGACATCTCACTGTCTGGACAGTCACCCAAAGTTTTTCTGTACCTTTGGGGCATCAATTTTCTGTCTACTGGCCCATAGTATCCAGCAGACATTTCCATGAAGCAGGAAATTTCAAAAACAGTCCAGTCGCTTTCTTCTGTATCCTGCAGAATGTCTCACAGACTCTTTCATGAATCAGGAACCGATAGACCATCTCACCTTTAGGCAAGTTCAGCCTCTCTATGGGTTCTTTGTGTCCAGTTTACGCAACAGTCCAGGCAAGAGAAGTTTCTTTGATCAAGGAAAACCACCTGAGAAATCTCTGGTAGAAACAGATGGCCAGGATGTCTGAGTTCTACATCGAGAACAGATTCAAGACTGCTGCCTGAGATGATCAAGACTCACAGGATACTCCAGTCAGGACTTGATTATAACTCTAAATTTTCTTTAGGTCCTCATAAGATTATCAGCACCCCCAACCAGCAGGAACTAGCCTGGAATACTACGCCCACATCCCCAAAAAATGGACTATGGATATTTTACTTTAAAAAAAAAAAACAAAAAGAAGGAAGTGGTACGTAAGAACTGTCTTTATTCTATCAATCATGTGTTTTAATAAAACACTGATTGGCCAGGCAGGAAGTATAGGTGGGTCAACCAGACAGGAAATGGTTGCTGGACAAGGAGAACAGGAGAATGCTGGAAAGGAGGAAGCCCATTCTCCCCACTTCTGCTCAGACTCTGAAGAAGCAACATGTTATCTGTCCCACTGTGAAAGGTACTAAGCCACATGGCTAACATAGATAAGAATAATGGGTCAATATAAGTTACAGGAGCTGAAAAGAAGACTGAGCTAATGGGCCAATCAGTTTTATAACTTATGGAGATCTCTGTGTGATTTTTTTCTGGGGCTTGCCAGTTGTGGGGTACCGGGCGGGACAGAAACCCCACCAAGCAGGCCCCTTCATGTTACAGAAGCATACATTCTAATAGTGAACTGCATTCCCAGGCCCTCAACACACACCAACATTACTGCATACAGAATGGAACCTGGCTTATTGCCAGATTATGACATTATGACAAAATATTTCTGAAAACAATTAAAAAGCAGAGAAGGGGGGGAAGTAAAACATAGGTGTGTGGTATTAGCGGTAATGTCAGCGCTGACGGGATTTCCAAATAAACTGTTAGAGGCAGCAATGATAGTTAAGAGGCAGAGCCTGGCAGAAAGCTTTTGGAGATGTTGAGATACACATCTTCACATGACAAGCACTCAGATACAAAGCGACTGAAAAGAAGGAAACTGGCAGCTAGTGAGGATAAGAGAAAGTGGATACTCAGCAAGAGAAGTATGGAGGCTAGACGTAAAACTGTAGCAACCAAAACACAATGTAGTGACTCAGTAATCAGCCCCCAAACCACAGGAATCCAGCCCAGATCCCCTAAGCAGATTACAGGATTGTATTGACTGTAAAGCCTGTGCAAGGCAGAAGATATAGGGCACATGACATTTGAGAAAAGACAGACTATGAATACTACTTGTAAATATGCTATACATAAATGACTATGTTTCTACTTCATGTACATATAAAAATTTGAGATGAATGATAAACTTGTATGTGAAAAAAATTATAAAACTTTGGTGTGTGTGTATATATATTTCCATCCTTTAAGACCAAATATTGTCCCTATTTGTCCCAAGAAGACAAATACAAGCTAAAATAATATTGAAATATCTTTTAAGTAGCAGTGCCAAAGTAACTTATACAATGGAAGGCTACACACTATAAGAGGAAATAGTTGAATCCTAAAGCACAAGCAATTTAATTTTGAAGAAATGATAATGAAATCACACATATTAATGAGAAAAAAATAAAACCTAAACAGGAGACAAAAACACTAAGTAATTAATCAAATATGGACTTCCCATCATGGAACTTATGAAAAGTTGCTGGTCAACTCTGGTATAGCTTCAAACTTGGCAGTTATCAGCTATAATTCGAATGTTGGACCCTGTGCTAACCATTCCACACAGGTATTTCCACATGTCAGCTTTGCACATCTGGTTGATGAATCCTCATTGAAGGTGGTTCTGTGTTAACATGAATGATTGTGTAGTCTAATTGTTCTTCATTTAAGCTTTCCAGTAGTTACTCTCATCATTGCGGTCAGAAAATACCTTTCAAAAGTAAATCAAGGAAAGCTTAATAATGGCTCATGGTTCACAGCCAAAAATTTGAGATGGATGATCACCCTGTATCTGCAGTCTGAAAGCAGAGAGAAGGATGCTGGACTCTTGCTTCCTCCTTTTTCTCTTCTTATTCAGTCTGGACCTTCTGGTTCTGACCACATACAGATTTTGTCTTCCTTCCTAAGTAAAAAATTCTCAAAATATCCTAACTGACATGCTCAGAGGTATATCATCTAGATGATTCCAAATGCAGTTGACAGTTAAGATAGGCCATCCAAACAACTGAATGCCTGAAGATTCATCACTTAAAATATGGTATTGATAAGTCTGGAGACATAGCTCAATGGTAAGAGTGTGTACTGCATTCACACGCACATAATCACACACACACAGACACACACACACATAGGATATGTATATATAGTATGTACATATATGTGTAATATAAAAATGTTTTAAGATAAAAACATATTAGAATAAAAGAACATAGTTACCTTCTGAAATATAGGAACTGAGTTAAACTTATGTTCTGACCTTAAACCTGCAAATGTATTCAGCTTTGAGCAGTAGCAAAACTGCCATAGCCACATGCAAAGTGCTAGCACTGCTGAGCTGTAACACCTCGGGACACCATTTCTTGCTGCACATGTGACCTAAGAGGATTCTGTAATTATGTGGAAGGGAAAATATTATTGTTATTTTTAAACTCCAAAGTAATTAGTAGTTTAAAACAAAGCACATACTTTCCATAACAATTTAGAATTAATAAAGATTAATTTCCCCAAATAATGTTATGCAATCTTCTTTAATTGCAAATTCCTTTTTATTTATAACACATATTAATTGTATATATTAATGATGTTCATGGTGATCTTCTTTGTCATTTGTCTTAGTTAGGACTTCTACTGTTAATAGTAAACACAATCACTAGAAGTAACTTAGGAAGGAGAGGGTTTATTTCTGCTTATAGTTCCACATCACAATCCATCACTGAATGAATTTAGAATAGGAACTCAAACAGGGCAGAATCCTGGAGGCAAGAGTTCATGCAGAGGCAAGGGAGGGTGCTAATTACTGACTTTCTTCCCAAGACCCATTCAGCCTGGTTTCTTATAGCACCCAGGATCCCCTGCCTATGGGTAGCAAAGGCCACTTTGGGATGGGTCCAGGCTCACTAACATTAATCAGTAAGAAAACATAACAAAGTCTTGCCCGTAGGCCAATCAAGTTGGAGAATATACTCACTTGAGGTTACTTCTCAAATAACTCTAGCTTTTATCAAGTTGGCATAAAATTATCACATCATTTTTTAGCCATATTTTATTAGATTTTATTTTTATTTATGTGCAGATGTGTTCTTCTGTAAACAGATGTCATAATGGTATCTCCTAGATCTGGAGCTGTGAGGATCATGAGCTGAGTGCAAGGAACTGAACTCAGGGCCTCTACAAGAGCAAATATTCTTCACTACTGAATCATCCTTCAGTCCCAACTCTGATAAACTCATTACTAGTCTTCCTCAAGTATCATTTATTTCAAAATTAGTATTGGCATTGTTAAATTTTTCCAAATTGCATATCTACATAAAAATTATATCTGAGGGTTAAGAGATTAAAATTATGAATTTTAACCATATATGTGTGTGTGTGTGCAAATCATAAATAAAATTGGTGTAGCTAATATATTCAAAAATTTATTTAGTTAAATGGATTTTTTCATGTTTCAAAGAGGCATACTATACTCTGAAACTTGTCCTGTGGTAGGTAATGGTGAAACCTTGAATATATAATCCTTTGAGTCCAGTAGTAAGAAGTTTTAGATGGGCATAATAACTGAATTTATCTAGCACAAGCCTTAAGCAAATGAACTATGGTTCTCCCATTAAAAATATTAATTTAATCTCACTGAGATCATAGAGTAAAATAACAAACTTGTACAAGCTTAAATACATAGAACCCACATGGAGACATGATAACTGACTTCCATGCTTTTAGTTTTGAAGATGTGGGTAAAACGTCTTCATATTAAGTTGGAAGTTATACTACAGTTATCTTAGTATGTGCTTATTTTCTAAATGCTACATAATAAAGTAATTAACTTTGGAAAACATCCTTTGGGCAACTTTATTTATTAAGGAAATACTGCAATTTTTCTTTAAGTTTGAAAAAACGTGTGTGTGTATGTGTGTGTGTGTGTGTGTGTGTGTGTGTGTGTGTGTGTATGTGTGTGAAAATGAGGACATTGTTTTACTTGCAGAGGTCAGAAAAAGAGGATAAGATCTTCTGGAACTAGAGTTACTGGTGATTTTGTATGGCCCAATGCAGGTACTGGGAATGAACCTCAGGTTCTCTACAGATTAATTAGTGCTCTTAATTACTGAGTGATCTCTCAGACCTTATAACTTTTTTAAAAAGCAAAGCTAAATGCACAGGGCATTTTATTTGAACTGTTTAAATAACTAAAAGTTTTACAAGAGTCCCAACACTCAGCAGAGATATTAGTTAAATGATTAAGGGGAAACTACCCTAAAATTGCATGATACCATCTATCAATAAATTTATACATTCATAAATTTAATTTCAAATGCACTAGTACTTGATCCTGAATATGAGACTCACCTAAAATCAAACTAATGGAGTTTAACTGCTTTTTTAAAATTTTAAGTGACTAAAGTAAATGGATTCTTCTGAAAAAGAAGTGTGTAAGAAAAACTAAGAGCACAGACACAGATTATTGCATTTTCAGAATGATATACATTGAAGTAATGGTGACCAAAACAATGTTAGAAAACTATTCCCTATAGAAGTATCATTATTCCTTCTTGTTAAATCTTCTCCTCTCTGCAGACAGATGACTGGATATTATCCAAGCAATGAGCACTGGGTGCCTCAATATCTCTCCACTGCTTATTTACTGCACTGAGATGGCCACTACTGACAAATGCTGTGCATAATTTGAGAATGTATTCAGAGACTAACGATGACAAACTTTCTTCTTGTTTTCATTTTTTAAGGAAAAATAAAAAGTCCAAACTCAGTCATTCCTAAGTAAACACAATATTAAAAAAATATGAAGTTTCAGGGGGAAAAAGCGATGTAACAGTGCAAACAGTTAAGTGCCAAGCCCTTTCCTAGACTCCTTGTGTTCATATTCTCCTTTGGTATTCACAGCCATCTGAAGGACTGTTATGGCTCTCGTGCATTTGGCAATCAAGTAATTAAGATTCCATAATGGTCACTGGCTTGACTGGGTC
Source organism: Arvicola amphibius (assembly GCF_903992535.2). Taxonomy (NCBI): domain Eukaryota; kingdom Metazoa; phylum Chordata; class Mammalia; order Rodentia; family Cricetidae; genus Arvicola; species Arvicola amphibius. Next base: position 69,906,079 of record NC_052048.2, on the reverse strand, counting down.
TCATTTCTACTTCCAGGGTTCAAGCACAGATTATTTAGTCAAAATGTATGCCTTTTATTTTCAATACAGTTCAGATAAACTCTTAATTGATTTATTGCACAAAGATTTTCTGCTCTCCCTGTTTATGTCTCTTATTCATGCAAGCAGCTTTCTAGTAACATATGCTGACACCTCCAAATTGGGCAAAATTTATGGCACAGAACACTTGTTACCCATGAGGGTACAGGATCCCTGAAATGGTGGATAGCTGGTGCCCCTTCACAATGGGTTCTTTTAGGAAAGCAGTTTCTCTTACAGACAGAGGCACATTATCCCTAAAACCAGAATTATTCCAACTGCAGCACTTTAAACATATATTATCTTCATTTTGTTAAACTAGAGCAGCCAGTTACCATCCATCACAGATTACTTCTGACAAAAAAGCTACCAGAAGCACCCATGTGTGCATCTTTGAAACTGCAAATGCTTCTCACTAAATGTTTGATGTACCTGGGCACAGTTCAGAAGGGAGACACTAGTCCAAACAATTTTCTTCCAGGGTATGACATCAATGCTTTCCTCTGTTTCTTCAAGTGACTCTTGTTGAGGCGCCTGTGGAAGATCAATGGCTGAACTGCCTCTCAGAATCTCAATATTTTTGGAAAGACAACAGTCAAAATTTGGGCCACATATTCATACTTCTCTTTTCTCATCAGACACATTATCTGAGGAGAAAGTGCAAAAGGTACCCACTGCTTAGGAGTTTCTACAAATCCCTTGTGGATAATTCAGCAACTGCTAGATGATGGAATGAAAGCTACGCACCATAAATTCAAAGGTCCTGTCATCATGAAAATCTCCTATCTTGGGAATTGGGAGATGGCTCAGCAGGTAATGTGGTTGCTGCACAAGTATGAGGGCCTGAATCCTAGCACCCCTGTAAATGCCGGGCACAGTGGTACAGTGCTGTATTTCCACCACTGGGAATGGAGACAGGAGGATCCCTCCCTCGAGCTTGCTGCCCCCCCAGGCTGGTTAGATCTACATTAGCAAACTCCAGCTTCAGTAAAAGACATTGACTCAAAAATAAATAAAATGAATGAGCGAGTAAGTAAATAATAAAGTTGAAAGCTATAGAAGTCATCCAATGTCCAACTCTGGCTTCTACACAGACACATACATACACTCTCTCTCTCTCTCTCTCTCTCTCTCTCTCTCTCTCTCTCTCTCTCTCTCTCTCTCGGGTAAGTGAGTTAAGATGTCTAACCTCCCACCTTTCAATGATGCATAAGGATTCCATTTGCTGCAGCAAGCACACATAGCTTAGCCTAGAGCCATGACACCAGACTGGACATTTTAATATCTGTTTGTATTTTTAGTGCTTCCTGTTTGTTTTTATCATAGTATGTATCCTTTTATTTTCTATTTTCTATTGAAAATATATTTTTATAGGATATATCTTGCCATTTTGTTTTCTAAAATGGATGCAAGAATAGGAAAAAAACTTGAATCCATGTTTGAGATATTAGAAGTCTGATTTGTTCCTTGGTGAACTTTAGTTTGAGGCTGAACTTGCTGAGGAACACACCACAGAAATAAGCTCAAATCCATACACTAATCTACTTTACTATGGCTTCTATTTGAAGGGAACTAGCAGAACCTGGACCGGATATGTGTCAGGCTTTAAGTTCTTCCACTTTTCTGACAAAATTCTTCCGCAGATGGTGTCCTTAAAAAGTCTAAGCAGAAGCTTAAGGACAAGAAAGATAGGTTAGATGTCTTTTGTACATACAGCACTGGCACTTGCTGACCATATTTATGGGGACTCTCAGCTTAGTAAGAATTTCAGGAGCAACAGTGTATTCTTATTTGTACAAAGTTAATGTCATACTGTGCTTTGTCAGCAATTTGTGTGTGTGTGTGTGTGTGTGTGTGTGTTTATATGCAGATGTGGAGTTCAGAAGGTTACTGTGGGAGTCAGCTCTGCTTCCATCAGGTGGACTCCAAGATTGAAGTGAAGCTGTCAATCTTGGCAGCAAGCACCTTTACACTCTCAGCCATTTTGCCATCTGGCCATCATACATCTTATATCTTGTATATCTGAAACTTGTCTTTTTAACAAGTCTATAGTGTCTGAAATTAGTATTGTTAAATGTCTTACACTGCAAAAATTCTAGTCTGATGCTTTCTTAAAAGTAAGAACAGAAATAAAAGGCAAATGAGTATGTTCTATGTAGATCAAGAGAAACAATGAAATAATTTCCCTACTTCATATTTAATTATAATGTAAATAATAAGCTATGTATGAAACAATCTACCATGGAAGCTGTCAAGCAAATTTGGCCACAGAGTGTGTAACAAACTTTTAGTGGATACTTTTAAATTAATGCAAGTGTCTCTAGTATAATAAAGGTGATGTTTAGTGAGAACTGCCGGCCCGCTTCCCGCTGCCCGGCTCTTGGCCTTCTGGCTAGCATATGCCCCAAAATAACAACACACAACTTTTATTCATTTAAACACTGCCTGGCCCATTAGTTTCAGCCTCTTACTCACATCTTGACTAACCCATATCTAATAATCTGTGTAACACCATGAGTGGTGTCTTACTGGGAAAGATTCAGCACATCTGACCTGATGGCTGGCTTCATGGCAACTGTCCCAGAGAGGAGAGGCGGGCAATTGTCTGATCCATCTACGTCACTTCCATCTTCCTGTTCTGTCTACTCCACCCACTTAAGGGCTGGCCTATTAAATGGGCCAAGGCAGTTTCTTTATTAACGAATGAAATCAACACAAACAGAAGACTCTCCCACATCAGTGATATTCATAGTCAGAGGCTTTTTTGTAACTTTAAAGGTTTATTTTCTTAAACTTTTATTTGTGTGTTTGTGTGTGTGTGTGTGTGTGTGTGTGTGTGTGTGTGAATACTTGTATCAAGAGTCCAGAAGAAGGCACTGGATACCCAGGAGCTGAAGTTACAGGAGGATGGTGGCCACCTAAAACCTAAAATGCTTCAAGTAAAAGAACTAGGGTCCTCTTCAAGGGCAGGACAAGTTCTCACCCACTGAGCCATCTTTTCATCCCATCCTGTGACCTTAAGCTTGTGCCAGTAAAGCTGCACAGGAAAGAACCATATCAGCCACACATGTCTCTTCACTCCAAGTTTGGGTTCGTTCCCTCCACAGCATTGTTTTCCAATGCTTAGCCCCTGCATTTTCCTTGAAAATAATCAAAGGCAGAAGATCAATAGAAGAATCTAAAAAAATCAAAGCAGAGATGTTTTGGCTGTAGCTGGAGTCTCACCAGCTCATTCACCCTCCCCCTGTCCATGCTGTGTTTTCAGGAATCCCTGGAGTTTGGTGGAATACAGTTGGAAACCATCTGCTGTACACCAAGTCATCTCATAAAATTAATGTGGAAGGAAGCCAAGTCTAAAAACGTGAAGAATTAAACATCAATACAAAAGATTCATTATAATTCAATATAACAATATGAGAACTCTCGGGTTAGTGTATGATTAATCACAAAATCAATGAGGCTGAAAATGTGCAACCTGAGTGTTTGCCATAGAAAGACATGACAGGGTGTGGGTAGGGTCTGCAGTTACTGAACTCATAACAGGAAGGGAGATGGTCTGAAAATATGGACAGTACTGGGGTAAGAGCGAAAAGACAACTGGTCTGTGGAGGTGAAGGAAGTAGCAGAGGCAAGATGCTGTCAAACAAGGAAGATCTCAAAGCAGCAAATATGGATAGCCTGATAGCTCAAATAGGGGCCTGAAAGGGTAAAGTTAAATCCAGACATCTGTCAGGGCCAGGTCATTTCAAGTTAATGAGCTCTAGTCCATCCTGAAGGCTGCAGGGAATGACGAGAGGCTTCTGAACAAGGTGGCCATATGATTAAAGTTGTTCTGGAATTTTATTCAGGGAGAAGTGTGAACTAAACTAGGAAAGGATGATTCTAGGAAAAAGATCAGTTAGGTTGTCTGCCTATTTACAGCCATCTAGCCAAGAAACCAATCAACAAGATATCAGCAGATCAATTATGAGGAAGTATGATCTGAACAGAGTTAGAAAGTTACCTGCCATTGCCAATATTTGAGAGTCATTCTGGCTATCTAATCTGACTTTGGCAAAAGAGCTGAGGATCTCAAAAGATAACTGAACTATGTGACTTCTAATGACTCCTTCTTGATCTGGTGTTTGATATAATGAAGGAAAGGCAAAGAAAATAAGATGTTAAAATTACCAAATTTAAAACTTGTCCTGGAGTGATAACAAAAAGGAAGACATAATCTCCAAGATAAACCATTCATCTACTATTGAGCCTTCCAAAAGAGAAATGGAAAATGGGGCCAGCATCTTCTAAAATGTCATAATAGTTAAAGCAAAAATGAGCAGTGTGCTGACATGCACTGTTTCCTACAATTTATTGAGCCTCATTTTTCTAGGTTACATATCAAGAACATGACTTCGGACAAAGGGTTCACAAGACCACACTCCCAATAAAGGATCGATTGGCAGTTAATGGCTTCTGGGCCAGAGACCATTAATTTTTTTCAGGGTTGTGGCCCATGGAACATTGCTCTAGTAGGACACCTTACACACATTTACAACACAAATTGGACTCAACAGATTATAAAAGCAAAATAGGACATGAAGTAAAAAAGAGAATCTGGTGGTGGGAAGTTTAGGGAAAATTCAGTGGGTAAGGAATGAATATAACCAAACTACACTGTACCCTTATAATAAATTATCAAATAATAAAATCAGATATATTTTTAAGAAAAGAAACCACACTGTGGTGGTGCACGCCTTTAAAATCAGCACTCAAGTGACAGAGGCAGGTGAATTTCTTCACTATGAGGCCAGTGAAGTCCAGGATAGCCAGAGACGTTACACAGAGAAACCCTGCCTTGAAAAACAAAACAAGACATAAAACAAAAAGAAAAGGATGAAAGAGCAAACAAGATTGTCACTGGTAATATAAAATACTAAAGAGATGTCAATCATGTAGTTCTTTCAATCAGCTCCATAGACCAAACAGAATACAATCTGGGGAAAATAACATCTGCCTAGGAATGCAATGTGTATACTTTACAGTGTCAGTTTATTATATTTTCTTCCATGTTGGTCTCCTGGAATCAGGATTACATTTTCTTTCATTTTCTTTCTAACTTGGAATAGTATGAAATCTACATGTTTCATTTAAAAGAAATCAAGTAACTAATCCATGTCCAATCAATCCACCGTGACCCTTAACTTACTTAATAAATTATAATTTTTACATGTTAAATTTATAGCTGTGACATTCTTGTATGCCCTTTCCTTAATGTGCCCCAAATGAAACTGGCATATTTTCTGCATCTTTTGTAATTTATTGAAGTGTTTGTATGATCTGTGGCTCAATTACTCCAAGGGTTATCTAGCTACTGCCACGTTCTCCCTTGCTGATCTGCAAATTCCATCTTCAGGTTCTTGATATAATATAACAATACTTATTAAACATATTCCTTATATAGCCCTAAAATAAATATCAAGAACTTAGTTCTGAAAGAGTTTTTGATATAAAAGGTGACAATGTTTATATTTATTATAACAGACTCTATTTTGTAAAGATGTTATTTTCAATTGTGTGTGTGTATGCTGTGTGTCTGAGCATCTGAAAAGGGGTATGTGCCCATGGATGTAGTACTCAGAAGAGTTGGAAGAGAACACTGGGTCTCCTGTAGCTAGTTTCAGGTAATGTGAGTCTCCCAACACTGATGTTGGGAACCAAACGTAGATCCTTGAAAGAACAGTACATTCTCTGTCACCTGCCTCTCCACCCCCTCTCACAAATAGACATTTTCAAAATGAAATAAATCTCAGCCTATGCATGCTACATACCTGCTTGATTATGGGTATAACTTTACTAAAAAGGATAACACTGAATAAGGAAGGGGATTTCCTGCACAGATAGCACCATTGACCAGTTGTCATTGGAGCCACACTCTTGTTTTTATGGAAAGACAGCTTACTGAGGGGTTTCAAGGCTGAGGCAATATCTCAATTGGGGTTTTTATTGTTGAGAAGAGACATCATGACCACAGCAACTTTTATAAAGAAACATTTAACAATGGCTTACTTACAGTTTCATAGGTTCAGTTCATTATCATCATGATGGGGAGCATGGCAGCATGCAGGCAGACATGGTGCTGGAGCTGAGAGTTCTACATCTTGCAGGCAACAGAAAGCTGACTGCAAGTGACACTGAGGGAAACTTGACCAAAAGAGACCTTAAAGCAGATCCAACAGTGACATACTTCTTCAACAAGGTCATATCCACACCACAAAGCCACACCACTTAACAGTGTTAATCCCTATGGGATTACAGGATCTAATTCTATTCAAACTACCACAGGTAGAAAGCTAAGCTGTGGAGCCCTTTCCTATCCTATGGTGCTTCTCAAAGACTGAAATTCTGGTTCTTTAGTATGTGCTATGCCTGTATTGCAGAGCCTCTCTCTGTGTTTATTCTCAACTACATTTCTCAAGGCCCAGTATATTCACAAAATCAATCCCACCACATTCCCTCGCAACATTTGTACCTCAGAACTCACTTGGCAGGATGATGTCCTACCACTTGGCAGACATATTGAAGACTTCTCTGCTATATAGGTACTACTGCCTTCCATTCCTATCAGTCCACTTGTTCCTGGATGGGTCTTCTAGTTTGCATTGCCTGAAAACCCCGCATTTGGACTGAGGGCTCTTACCTAGCGTTTGGCTTCTTCACACCCACTGAACCTTGTACTACCTTTATAGACATCACAAGCAATACTCAAACTGCAGCCCAAGAAAAGATTAAGATTTAGTCAAGCAAGTGGACCAGCCAGAACTCACCTTGCTTTGTCATTTGACTGGCACATGTGGATAAAAATCAGATGTGCCTAAAATGACCAGAAGAGCCAGAATAAAGTTCTTTGACAAAAAAGGACAACACTATTCATCAAAATTAAAGAGATAAAAAACACCAAGAAAACAGAGCAGGGCCTATTAAAGTAAGTTCAAAAGAATAAGATTTTAAAAAGTAGCACTTCATTAAACTAGGCTCCTAAAATCTCAAAGCTCTGGTCAAGGTTTCTTCATGGAATAAAATCTCTTTTCTAAACTCAGCTTTGTCCTTTAGCTTTTTTTTTTTTTTTTCAGGGTTGGAGAACTAGCTCCGAAGTTAAGAGCACATACTGAACCTGCAGAGGATTCAAGCTAAGTTCCCAGCACCAACACTGGGCAGCTCACACTACCTTCAACTCTAGCTCCAGGAGAATTTGGTGCCCTACGCTGACCCCTATGAACATTGCACTCTTATGTACATACGAACACATAGGCACACACAGGCACATAATTAAAAATAAAATAAATTAGCCTGTAACACCATGAGCGGTGTCTTACCGGGAAGTTTCTAGCTTACGTCCACTTTGGGCTGGAGCTTCATCTCGTCTGGCTTCTCTCTCAGGAGAGGCACGGTGGTCTGACTAACTTAGGAGAGGCGTGGCATCTGACTGAGCCTTCTACCTCACTTCCTCTTCCTGTTCTGTCTACTCCACCCACCTAAGGGGCGGTCTATCAAATGGGCCAGGCAGTTTCTTTATTAGCCAATGAAATCAACTCAAACAGAAGACTCTCCCACATCATTAGCCGGGTGGTGGTAGTGCATGCCTGTAATCCCAGCACTCGGGAGGCAGAGGCAGGTGGGTCTCTGTGGGTTTGAGGCCAGCCTGAGCAACAAGAGCTAGTTCCAGGATAGGCTCCGAAGCTACAGAGAAACCCTGTCTCTAAAAACCATAAACAAACAAACAAACAAATAAATTTATTGGGGTGGAGAGATAGCTCAGCAGTTAAAAGCACTGCTCTTGCAAAAATTTATATTTGGTCCCCAGCAGAGACATCAGGTGATTCACAACTGCTGATGCCCACTACTGGTCTCTGTAAAGACTTGCATGTGTATGGCACACATACAAACACTCAGGCACACATAAGTCAAATATAAATTAATAAAAATAAATGCAAAACAAAATAATTACTTTTTTATTCAGTTGTATACTTTAAAACATCTGCTTAGGTGGACCTGTGTCCTTCCTATGGGTTAACACAAAAACGTGAAGTTTCTATCTCATGTGTCTTTTGACTTTATAACCTCACCAAGGTTGACCATTTCCTATTTTCTCATGTATTGCAATGCTTTAAGTAAATTATTACAAAGCAATTTAGGCTTTAACATATTGTTTTAATAAGATTTCTAGATTCAGGAAGACTTATAATAATAATAACTCCAAACAGAATTACGTTTCAAAATACAGCATTGATGTGGGATTCCCCTCTGTATGCTGTGAAAACCATTTATTAATATAGACTCTGCTTTGGGCGTATTGCAGCATAGAATAGGGCAAGGCAGGAATTCCAAGCAGATAGAGCAGGAGAAAGTAGGAGGAATAAAAAAGAAGCCATGTAGCTGCCACAGGAGACAGACGCCAGATGCCAGACAGAAACTTACCCGTAGGCCACAGCCACATGGTGATACACAGATTAATGGAAATAGGTTAATTTAAGATATAAGAGTGAGCTAGAAATATACATATGCTGATAGGACAAGTAATGTTTTAAATATAGTTTCTGTGTGCTTATTTAGGGTCTGGGCAGTGGGGAAACAAACGAGCTGCCTCCACCTACACAGCATGACTTTGAAGCTAGTTCACACCATCACACTAGGACCATGTGGATAGGAGACTGTCAAGAAAAAAAGGAAGAAAGAATTACAGGATGGATTTGTTTTCCCTTTCCCCCCCAACATTTTACTAGTATATATCATCATTTTTCTAACATTTTCTTTCATTGGAATAACTGTCTTTTTTGACTATATTCTTTTCTGTGTATGCAAACAATACTGAGAGAAAAAAGTAGGGAAATATTTCATGGCCTGGAAAAATGGCTCAGCAGTGAATAGGACTTGCTGCTCTGGCAGAAGATTGAAATTCAGCTCCCAGACTCTCATTAGGAGGCTTACATTGCCTATAACTCAAGCTCCACGGGATCTAACTCTCTTTTCCAGCTTTGTGGGTACTTGAAAGCATGTGGTGTACAGACAGAAAGACTCAAATCAAGTAGATATATTCAAATCGAAACAAATTAATTTTTAAATTAATATTTTAGGGTCTCTGTACGTGAAGGTTTAATTTCAAACATTTACTACATTTTATTTTGTTAGAAATAAAATAAATAAAGAACCATTCTAATTAGTAGCATTAAAATTTCTGTATTTCTTTAGTGAAATTATTCTTCTCCAGTAAGAGCAATTCTTTTCTGTGACTTATGTAGTTAAACTTAAATTAAAAAAAAAAAAAAACTTATCCTCCCACCCTACCCCTTTTTCCTTGTGTGAGAAAGGTCTTTTTTTCAGTTTTCAGTTCTGAAAGTTGGAAAGGTTAGACGATATGAGCTAGATTAATATATCAGGATGATGAATTTTTTTTCCTGAAGATGGTTTTAGCTGGTGGCTGACTAAAAGATTATTTGAAAACCTTTCTGCACAGCAAGCCCCTAGCAATGCTGTTTTATTGATGGCCTAATAAATGTCTCTTAGATCGTCTCCCACTGCTGTTTCTCTTTAGCAACACCACTGCCAGTAGAGTTTCTGAAAGCCCTCTGCATAGCTTCCCAGTTTCCTCATTTTCTGTCTGCCTTTTTGGAATGCAACTTTATTTAGTCTTCTTGGTCACTATTTCATCTGTCTGTCTCATGGTTGCCCACAGCCTTCACAAGTGCATCTCTAACCCTCTTTCCTTTCTGTAGTTTGGCTGGAAAACCTCCTTTATTGTGGCTTTACTAAATGAGTTCTAAATTCATATCTGCAACAATCTGCTGGATATTGTATTCAGGTGAATCAAATCCTAACTGGTTTCATTTTCATCACAAACTAGCCATGTCTACTTGCACATGACTTAAGAACTTGAGCGTAAGAAAACCTGAGAAATGATTCTTCCTTTCACTCACAGCTTCTTTCTATCAACTCATGAACGTCAAAGTTGCTAGCATTTTTATAATGGGATTTTGCTATATAGTCCAGTCTGCTTTTAAACTATAGATCCTCCTGCCTCAGCCTCATGAATACTGGCATTTAAAACAGGCACCATACCTTGCCTTTTCTCTGTAATATGCCTCAAATTCTTTCATGAGTGTCCAACTTACCACTAGTGTGTTATCAGGTCACTGCTGTCTCAGTGCCCATGTCAACTAATTCCCCTTTTCCTGTCTACAGACAAGGTCTTCAAAATACTTCTCCAAACTCTAACTGCAATCACAGTGCCAGCCTGATCAAGTAACTCTTCACTCTCCCACCCCACCCCACAGACACATAGGACTGGAGCTTCCTGTGTGTTTTGCAATGATTACCAGGTCTACATGTAAGAACGTTGCTAGATAAGTGGAGGGTAGAAAATAACAACAAAAACAGTAACAGAAAAGCAAATGAAAGAAGGTTTCATTAAAATAGTCTAATTCTTTATTTAGTGTAGTGAGGAGCTGCGGGCCGGCTTCCCGCAGCCCGGCTCCCGCACCAGGTAGCTTATGCTCCGAAATAACAACACACAAATTGTATTCTTTTAAACACTGCTGGGCCCATTAATTCCAGCCTCTTACTCACGTCTTGACTAACCCATATCTAATAATCTGTGTAACACCACGAAGTGGTGCCTTACCGGGAAGTTTCTAGCTTACGTCCATCTTGGGCTGGAGCTTCATTGCGTCTCCCTCTCTGAGCAGAGGCATGGCAGTCTGTCTAACTTAGGAGAGGCGTAGCATCTGACTGAGCCATCTACCTCACTTCCTTCTTCCTGTTCTGTCTACTCCGCCCACCTAAGGGCTGGCCAATCAAATGGGCCAGGCAGTTTCTTTATTAGCCAATGGGAGTCCTCCATCAATTTAGTATCTTGAGTAAATTTATTTTATTAATGACGTTTATACTTTTATTTATTGCTTGACAAAGCATACTTGTAGAGGTCAGAAGACAACACCACTTGCAGAAGTTGGTTCTCTCCCTCCACTACGTGGATCCTGGAGGTTCAACGCAGGCTGGCAGCAAGCACCTTTTCCACTCTGAGCTTTCTATCAAACCCCAAATAGTTTCATTTAAATAGATATCTGGAGATGAGTGGGACCGCAGGCAGTTAGCTGTCAAAAATATTTACACACTGCTAGAACACTACACATATTTCTGGAATTCATATGCAACACTAAAGATCATAGATAACGAAGTAACTCTCAAACAGAAACAACAGTGCTGGAGGTATCACATATTTTGATCTCAAATTCTATTAGAGATGCTTAGCAACAAACACAGCGTGGAACTAGAACAAAACCAGACATGTAAACCAATAGAATAAAGTATTGGCAGGGAAACAACAATAAAACCTCCTTCTTCATCTAATGTTTCTGGGAAAAGTGGATATTCAAGTGCAGACAATAGAAACTGAGTTATCTCACCATGCACACACCCCCATTAAAAATGGAGCTAAGATCTTCAGGTAAGTTCTTCTGTGAGAAATAGGGAAGATACTTACTACAGAGGCATAAGCAAGGACTTTCTGTAAGGGATACCATGAATGCAGGACAGACTCTTAAGAACTGATTGTTGGGATTACATAAAATTAAGTTTCTGCACAGCATAGAAAACAGTGGACAGAGTAAAGTATTAGTCAAAAGAATGAGAGAAAGGATATTCTAATTATATACCAGATAAGAGTTTAATATCAAGAATATATAAAAAAAACTTGAAGAATTAAATATCAAAAAGAAATCATTCAATCGATAAATTGATCAATTGAAATGAAGAGACAGTTTTCAAAAGAAGAAAAACATCCGTAGCTATTGGGTAAATGTAGATTAATGCCGCTTTGAGTTTCCATCCAATCTTCTGATTGGCCATCATAAAACAAACATCAAATGATAATAGGGATGGAACCTGATAAAACGATTGTGAAACTCAAACTGGAGGCAGATAGCGTTGCCTCATACACAAGGCTGCATCAGTCAACAGTAAATTGTGGAACTGGGAGGACATTGGCACTGGAGGGTGGGCAGGTGGTCTTACCCCACTCTGCTGGACCATTGGCTACTGATGAATTCTTGAAGAGGAGTAAATAGTGTCCTTAGTTGTATGCCTACTCTAGAGCCCATCAGGCCACAGTGGACTGTTCCAAACCTCAGTTGCTGAGATAACCCTAGCTAACCTCAGTGGGTCTCAAATAAATAAAATTCAATTTAAAAGACATATAGGAAAGATAATTATGGAAAGAATAGGGTATAATAAAGGGGATATTAGACAGTGGATAGGTTCCAGAAATCAGAATATACTTCTTATAGGCATGAAACTATCAAACATAATCAACAGAAGTTTTAAAAACATGCAAAATTGAAAATAAATAAACCACAGACCCAGCTAAACTTGGTATATGCTTTTAGGACTCTGAATCAGCACACCACAAAGATATGTGCACATTTTAAAACAGAACCAATGAGATGCCCAACAATAGATGAAAGCATGAGGAAAATGTACTACTTATATATAATGGAATTTTGTGCAGTCATTAAGAAAAAAAGGAAATCGGCAGTAAATGGATAAAATTAAAATGTTTGTTAAGTGAGATAAGTCAGACTAAGAAAGCTAATTGCTCTATGATTTCTCTCATATACTGGACCTGTGTGTGTGTGTGTGTGTGTGTGTGTGTGTGTGTGTGTGTGTGTGTGTGTATGTGTATGTGTATGTGAGTTCGGTGATATTGCTGCTACTGCTTTTGCTGCTGTTGCTACTAGGAAATGGGTCATGAAAGAAAAGAAAATACTCTTAGGGCATTGGAGGAAAGGAAGGGAGTGTAACAAAATGTATGTGACCATAGAAGCAGAAAGGAAGTCTAGGAGGAGGGACAGCAACAAGAGGGGATAGGAGATATATGTTCGGAAGACAGAGACAGAGGAGATTGAGTAAGAAAGCACATTGACACACATCAAAAAGTCATCATGAGATCCATTACCTTTTCATTTTTGAGGCAGAGTCTCACTAGGCAGTCCTGGATTGCTTGCAACAGATTATCTCAAGGTCAGTGATCCAACAGCTTCTGCCTCCTGAGGGCTAGAATTGAATGAATGTGCTGCCAAGCCTAATTAACATTATTCCTATGCTCACTATTTCAAAACAAAAAGGAGCAACAACAAAAAACTAGGAGGCCATTCTGTAGGTTGCTGGTTTGTCTTGCTGACTGTGTCCTTTGCTTTACAGAAGCTTCTCAGTTTCAGGAGGTCCTATGTATTATTTCTTTCAGTGTCTGTGCTACTGGGGTTATATTTAGGAAATGTTCTTCTGTGCCAATGTGTTCAAGTATACTTCTCACTTTCTCTTCTATGAGGTTCAGTGTGGTTGCTTTTATGTTGAGGTCTTTGTTCCACTTGGACTGTTTTTTGTGCATGGCGATAGATATGAATCAATTTTAATTCTTCTACATGTTGATATTCAGTTATACCAGCATTATTTGTTGAATATGCTTTCTTTTTCCCATTTTATAATATTGGCTTCTTTGTCAAAAATCAGGTGTTCGAAGATGTGTTGATTGATATCTGGGTCTTCTATTCGGTTCCTTTGGTCCTCCTGTCTGTTTTTATGCCAATATCAGGCTGGTTTCAGTACTGTAGTTCTATAGTAGATTTTGAAGTCAAAGATTGTGATGCCTCCGGAAGTTCCTTTATTGTACAAGATTGTTTTGGCTATCCTAGGTATTTTTGCTTTTCCATATGAAGTTGAGTATTATTCTTTTAAGGTCTGGGAAAAATTTTGCTAGAATTTTGATAGACATTGCACTGAATCTGTAGACTGCTTTTGGTAACATTGCCATTTTTATTATGTTAATTCTAACTATCCAAGAGCATGGGAGATTTTCACCAACCCCACATCAGACAGAGGGGTTATCTCCAAAATATACAAATAATTCAAGAAATTGCTAATCAAAGGAACAGATAATCCAATAAAAAATGGGGTATAGACATAAGCAGAGAACTCTCAACAGATGAATCTAAAATAGCTGAAAGACACTTAAGGAAATACTCAACATCCTTAGCCTTCAGAGAAATGCAAATAAAAACAATTCTGAGATTCCATCTTATAGCTGTAAGAATGGCCAACATCAAGAACACTGATGACAGCTTATGCTGGAGAAGATATGGGGTAAAGGGAACACTCCTCCATTGCCAATGGTAGTGCAAAATGGTACAGCCACTTTGGAAATCAGTATGGCAATTTCTCAGAAAATTAGGAAACAACTTATCTCAAGACTGAGCAATACCACCTTTGGGTGTATACCCAAAGGATGCTCAATCATACCATAAGGATATAGGCTCAACTATGTTCATAGCAGCATTATTTGTCATAGCCAGAACCTGGAAACAACCTAAATGTCCCTTGATCGAAGACTGGATGAAGAAGATGTGATATATTTATACAATAGAGTACTACAGAGAAGAAAAAAGAATGACATCTTGAAATTTGCAGGCAAATGGATGGATCTAGAAAACATCATATTGATTAACCCAGACCCAGAAAGATAAATATAATATGTATGCATTCATAAGTGACTTTTAGACATAAAGCAAAGAAAAACCATCCTACAATTCACAATTCCATAGAACCGAAACAACAAAGAGGACCCTATGAGAGTCATACACAAATCTAATCTACATGGGAAATAGAAAAAGATAAGATTTCCTGAGTAAATTGGGAGCATGGGAATCATAGGAGATGGTAGAAGGGAAGGGCGGAGGAAGGGAGGTGAGTGAAAAAAATATATAGCTCAATAAAAACAATTAAAAAAAAACTAGAATACAGTTGGTAAAACTTTATAGTCTTAGTCCCAGGTAATACACCAGCATGTTTGGAGGGGAAAAACTGAACTCACCATTTTCAGCATCTTTAGCACATTGGACAAAGGTGTTATAAAACAGGCTGGTATAGTGAAGTGTGAATTAAGTTCACTTTTGAGTCATAAAAATCAATACAAACAGGAATGATCCGGAGACTAAGAGCTCTAAAGAGCTAAGAAAGTGTGAGGTCTCCATTTAAAACAAGATTCAGTCACCTCCACAACACCCTGCTGGAAATACTCTGTCTCCTCCATTAAATGTGTTAGAGATTACTTGTGATGATTAACTTGATTTTTGGAAACTGTCTGCCACTGAAGGGAACAGTGTGTTCCATAGTTTTAAGATATGTGGAAAAAACTTGACTTTCAAAGTGACAACTTATTTTCTAAACATTAGTTGAATCCTCAAAAGCATGTGATAAACATAACAAAATAGGACTTAACAGAATATGTTAAGTGTCTTCTCAGCAATAATTTAAAATGTTTTCTTTATTCTTAAGAATTTCATAAAGGTATAAAATGAAATATGACCATACCTACTCCCATCGCCTACATCTCCTTAATGCCCACTAGTTTCATATCCTTTATGGTATGTTTTTGGTAATACCTCAAATGCAGTTAGTCCTGACTATATGCATATGAATCTGGGGCCATCTATTGGAGCATGGAAAGCCAATTAGAGGCAATAACCACAAAGAATGATTCTCACTGCCCTAACAACCATCAGTTGCCAACAGGTCCACAGTTAAGGGATGGGTCTTGGAGACCATCTATCCCACTATGCTGTAATTTTGGCTGGCTTGTTATCATGCCATTTTGTGGAAATCAGTCTGGATATTTCTCCAAAGGCTGAAGGCAACACTGCTATATAACCCAGATACTTGATTACTGAACATACAGCCAGTGGGATTTTGTATTGTACTACAGGGAAAGTTACTAATCAATGGGCATTTCTGCTCTATTCACTATAGCTGGGATAGGGAAATAATCTTGCTGTCCATCAACAAATGAACGGATAGTGAATACCAGATATGTATACACAGTGGGATATTGCTCAGTTGAAGAGAAAGCTGAAATCATTAAATGTGCAGTGTACTCTTCTAATTCACTTCCTATCAGAAGGAAAGCAGCAGCATTTGTACTGGCGGAGCATGGACAAACATCCACACTGTTTGCTGTTGTGCCTTCTTCTTGCTCTGGCCCCTTTGATGCACTCAGGCGAGAATGGGCCCCCAGAAACCCGCTTGGAGGTAGCCTTAGTTAGGTGGACAAAGAACATCAACAGGCAGGCACAACTGATACAGGCAATGAAAGACAGGTAGACGTATGAGGCAATGTGGCCTCAACACCATTTAGTGTGACAGGGACACTTTAGTAAATCATAGTTCCTCAAAATTAGAAAACTCAACCCATGTAGCATCAGTAGAGTGTTTGGCTTCACACAGTGTAATGACAGTTTGACTTAAAGAACAACAGATGATTCAAAGCACTTTACATATTTTCATGAATGTTTAATTTCTAAATTATAGATGGAATTAATTCTGTTTGCATAAATTAGGATCAAGTCATACATGCCTACTTTCCTTGAGAGAATATGAGCCCCAGGTACTCACTCTGCTAACACACAGCCTTGACCTAATGGATGCCAGAACTGATGTAGTAATGGCTATATTCTCAGTAGTGTCATTACACTGTTCCACACAAGACAACTCTAAAACAGAGCCAGAATGTTTTTTTATCACGAAGACTAAAAGGATATAATTCACTTATCAAAATGTTTTTTTTTCATTTTGTTCTATTTGTTTTATACTAAGTAGACAAAAACATGTTATTTCCCAGAATTTGGCAGACTCCTATCTATCCCAGACAGCCAATGCTGAATCCTACCATTAGTTGTACAATGAATGTGTTTTTATATACATATGTGGGTTGGTGGACACATTCAGAGGGAGTGATGTTGAGAGATGGAAAGAATGCACCCATCCTGACCATCAGGTGCTTTATTTCCAGAAAATACCAAAACAAAAACAGAACGTCAGCAGTATTACCAAAGAATTTGTTTGCTTTACATTGAAACTTCAGCGTACAATGCATTACTCTCTAAATGGACATACTCACCACCATATAAGTAGATATGGTTTTGTGTTGATGGCTTATTACTGGCATTTTGAAACATTTATTTATTTCCTTTTTGGTTTGTTTGTTTGTTATTTTCAGGCAGTATCTCTCTGTGCAGTCTTTGCTTGCCTGAAACTTGCTGTGTAAATCAGGCTGTCCTCAGAACTACAGATCACAGAGAACCACCTGTCACTGACGCCAGTGCTAGGATTTAAGGTGCATGTCATTTATATACATAGTCTGTATGAGTACACGGTATGTGCAATTGGAGGTCAGAGGACATTGTATAGAAATCAGTTCTTTCATTCCACCTTGTGCACTCTGCAGACAGAACTCAGGTCTTGGCAGCAACTATCTTCACACACCGAGTGAGCTAAACAGCCCCATTGCGGATATTTATGTATACTATAGGAACAGTATTTTAGGAAATAAGTTTTCTCTGTATTCTTTTATTCTTTCTCTTTTTTTCTGACATGCCAACACACACACACATGAAAACACACGTGTGCGCACACATACTATTTCAACATCAAAGGACTCAAAACTTTAAACAGTTGCCTCTAACTTATCTTTATGTGTTTTTCAAATCAATATGAAGGAAAGTGATATCACACAGCTTCAGAGTGTGTTTCACATATTTATAGCACATGACTGCTTGACTGCTGCTGGAAAGGCAACAGACTATGTATGGAAAGCATTTGTGTTCACAGTACCTGCATTTCCAAAGATGTTTAGGATTCACACTGAATCACAGTAAAATCCACACATCCTGTTCAAATAGTGTTGCTGCAAGGCTGGATGTGTTTTATTTATTCATTTGTTCTTTCATTCATTACCGTTTCTATTCGTATATTCATCAATTTCTATTCAGAGTGATTATTTCCAGCAAGACACTTTTCCCTCTGTCTCCACTCACAGACATTACGGGCTACAAAATGCTGTCAGTAATTTTTCAGTCGAGATGAAGAGCATAACCCAAGCCAACAATAATGCTCAGTTGTTTTTTTTTCTGAAATACAGTTTTGAATAACAACATTTATCAATATGACAATAGTAAAAGATAATTTCTAAAAAATTTTAATATAAACAAACTGTTACCCAAACACTGTGGCACTCATATAGCAATACTGATATAAAGAATACAGTGTACAGGGCTGAGATGTCTCAGTAGTTGAGAGCACTAGCTTGTTTTTCAGAATACCAGACTTTAATTATAAGCACTTACACAACAGCTCACAATAATCCATGACTCCTCTAGTCTGGGCATCCTACTGGCATTCATGGGCACTGCACACCTGGAGTGCACAAAAATACATGCAGGCGAAACAAAATGAAGAATAATGGAATATAAATGAGAATCTACAAATTTATGGTTAACTGACCTTGAAAGATCAATGATACTGAACAAAGAGATGGCATGGCCACATGCTGAATCAGTAGCAAAGTATCATAGTCTCTGCACTTGGCAGATGGAAGGAGAAAAATAGAAAGTTTAAGGTTAGTATAGCCTACATAGTGAGTCTTTAAAAAAATATAACAAAGAATGCGATTGCAAACCTACCCCACACTACATACAACAGTTAGACAAAATGTTTCAAAAGCACACGTATCAGCAGTTAGACTCCAAGATTCTTAAAAGGAAACATACACATAAATATCTATGTTTCTTGGGTGAGACAATAATTCATTAAAAATGATAAATAAGAATAAAGCAAAAAAGTCTAAGTGCTTTGTTCAAATGATTCTGAAAGGAAAATGGCAGAGTGGAGGAAAATACCTGTCAGTAACATTGCTGACACACATAAAAATGACATGTCTACTGTTCTTCTTATACAATACACAGGGTTTATATCCAGAACATATACTGTAAACATTAAATGTACTGGGTGGTTTTAAAAGTTCATGTACGTGGGAGAGAGAAGTGGTGGGGATTGGGAAATAGCTGGCGGGAAGGAGTCATGATGGATTTGATCAAAATTCACTGCAATGCATGTATGAAATTCTCAAACAACAAAACCACAAATACCCCAGTTAATATGGGTAGGAGAATTAAATAGAAATCATTCTAAAGATATACACTGACCATCAAGCATTTTTAAGACACTCAGCATCAATAGTTAGCAGGAAAGTGCAGATCAAAGCAAGCAGATGTGATGATGCTTCCCTATAGCCCAAGTCAGTCAAGGGTAGTTTGGAAGATGGATCTCATTTCCAAGCCAGCCTTAGCAACTTACCATGACTGTCTCAAAACATATTGACAGGTCTGAGATATCATTCAGTGGCAGAGAACTTATATAGCATAACAAAGAGGTCCCCAAAATACCAACCCAGTATTATTTCACACCTACTAGGAATGCTATAATTACCTATATAAAACATAGCAAGTCAGGAAAGATGTGAAAATGCTGTAACCTTCATGCTGTTCCAGGCAAGTCAAGTTGTGCAGGCCCTTTAGAAAACAGTGTGGCAGATGTCCAAGAAATTAAACATTTGCCATGTCACTATGTAACTCCACAACAGTCATAAAAGTTGACATGCTGCTCTCATAGCAATATCATTGCTGAGAAGGAGAAATACCCAGATATCTAACAAGTAATCAATGGAAAACATGGGCTGTGGGTTGACGACAGAGACCATTTGTTTTCCAGCTGTTCAGATCCAAATAATCACCCAGAAACACTATTTGGTCTATTAGTTCAAGCTTCTTTTTAGCTAACTCTTACATCTTAAACCTGTTTCTATTAATCTGTGTATTGCTAAGAATCTGTGGCTCACTGGGTAAGGTTCTGTTCTGGTGTCTTTCTCCATTGGCAGCTACATGGCATCTTCCTGACTCCACCTGCTCTCTCTCTATATGTCTTTTTGGATTTCCTGCCTGTCTTTACTCTGCTAAGTCATTGACTGAAATAGCTTCTTTATTAACCAAAAGTTATATAACACCAAGGCAGCTGTGCAGACTATAGTGTATTATTCTGCCACAAAAGGAAATAAAGTTCTGGTAAGTACTATCGAGGAATTTTGGCTATACTGTCATAAGCAAAAAGGTAGATTTTTTTTTTTTTTTTTGGTTTTTCGAGACAGGGTTTCTCTGTAGCTTTGGAGCCTGTCCTGGAACTAGCTCTTGTAGACCAGGCTGGTCTCGAACTCACAGAGATCCGCCTGCCTCTGCCTTAAATTACTATATTACATTGAAGGTATAAGTCACAAAACAATCCCACACAAGTTTGGAATTATGATTAATAAAAGGATTATTTACTTACAGGGGAAAACGTACAGGTCACCTTCCTGACAACAGCCCTCTGTGTGACCAGGAAAGGAATCTAGTAGCCAGAAGCAGAGCCCAAAGGAAGAATGAGAGCACATGGCTACCGCTGCTTTTTAAAGCAAAAGAGTTATAAAACCTCACTTTAAAAGTAGGCTATAAATAAAAATAAGATACTGGATAATTTCATTGCAGAATATATCCAGAATAAATTTGCAGAATAGATAATCTGTGGAGTGGTTGTATATGCTGGGACTGAAGGAGATGTGTGAGAGAGGGGGGGGGGGGGGAGGGAGGGAGGAAGGGAGGGAGGAAGGGAGAGAGGGAGGGAGGGAAGGAGGGACTATTTCAGACTAGGCACTTGGCTGTGGGTTAAAGAAAATGTTCTAGAACTAGATGGCTGCACGATGGCACCATTGTTTTTTAAATACTCTAAATATCACGTGTTGCATACTTTGAAAATAATGAATTTTATAAATGTTCACAAAAATAAACCAAATCATACAAAAGAAGTCAGTAAAAATTGAAAACGTAATATTAACATAATAAAATTTGGAAGAAACCTGGAAGAAGTAGTACTAAGTGAAACTGGGATTGTCTTCATTTTGTGACAAGTACAGACCCTCCCCATAGAATAAATGCTGGGCACTAACAATCATCCCCTCTGACTTCACACTTCCAGGACAAAGCATACCCACAACTCAGTTTCCAACTAAGGCAGTGCTTCTCAACCTGTGGGCCACGACCCATTTAGGGAGGGTTGAATAATCTTTTCATGGAAGTTGCCTAAGACCTTCTGAAGACACATATTTATATTACAATTCAAAACAACAGCAAAATTAAAGTTATGGGGTATCAATGAAGATAATCTCACTGTTGGGGGTCACCACAACACGAGGAACTATATTAAGGAGTCACAGCATTGGTAAGGTTGAGAGTCACTGGCAGTCTTCACAGAGAAACCCAAGAGATATTTTCTAGGAAAAACAAAACAAAACAAAAAAACAAAACAGAACAAAAAAATACAAACTAGGGTTTTCCCTTGACATCCATCTTGTTCTGTCCTATAGAAAGCACACACTTGACAAAGTCACCTCTATCCATCCTGTTTCCACAGTGCATCCAATTTCCTATGAACTCTCTCATCTTTACAGACACAACTTGAAGAAAAGCCTATTTCAGTATCACTACCCCATGCTCATGTCAAGGATCCAACTATCTCTTATGCTATGTAATTGTCTAACACAGAGCTGTGTCATCAACCCTCAAAGACTGTGCGTGTAGTTAGTGCACAGAGCAACCACATATACACTGATGTATGGCATTTATGTACACATAGTGGGTGAAGGTATATATGGAAACCCATCACCTATTTATTTATTCATTTGTTTTGAGTTAGGGTCTTTCAGTGAACCCACAATTTAAGGATACTGATAAGCTTACTGGCCAGAGAACCCCAGGGAGCTCTCTGTGTCCTCCCCAGCACTCAAATCACAGGCACATATCTCATTGTTTTAATCATTGGTAGTAATGATTCAAACTCAGGTCATCATACTTCTGTGGAAAGCACATTCTTGACTTAGCCCCTTCTACAGACCCTCATCACAGTGTGTAATTTTACTTATGTAATATAAAACATCCAGAATGTAACAACCAGATTCCACCATCTTGTATTCTGACTGTGTGGACATTGTCACACTGGTTATTCAGAGATGACATCTTTCTTTCCCCCCCTTCTTTTCATACGCACTCATCAGGTGAAATAAACTCGGGATACACTGCCTTCTATATTCCTCCCTTATTCCTTTCTGAATTCTAAATTGGATGACTGCTAAGCACCTCTTAATTACCCAATCTGGTAGAGTCTTCCTAATTTTGACACTAATTCACTTCTCATAATTGATAGTTGAAGAATTACTTTTCTCCAACCTAGAGTTTTCTTTTCTCTTCTATTTTTTCTTTCTTTTTTGGATGAGAGTCAAAGTCTTCTGCAGTCAGTCTTCCTCCTGCCACTGTTTTTGCTGCAGGGCACAAAAGTTCTTAGAGTAGCGATTCAGACCCTGGAGTCATCAGAAACATCACATTCACACACTAGCCAAACTAACTTCTCACGATCTTAACTTTTTATTTTCTAACATAAACATTTCATCTAAGGTCTATACAAGTGATATTATATAGGTATGTATACACATAGATGTTTGTACATGTAGGTATATACATAGATACATAATACATAGATACATGGATAGGTCCATACATACCTACATACATACATGCATGCATACATAATCTTAGTGGCCTGTCACATTGATGCTAATTTTGTTTTAATTAGTACTTTTCATATTTCTGTTATAGTCACTGGTGTTCTATTCACTGGTATTAAGAATGACTTTAGCTCTATCCTGGAATTGGCTGTGTTTTCCAGGCTTGACTGAATCGCACTGCCACCAGAGACACTTCAAGTCATCCTATTTGCTTACTCATTTCCTTACAGAACTGCAGTTCATGATCTCTGCCAGCAGTCACAAAGTCCTCCCACTTTACAGCCTATCAACATCACTATCCTCCCAGGTGTCAGATCTCAAAGTCAGCTACTCACTTTGATATGCTCCATATGAAGAAATTGTGTTCCTAGTTTGCTCAGCTGTCTCTGAAACCTTCCCTATGTATAACCTCTGTTCTCTATTTCCATAAGGAAATGAGTCATACCCTCTCTATAAGTCACTTACGCATTAAAATGTCACTGTTAAATTCCAGGTCACAGGAAACTAACCTACACACACCCACACAACCATAACATCCAGAGAGTCATGCACTTCCTGGACTGTAATCAGCACTATTGAAGAGTGCCTAGGTGATCGTTCGTAAGTTTCTCAATTCAAAACATGGTAGCCTGCACTCTAAAAATAGTCCCTGACAGCCTAATTCTAATCCTGGGTCTTTTCACCATTCCTTCTTACTCAGCCTTATTTTTCTAAAGTTCAGATTTTCCAAAATGCTACTCTAAAACATGTCATGTTCTTTACCGTGTAAAGTTCATCTTCATTCTCCAGTGTTCACTCATAAAATTATCTCTAACTATTTATAATAATAGGTTTTAAGTCCATGAAATCTAAAGACTAAACCTCTAAGTAGTTAACAGTTTAGCAATGGGTGGAGGGGACAAACAGAAGCATAATTTAAACACCTCTATGACATGAAATAATATTTGAACTAATTGGAATTAATTTCCTCCTTAGTTTCATAGCAAAGCTTCTACTGTTTAGCTTCTTCTCTAGGGACCACCTTTACCCAAGAGCCAATGAAAAACAATAGTACCCCCAAATGCCCACAAACCTCTGAGTCTTTTTGTATTTTAGTTTTGACTCAACATTTGCGCTCTAAGTGGACCTCTGTCCCCTAAACTCATTTCCACTTAGGACCCTTGGCATCCTTAATATCCTATGAGAAAGAAGTTCTCCTGTCACTTGAAGATTGTTTCCATTTCCTTTCTGTTGCTGTGATGAAACAATTTCACTAAAATGAAGCTTAAAGAGTAAGGAGGTTGTGTAGCTTCTGCTCTCAGGTTAGGAGCTGTCATTGGAGGAAGTCAACCTAGCAACGATGGGGAATCGCTACTTGTCTGTCCATTCACATGCTTGTATTCAGCCATATTTCTCATCTAGTCCAGGACAACCTGCCCAGGTTATACCCACAGTTGACTGAGCCCTCCACATCTTACACAGACATGTCCATAGGACAATCCTCATTAACCCAGGTTTTTGTATCTAATATCTCTCCACTGTGTCAAGTTATCAGTTAAAACCAACTGGGACAGAGCTCAGCAGCTCTGTATGGAATTGTCTGGTCTTAAATAACACATATTTTTCATTTTTTTCTGGTATGGTATGCTGTAATAAAGACTGCTTGGGACAGGATTCACAACATAATCCACTGATTCTTCCCAGAATCAACTGTATACCAAAAGCACATCTGGGATGAACACGAAAAGGCTCACAGGTAACTAAAACTTTCATGAAAGATGAATGCTGGTACAAACTACAAGCTTTATCACACCAGATGCTTGCTAAACTGTCATCACCAACATAAAACAAAATCTCATTAAGATGGCATTATTAATGAGACAAACCATCATTCTCATATCACTAAGCCACTGAATCACTCAGCATCATAACATGACATTCAGTAAGGAGCTACTAAACACCATGTGCATGTCTAGCTATGAACTAACCATTTCCTCACCTAGTATACTGCTTAATCACACAAAGAATATTATTTACATTTCAAAAGAAAGCTCCGGAACGTTCTAATAGCTGTATTCTGCTCTGACATAGGCACACTTCTTTGGATATGCTTGTTTGCTTGTCTGCTGATATGTGTGTAAAAATTCTGGAAACTATGTAATTGGGTATCATGACCCATCATACTCCAATATTAGATAAAATGGAAGTAAGGTCAGTTCTTTTCAGAAGTCGAAATTCTGGTATTCCAGGTAAACACAAAATTCCAGAGCTGAAAGTTTTCAATTAGGCTCAAAACCAAAGCATGTACTGATGCAAAAATTGGGATTATTTCCTCTTTAAAATATCAAGCTCATGTTGACTCAGCTGCAGAGTAGGCAATTGTTCTGTGCTTATGAACTATGGGTACTGTGGTTTGGATGCAAAATACCCCCTGCAGGCTCACATTTAGATACCTACTTCCCAGCGGGTGGCATTGTTTGGGAGCCTTGGGCATTATTTGGAGGTGGAACTTCCCTTTCCTCCAGGGAAGTGGATCCTTGGGCAGTCATTGAGGATTGAAAGCCCAGATTCGCTTCTTGTTCCTTCTCTTCTACCTGACTACCAGTGCAACATAACCAGATAATTCATGCCACTGTCACCATGCCTTCCTTGGCTGCTGCTATGTCTTCTTCACCAGTATGGAATGATACCTTTTACCTAGTAAGCAAGAATAAACCCTTCCTTCGTCAAGAGCTTTTGTCAGGTTTAAAGTCATATATACCAGAAAAGTAGCAAACATGCGAGGTAAAGAGCAGTGTGATAGACTACTGATTCACAGCAGTTGCTATGGATTATGCCTCTGTAAGAGGAGCTACCACTTTGAGAGAAAAATGATAGCTTGGAGGAAGAAGTTAATTTTTCGAAATTTATTATATTCCTTGAGAATCTTTAATCTGTAAGAAGTACTGGGTTCACACTGCTGTTGAAAGAATGTAAATGAAACCATTGGTAAAGAGTCGGAAATGGAGGCACTGGAAGTAGAAGCCATTTTTAAAGGTAAAAGAACTGAAGGAGTAGCTAAATTTACAATGTTCCCTGTTGCTGTTCCAAGATATCCCCTAAAGTTCAAACTTTGGAGCTCAACCTTTACATTCTATTCCTAGTTTTTGAAACAAAGCACCATTTGCGAATAAGAACCGTGGAGAACTAGAAGATTCATGCACACATGGAAACTAAATGTGATCCCTGAGGCCTAAAATCTAATTACGGTCAAAGGTTTTAGTTGCAAAGAAAAGAAAACTGAAGAATAATTTGTAGTATTTTCTAAATGCCAAAGGTTATTGTAACATAATAAGCAACAACAACACAGATGACGGATCTCTGTTGTCACAGAAGCAGGGCACACAGAATTAGGCCTAAGTTCCAAAGATGGACAGCTAGGTTTAAAATGAGAAAGAATCCCTTGACTGTGAATGCTGGCATGTTCTACAATATCATGCAGAAAAAATGGTACAATTCCTTTTCTTAGACTACCAAGAATATGAAAACAGCTGTCTGTGTACAATGTCTTCACACCAGATATGGAAAATATGTAAATTCAGTGAAGCCCAATATCCTTGTAATATTTTTATATGCAATGATAAGATCAGGTAAATCAGAGCAATCTCTTATTAACTTCTTCCTAAAAAACAAATATGTGCCAAAAATTCCATAATGAGTTAATGTTTGGTGTAGGAGGTCCTTCTGTTTGTGTGTTGCTTTCATTGGTTAATGAATAAAGAAACTGCCTTGGCCTAATTGATAGGGCAGAACTTAGGTAGGCAGAGAAGACAGAACTGAATGTTGGGAGGAAGAAAGGCAGAGTAGGAGAGAGACATCATGAAGCCACCAGAATCAGACATGCCGAATCTTTCCTGATAAGCCACTGCTATGCAGTGATACATAGATTAATAGAAACGGGCTAAATCAAGGTATAAGAGTTAGGCAATAAGATGTTAGAGCTAATAGGCCAAGCAGTGATTTAATGCACACAGTTTCTGTGTGGTTATTTCAGGGCTAAGCTAGCTGAGAGGCAGGGACGAAAGAATGGGCCCTCCTTCTACAAATGTTGATATAATCTATGAGACGTATTATCCTTAGCTTTCAGATTTAATGTTGAGACTCAATGGGTAATCACACAAATCACTTTTTTAAGGAAAATAATACCTGAAGTTAGTTTTGCCTAGAATCAAGCCCATTCATTGTTCACTTTTGATATCAGATTAAAAGATACATTGACTACTTGCCTTTCTAAACTCAAATAGCCAGCTTAATAGCAGCTGCATCTCATGTTACTAGGAGAATATCAAGGTGGCTGCAACACACTCCAAACAAAAAGAAAAGCCAACCAGAAGGCATTATCTTCACCATCAGCATCATTATCATATATTTAATGATGTCCTAGACCAAAACCACAGCTATTCATTGCTGTTCAGATATGCATTCTCTTAGGAAGGTCAAGGTCACAATTGTAACAGTTCTATAAACCAGATCAATTTGCACAGAGGAGATCATCTGATCTTTGGGCACTGCTTCTCCCTAACATTTCCCAGGTATGGGGGGACAGGGGAGTAAATGGATTAAAATCTTCTTAATAGTGAGGAGACAGATCCAACGAGAGATGAGGCACAGTTCCATATAAATCCATCATTGTTACCAGAAAAACAAGCTGTTCTGTGAGTACTGCCTCAACAAAATGGTCCTCTCTGTGTGAAGGAGAATGATCCAGCAACCTAATCATAATGAAAGGTACAAGTAAGTCCCAAGCAAAAGCTATTGCCCTAAACTCTCTGAAAGTCAAGGTTGACATGTTTCAACAACGTGACTCACAGAAGGGGCCTCTTTCAAAATTCCAATGGACCCATTTACCAAGCCACAAAGGCACCAAAGCAGTATTTCAAATTCCAATTACACACTGAATTCTCTGTCAACAATGTAGGTACACTTTCCACATCTGTTCTTACCGAGCTCTTTCTCTATTAAGGAGCCTCTGTGAGCTGTTTCCTTCGTCAAGGACAGTGGATGACAACAAACTGTGTCCCATGTCAGACCAAATGACTCTTCTGATTAAATACCATGTTATCTGACCTTGTTTCAGTTTAATGTGAAAAACTGTTACCAAGTAGCACTGTTACCAAGGCACACAGTGAAGCTCGGAGTAAGCTTGTTTCGTGTATGAAATGTTTTTAGACACAGTTGAGACTACATGTTCAGGCATAGTTCAAACAGATGAAGGAGCTGAAATGTAAGAATTTCTTTTGTAAAAGTGACTCCTTCTAAGATGTTAAAACACCCATGCTAGTTACGGTAACTTATAAGAATAGAGGCTTTTGAAGTAACACGCATCTTAATGTGATGGCCCTTTGGTCCCTATCTGCACCTCCCAAGTCTCAATTACACAGTCATAGGATGCATTTTTGGAAAGGGTTCACTGCTCAGGCTACAAGGCATGTTCTGGACTGCAGTATATTCTACAATAGGGTTTGACTAAGTAGCCTTCACATTTTGGATTTGAAAAGGAAAAGTAAATATAGCACAAAAGACAAAAAGAAGCAGTTAGAGTTTGGCTTTCGGATTTTTTTCCTGTAGAGTGGACTGGGGGATTTGCTTGCCTGTTTGTTTGTTGTTTAAATTTGTGTCACTGCCATGGGTTACAAAATAGCATTGTTTACATACTAATATACATATGAAAAACGTGGCTCACAAAGGATTCCCTGCCAAAAGGAGGTTAAGCTCAAAGTGCTAAGCCCTGATATCATACTGCTAACTCAGCTGCCTCACCTCTACAGAGTCTATGACTTTCATCTCCAAAGTGAAAAATCCAATGACATGACAGCTAAATGAGTGTAAACACCCTGATCCCAAATATCAATAGGTTAATACCCATGTTGTTTTCTTTGGGTTGTGAATATTATGCTTCTTTGGGATGGTACAGAGCAGATTCACAAGGAAAGTTCAGAGAACAGAAAACAAAGAATGTGGAGAAAGTCCCCTTCCTCATCTATGATCAGACAGCAATTATCTCCATTGTTAAATTATTTGGGGAAGAGAATTACTTGGACATAGTGTCTAACACAGTTGTACGCTTCACATGATGGGTCTTGGAAATCTTACCATGATGGTCTTCTTTTTAACCTAACTTTTTGTCCAGTCATGCTCCCAGAAACACAACAGTCTAATAAAGACTGGGTACACATTCATTGGGCTATTTGTTATAAGCTCTGATTTGGTAAAAGAAGGAGAAACTTTTTTTTTAAGAATTACATGTCATAAGTGACCCCAAAAACTCTACCAGGAAACTGCTACCGCTGATAAACTCTAGTGATGTGGCTGGATACAGGATTAACTTAAAAAAATCAATAGCCTTCTTATATAAAAATTGTAAGTGGGCTAAGAAAGTAATCAGGGAAATAACATCCTACAAAATAGCCACAAAAATATAAAATATTGAACCAAGGAAGTGAAACACCTGTATGACAAGAACTTCAAGCCTTTGAAAAAAGAAATTGGAAAAGATATCAGAATATGGAAAGTTCTCCCATGTTCATTGATCAGGAGAATTAACATAGTAAAAATAGTCATCATACCAAAGTCAATCTACAGATTCACTGCAATATCCATTAAAATTCAAACACAACTCTTTCCATACCTTGAAGAACAACACTCAAATTAATATGGAAAAAATAAAAACCCAGGATAGCTAAAACAATTTTTTACAATAAAAGAACTTCCAGAGAATTCAAGCTCTACTACCGGGCTATAGTAAATAGATAGGTTATAGATAGATAGATAGATAGATAGATAGATAGATAGAGATAGATAGATAGATAGATAGATAGATAGATAGATAGATAGATAGATAGATAGATGTGTCATTGACATAAAAATACACAGATGTATCAATGGAACTGAATACAAGATTCAGAAATGAACACCTGAATTTTAAAAAAGAAGTCAAAATTATACAATGGAACAAAGAAAGCAATTTCAACAAATAGTGCTGGCATAACTGGATGTTGGTATGTAGAAGAATGCAAATAGATTCATATATATCACCCTGAACAAAACTCAAGTCCAAGTAGATAAAAGACCTCAGCATAAATCCAGATACACTGAACCTGACAGAAGTAAAAGTGGGAAATAGCCTTGAATGCATTGGTACAGGATACAACTTCCTTTATTGAACACCAGTAGCACAGACACTAAGACTGACAGTTAATAAATGGAACCTCATGAAACTGAAAAGCTTCTGTAAGGCAAAGACACTGTCAACAGGACAAAACTTGCAATCTACGAACTGGGATAAATTCTTTACCAACCCCATAACCAACAGAGAACTAATCTTCAAAATATGTAATGAACTCAAGAAACTAGCCATAAAAAATCACAAATAATTAAAAAATCTATCTCATGACCCAGCTATATCACTTTTGGGCATATACCCAAAGGATGTTCAATCGTACCATAAGAACACTTGCTCAACTATGTTTATAGCAGCTTTATTTGTAATAGCCAGAATCTGGAAACAATCTAGATGCCCTTCAACCAAATAATGGATAAAGAAAATGTTGTACATTTACACAATGGAGTATTACTAAGCTGTTAGAAACAATGGCATCAGGAAATATGAAGGCAAATGGATGGAAGTAGAAAAATATCATCCTGAGTGAGGTAACCCAACCCCAGAAAGACAAATGTAGTATGTACTCACTCATAAGTGGACTATAATATAAAGCTATAATATAAAGGAGAACCATGCTATAATTGACATACTAAGAGTGACTAGACAACAAGGAGGGTCCAGGGGGGAAACATGGATCTCCAGGGGAAGGAGAAATAGAAGCGATCTCATGGGTGAACTGGGGGCAAGTGGAGATGGGACCACGAGGGATTGGGATACAGGGTGGATGGAAGGGGAGTACTAAAAGAGATGATTGGAAATAGGGCACATTTTGGGGACAGATAGAAACCTGGTGCAAGGGAATCTCCCAGGAATCTACAAGAATGACTCCAACTAAGGCTTCTAGCAATGGTAGACACTTAGCCTGAATCTACCATCACCTGTGATCCAGTGGAGAGACTGGGGACCCCGGCCCAGCCACATAATCTTTATCCTATAGTCTGTCCTGGTTATGGGATGTGTGCAGGGGCAGAGTAAAGGTGGCATAGAATTTGTGGGAGTGGCCAACCAATGACTTGTCCAGCCTCAGACTCATATCATAAGAGTGAGCCTACCTCTGATACTACTTGGAGTGCTAGGACCCAGAGGTTGGGTCACCCTGGGAACTAGGATAGAACCAAACACAGTGCCTAATGACATTCTCCTATACTCATAGATTGGTGACTACCCCAATTGTCATCAGAGAGTCTTCATCCAGGAACTGATGGAAACAGATGCAGAAGCACACATCCAAATATTGGACTGAACTCAGGGAATCCTGCTGAAGAAGGGGAGAAAAAAAATATACAAGCTAGAAGGGTCAATGACATAAGAAGGGAGAACATAGTGACAACTAACCTGGCTCACAGGAAGTCATGGATTCTGGACCAGAGTCCGGGGAGCCTGCCCTAGGCCCTTTACATATTGTGACAGTTGTGTTGTGTGGTCTACTAATAGGACTCCTAGCAGCTAGAGCAGGGCCTGTTCTTAAAATTTCAGCTGGCTTTGGGGAACCTATTCCTCATACTAGGTTGCCTTGCTCAGAGTTAAGACAAGAGAAGGAGCTTAGTACTACTAGAACATGGTATGCCATGCTTTGTTTACACCCATGGAAGGCCTGTCTCTTTCTGAATAGAAACAGAAGGGTGGATGGGGAGTAGGGAAGGGAAGAAATCAGAGGAGAGGAAGGAGGGAAACTTCTGTCACAATGTAAAATAAATGAATAAAATTTAATTAATAAAAAATGAATTCCATGTCTCCTTTTAAATAAGTTCAACTTTAAGTGCCTGGGCTGTGGCCGTAGCTCTCTAGGTAGAATGCATGCCTAGTATACACAGAGTTAGAATTCCCACAGCATTCCAATAGGGTGTGGTGGCACATGTCTGTAATCTTAACATTCAGGGCATAGAGTCAAAAAGAGCAGAAGTTCAGTCCTCAATGTTCGGAGTCAGTCTTAGATATATGAGAATTTATCTTCAAAAATAGAATTATGTGTGCCATTTCTACTGAAAGATAAGCCACAAAACTATTCTTGTGTTGGAAAGAGTACAATGCACAAAATTATGCTGTCATGTTACAATGCCTACCTTCTGTCTACTACCTACATACATATTTCTCCATACTTTGAAATTTTCACAACTTTATACATAGAGACAATGCACTGTGATTATATCCATACACATTACCCCTATTTTCCCCTCCACACGCTCTAACATCCTTCTTACCAACTATATACCCCTCTATTCTCATGTGTTTGTGTGTGAGAGCCTGTACAATTAAATAAGGTTGCTTTTGTAAGTATGGGTAGGGGGTTGTTTACTGGTCCATAGGCAAGTGACCAATGCAGAAAATGAGTCTCCTTCCTCAGGAAACCATTGATTAACTAGCTGCCAATAGGCATCCAAGAAATGGTATCCAAGAGACCCATCCACATCCTGGATAGAATGCTGAAGGCCTCAGTCATGTGCAGATAACCACCACAGGTGTTAGGAGTTCATGGTTGCAAGAGGAATGTCTTGTTATGTCCGGAACTCAGTGCTTCACTCTTTCCCACTCTTTGCTTCTAACACCCTTCCTGCTCCTCTTCTTCAGTATCCATTAGACCCTGGGATGGGTTGATATAAATGTCCTGTTTGAGACTGAGCACTAAACATTCACTTATTCAAATCACTTTAAATAGTTAGAAGTGTCTGCTTTAATCACTGTTCACTGTAAAAGTAAGCTTCTCTGACTGGGACTGACAGTGTCTCGAGTCTATGAATATAAACAGCAATATTTTGAAAGAGGGGTTTGACTATCTGCCCACTCAGCAAAAGAAAAGTGTAAGTTCCTATCAACTAGGGGCTGTAAACTCCCCAGCTTTAGGTTTTTGATCATTCTTATAGTACCAGTCCTAACAACCTTAGCAGAGACATTTCCATCAATTAAAAGCAAACCAACCTTGAGTTATTTTTGTCAAATGAAGCCAGAATGTCATTATTTTTCTCAAGTTATAGGAATCTACTGATATTATTTCCAGTATATATTCTGAGTCATTCAAATAAATAAGGCTGTACTATGGTTATTTTTTTAAAAAAGCAGCCAGCACACTAATGGTATACGATTCTCCACACGCCTTTGCTAAATGTAGGAAAAGCTCACATGGCTGTGACCATCACTTTGAAGAATGAGAGATCAGTCTAACCTTATTTCAATAACCAAGGTCTATTTCTAGACATACATTGACAAAAGTATAAAAATATCAAGGATAGACAGAAGATGTAAGAGCCAGTTATAAACGTTTAACATTTCCTAAATAATCTTTCTTCACTGATAAGTTCCTTACTTACTGAGTCATGTAAGTTATCACAGACTCAGTGTTCTTTGTACATTTTAGGCAAGGAACCTGTGGATAATACTGAAAGTCTTTTATATAATAGCAAAGGTTCAACTATCTTTGGCGGCAGCAGAATTATGGTACCATGTTCTTACTTCTCAAATGCATGGTGTGATTAAGCTAGTCTTCTGGTCAATGTCTTGGATGATCCATGCATAAAGACTAAAGGAACTGTGCATGGCCCAGTTAAGACTCAAACAATGCTAGGATGCCCAGCATTGTTCATTGTGATGTCCGATCTCTGACTTGCTAAGAGTGTGTGACTGGTGGCTCACAGACGTGTCTCTTTCTGAAAGATGTCTTTGCCTGAAGAGTAGCTGACATGCCCAAGGTCAAGTTCCTCCCCAGAGAAATAGAAATCTGATGATGTGCTAATTTGGGGCCCTATGATCTGCGACTTTACTCCAAAGACTAATTCAGAAGAATCCCCAAAGGAACTGTGTGAGAAATCCATCATTTTTAAAGTTATGCACATGGTACAGAAAAGGAGAATCCAATATTACAGGATTTTAAGAGTTAACATTAATATCCAATGACCTGAAATATTATGCTGCTGCCTCCTTGATCTTGTGAATCATTCTGATTACAGCAGAAACACATAGGAATGAAGCAATAAATGAAATTCCAGCCTGCATCAGCGTCACAGTAGAGCTGCAGATGCAACTAATTGGTCATCTTACTGGCCCTAACTAATGGTGTAGTCAAAGGATACCTAGAAAGACTGAATTTTCAGATGGGGTCTTTTGCCAAGGTTCAGAAGCTAACTTCCTCTATGTGCTTTCCAGACGGTAGATCCATAACAATACCATCAAAAAGAAAGCTGTTGGCCACCCATAGAAAATAGCCTCCATTATCCCCACTTCATTTATGAAAACCAGATGAGAACTAACAGATAAATGATACGTGCCACAAACTTAAATACTTAGCTTTTAGGGCTGCGGTGGTGTCTGGTGGGATATTTGTTTTTACCAGAGCAGATAAATACATTTTAAGGAAAGTGGTCAAGTTGGCTAATAGGTTCTTTTACGAAGCTTTCAGAAGTATTTCAAAACAGTTCATGCTCACCTGGGGGACTCATTTTAAATGTTATCATAAGGATGAAAACATTCTATAGCAAATAAAACTTATGATGATGACCCCAGTATAAGGAAACTGCATTTTGACAGTATAGTCATTTTTTTACTAGTTCTTGGAGAGTTGAGTATTGCATGTGTTATAATTTTACTCATCCCTCCCCTCAAACTCTTCCCAGATACACCCCATCCTCCCCTATCCATCCAACTCTGTGTCTTTTTTTTTAAGAAAAAAAAACCCTCCAAGACCAATTTGTGATGTTCAAATATATTAGAAGCGTCATCTTACCCTGGAGTATGGTCGGCTTTATTTGGGGATACATTCTCCTCTCCCAGCTGATACCATTGATAACTAGACTCCTGATTAAGGGTGAGTTTGTGAGCCCAACTCCCCTCTCCATACTGAGAAATTGGTATAGCTTTGACTGCACAGGCTTTGTACATACGTTCATATGTGTGGCTGACATGCCCAGAAAATGTTTCCTGTAGTCATCCACTACCTCTGGCTCTCACAGTCTTCCCACTCCCTCTTCTGCAATGATCCCTAAGCCTGGGAAGGAGATGGGCTATATATGTTCCCTTTAAGGTTGTGCATTCCGCAGGCATTTATTCTCTGCACTTTAACAAGTTGTGGGACTCTGTTAATCACCTTCTATTGCACATAAAAGCTTCTTAGATGCAGCTTGAAAAATGTTTTTATCTCCGTTTACAAGCCATTGTCTTTGGAGAGTAATAACTATGCATATTTGTATGCATGTGTGATAAAGAGTAACAAACCTGAATGACTCTGTCCTAGTACATTTCTAAAACAACAGTGTCAGCTACCACACCATATATTTACATGCACTCATTCTAATATCATGCTAGTCATGCAGACTGGTCCTGTTTTATGATAAGCAAGTCAGGGCCCCAAAAGTCTCATTAATCTTTTCTCCATTGCTAGGTAGCAATGAAGCTGATTCAAATCTAAAAAGTTTTGCTCCAATGCTCATGAAACTGTAGATGGTGGGTGGGTTTGGGGAGAGTGAATTGAGATTAATTCCACTTAGATATCTGCAATCTAAATTTCAATGTTTCATTCACAAGAACAGAATTGCAACTAGGCACAAAAAACTCAAAGTCAGTTTTGTGATTTAGGAGCACAAAAAAAATCATAAATTCCTTAATAGGGTCTTTATTTTAGGGTTAATCTTTTACTCTTAATGTCAGTTAATGTAACAAAGTAATTTTAAGGCACATTTCTTTCATTGGACATTGAAGAGGAGATAACAATAGCCACGTTGAGGATTTCAAGAAATGGGTACTGAGACCAGCTCTGCGAAGCTGCAACATGCAGAAACACTTTCCAGGTCATTCTGACAAACCTAACAGTGTTGAGAACGTTCTTATACAATATAAATAAAGCACTTTCAGTATGAAAAGCTGGGCGCTGTTCGGCTTTTGGCACATAAAGCACAAGTTTTTAAAAAGCTAAAGTAAAATGAGAAATTTAGGGGCCAGAAAGCTTTTCATTGAATACTATTTAGTTTTCTAGCACTCTGAAAAAATTATCACCTCTAAAATATGTTACACAATCAGGCAGATTGGGGAAATGGAAATTTTTAGTATTCTCTAAGGTTCCATTCAAGTAGGCAGAGACCTGAGGGTCATATTTTTTATGAACTCATAAGCTATAGGGGTGTAAGTTATATGACGAATGTCTCTACTCTCATTAAATATATCCTCTACTACAGATTTAACACATATAAATATAAACACTAAGCATACATGAACTATATATCACATACACTCATAAGGCTGAAAATACTAACATAACACACATAGTTACAATTTCAACAGAAGAATTAACAAGGAATGGTTCTTTAGGCTTGGGTCATAAGTACTACCTGCATGGTAAATATGAGAAAGTGAATGAATGCTGTCAATGTGGGATAAAGTCTCCACTGAAAAGAAGTGGGATATGGAAGAATTTCTCACTCAAGAGGTTCTTAACACACAGACAGTGGCAGCCTTTGTTAATCTTACTAATGGTATAGTGTACAAGGGAGTCAGAGGAGTCATCGTATAATGGTTATATCGCTGCTAAAGGATGAGTCTTCTGATAGCATATGACAGAATCCTGACAGACAAAAATAAATTAAAATCCCTTGACCTAAACTATCTTAGAGTAAGATGTTTATTTATGTATGAGGAACAGTCTGAAAGTGATTAAGCAAAAGTAACAAATTTCAGAAACAATTGAGCACCTTTCATCCTTTGTCATACCTGCACTTGGAGGAGAAAAACATGAGGACTAAAAAGCATTCATGAAAACAAAATATCACTGGAGAGGTATATAATGTTTGGAAATAACATGAAGCTAACTCATAATCAAAAGATTTTTAAATTCATAAGTGATTTCATGGATGTTTCAGTAAATTGAGTTACATATGATTAGAACTTTTAAACATTACTACATAAACATTGGAATGAAGTCATCTTTTCAGTGCGCAACTTATGGGTATGTGGCAATATTTATGGTTTTGTTTATCCTGATACTTGTCTAAAATAATTTCAAATTGCTCTATATGAAGCTAATGGTATCCATGCCGTACTTTAGACTCTAAAGCAGTGGTTCTCAACATTCCTAATACCCTTTAATGTAGTTCTGCATGTTGTGGTGACCCCAACCATTACAGTATTTTCATTGTTACTTCATAATTGTTACTTCATAATTTTGCTACTGTTGTGAATTGTAATATTAACATCTCTGTTTTCCAGTGGTCTCAGGTGACCCCTGTGAATAGGTAATTCAACCCCCAAAGAGGTCCCGACCCCTGTGTTGAGAACCACTGCTCTAACTTTTAGAGACGTGACTGTAAATGGTCACAGAAACATGGAAGCTAGTCTTCCTTTAGTGGCAGGCAGCTGCAGCTTTGCAGGGAGGATTATTCACATGGAGAGGGGTCAGCTCAAATGGTCAGACTTCACTTCTCTTCTAAGTATTTTAAAGGCTTATATGGTATGCACTGTGTGCCAGGAACTGCTTAAAGTCCTTTTCAAATATAAGCCTCTGAGTCACCTAGCAACCAGATGAGGGGAGTACCAGTGTCACATTCATCCCACAGAACAGAAAGCTTAGGTACAGGGAGGGTCAGTACCTTCTCCGCACTAACAAGTGGAGGAGCCAGGATTTGGATCCAAACAGAGTCCATGTCTCTAGCTGCTCATCTGCACTGTCTCCTGCTTTCATTTGTCCCTTTGTTTGTTTGTTTTATTTTTATGGAAAGTATGTTTTCAATTTTGTTAATAAATATATTTTAAAACTTATAATGGACACACAATAACTGTACATGTTTACAGTACACATCAGATATTTCAGTAGATGTATATAATGCATAGTGTTCATGTCAGGGACACTGGTATGTGCACTACTACAAATCCTTACTATTCCTTGGATGTTGATATTACATATCTTCTCTACTAGCAATTTTGAAACACATAATTAGTTACAGTCAACTACAACTAGCTTACAGTACTACTGTAGAAGTCACTATCAGTGTTCTGTGCCAACTGCACACTGACTAATCCTTTCTCCATTGCTTCCATTTCTCCATTCTCCCCAGCCTTGGGTAATAGATATTCTACTCTCTAATCTTCCAGATCAGTTTTTTTTCACCTCCTGTGGTTTCTCCTCTTGAATGGTCCAACCATTTCCCCAAAGAAATGCCATGACATTGTGCTTTGCAGCCACCTCTTACCAACCACCACCACCACCACCACCACCACCACCACTACCCCTGTGATACAGGCAGAATTATATTATTTCATACAAGTATTTACATAACTCTGGAAAACAATCAATAGGAGAGCTCTGATTCTCAGGAAGGCTTAATCTGGTGGGATTCACTTGCATGTCGAATTATCTGCTAACATGTATAAGGATGTTTTCTGACATCACATGACACGGACATGACAGAGATACACAGTAAGCAGAGGTTTCCTTCACCGTGATGCTAAGGAGGAGCTCTAAAGTCGGTGACCGGGTCAGGAAGTGAGAAACATGGACGCCACACTCCCTCACAGCAGCCACACCTAGCAATGTAAAATTAGGGGGACAGCTAGCTCTGATCTGTGTCCCAGAGACTTACCAACTTGGGCAAGTGCAATCCAGAAACCATGAACCAGATAAACATTTTATGAAGTCACAGGATCAGGCACTGAGGGCAAAAGCAGGCCCATGAGAGGGTAAGAAGACAGTTCCAACTCTCCCGATTTCTGCCTCCCCTTGTCAGAAATTATGAATGGTGCTGTCTCCTAAAGAGATATTTTCTTCTGAAACCTTAATTCTTTGAGTTGTTATGCTCTCATTAACTGCTTTCATGGGCCTTATCTGGCCAAAAGAGCTTAGTGTACTTTAACCTGCACTATATTCTCAGGATCTAGCATGGCAGACAATCCTTTCTACCCTCTCTGATATTTGAAGTGGTCTTTGCTGGGCCTCTTTGTGCTTTCTAAACACAGTGATGAAAATGAAGCCCAGCAGAGTCCACAAGAAAACCAGAAGTTTGAACCACTCTGAAACGAGCACAGAGGCTACTTCCTGCTGTCTGCATGCCTCGCTCCTATTAATATATTTCCCCATAGCGAGGTTCTGGTTTTTAATAACAGCACCACACTGCTGACTCACAATCACCATATGGTCCTCTTGGACCTAGGTCTCTCTGTCTGCTGTACTTGTGCCTGCCTAGCTAGTCTTTTCTTACACATTATCCATGCAATGATTTGGATGTTTTCATGCTCGAGAGAAGCTTGGATCAGCCTTATTGATCTTGACTTTGACTTCAGCAAAATTCCTGCCCTGGGTTATTCCATTCCTGAGTACACAACCCTTATTCCCATACTCAGGAGGCTTCACCTGCCTTGCTACAAAAGCCTTTTAATTGATTTCTCTGCCACCACCTTTTCCAATTACAATCCAGGCCTGGCACAATCATATGTCATGCTTCATACATTACTGAACATTAATTAGACAGCTTCTCCTTGAATAGATATGAAAGCAAAACCTGCCAGCTAACATCCCTGTAAAATGTGCCCCCAGCTTTCTTCCCATTGACTCTGGTCCCACCTGTTCTCAGATCAACCACATACATTCGCTCATCCCTTAACTCTATCTACTGCAATGTGACCATGGACATCCTACTTTCTGATTTCTAAGTCAACCAGATTGTGATATCTAGTTTTCCTGGTTTTATTGTTCCCATTCTCCGTGCACAACACCTCTACATCCCTTATTCTTCCATAATGTCTGGTACCACTGTTGCCATTCACCAATTCTTCAATAATTCTAAAAGTAATTAAATGTATGTATCTGTTATAATGAAGATTGTCTTGGTTAACTTCTCAAAGGGATGGGGAGATGAGAAGAAAATTATAATAGCTGTAGACCATAAAATTGGATGAAGTTTAATGTTCTTCTGTTAAAAATACCTTCCCCTGATAGACAGATGCTCTTCAACTTACAGTTGGGTGGAAAGCAGATAAATGCGGGATGAACTGAAAATTTTGTAACTGCAAAATGCACAGTGGCAAGCCTGCTGAAAATTCTAGCTCTACAACATACCCCACTGTAGTAAATCATGCATGTATTTTTGCTATTCC
The DNA here is from genome assembly GCF_903992535.2 of Arvicola amphibius. NCBI lineage: Eukaryota > Metazoa > Chordata > Mammalia > Rodentia > Cricetidae > Arvicola > Arvicola amphibius. Next base: position 69,866,270 of record NC_052048.2, on the reverse strand, counting down.
TTTGTCCTGTCCAGTGCTTAAAGTACGTGTATACAATTCATGCTGAAGGAAAAATCCTAAATTATAAATTATAACTGAAAGCCCGAAAACACGTATTTGTTCAGTTGAAAACATAGTCAGCTGAGCTATCTGAAGTTGAAGCTGGGAGGTTCTTCTACAGCTACACTCTGACAAGTCACTCTCCAGTCATTTTTACTAACTGTACATACATTGTACATCATTGTACATTGTCACTATGGTATCCATTTCACAAAAATCAACAGGTCTATAATTTTATGTGAGAATTCTTGACTCAAAGATGTTTGAATTTCTATTTTCTTACTTGCTTTTTATAAATAACCTTGATGTTTAGGAGCACAATTGTGTGACACTATTATATACTATTAAATACACAGAGTTTGAAGTTTTGTGGGTTTTTTTTTTGACTTGTCATGGTCATGGTCACATCCATTTCCTATGAAAAGTAGAAATGATAGTGGTTATTTTTTTATAGTATTAATCAAGTCATGCATATGTAAATTAACTCTAGACTTTATATTTGGAGAATAAGCAAAAAACATAGTTCAAGAGAGACTGCTGGTATTCAAGATATATACACACATTCCTTCCATGTGAGCAGAGCAAACAGACACAGTAAGTAAATCAATAAATGTACGCTAAGCAAAATTATTATGTTTTTGTCAGCCTTAAGTGTAACTGACACGGAGAGTATTTCTGGTCTAGAAGTAAAAGTATATCTGACACTTACTGAGGTCTACTTTCCTGTGGCATGGGTAGCAGATGTCCTTTGCTGCTGGGGACCTTCAACCTTAGGTAGAATGAGAACTGAATACAAACACTGATATGGCCCAGAAGGTAGACACACCTTCCTTCCAGGAAGCCAAAGAGTTGGGCTTTTCTAAGGTCAGATGAATAGTAGTTTTCATTAATACTAAAAACTAAAAAGTAATAAAATAAAATGCACTCAAGGTTTTGGGAGATGGTTGTTATAAAACGTTTATCCTACAATCACGGGACCTAAGTCTGAGCCCTAAAACACACATTTTTTAAAAGGTATATGAATGGTGTTGCACATTTGTAATCTCAGTGCTGGACAAAATGGAGACAAGATGGATCCCTGGCTCATAGGAGAGAGTTAGGTTACTTGGTGAACTCTAGACCACTGAGAAATGCTATCTCAAAAAGAAAGGGAGATTAATAAACAGCTCCTGAAGAATGACTCCTGAATCCTGAGGTTGTCCTCCAACCAGCAACACACACACACACACACACACACACATTCTCTCTCTCTCTCTCTCTCTCTCTCTCTCTCTCTCTCTCTCTCTCTCACACACAAGTTATATCAAAATAGTACATAGGATGTAAGTGCACAGCATCAATCACTAAGAGGGCATCACAGATCATGGGATGAGTCTTCTTGGAGAAGATGGCAGAAATATCAGAGAAACATCAAAGGGCTAAACAGGTTTATCCATCATTGGTTCTAAGGCTCATCTTTTCTAAAAATGATGATCATTGCACAGTAAGGAGGACTGGAGGGTGGATCACTGTAAATTACCCAGCTAAGAACATCCATCAACAGAAACACTTTCAGTGTGGTTATTTAACACTACCTGTTCATGAAAAGAGGAGAGACTGAAAGAGAGGATGGCCAGCTCAGCCAACACTAACAACAGGACATGAGCACTCAGCCTCAAAGAACACAGAGAAAACTAAAAGGCTCGGGGATACGGGGGTACCTTACCACTAAGTTCTACCCCATGGCATGAAGAAGGATGAGCACACCCCCTACACTTATGCATGGAATCCTTTGAGGGGCTAGGGGATGTGTATATACTTAATAATTCAGAAAAATTTTCTCCCATGGTTATTCATGTTGAACATTATTAAATCAAAATATATCTGTCACAATTTTACCGTATTAAAATAGGATTCTAGGAGCTGAAGGGATGCCTCGGAGATTGATTAGGAGCACTTGCTGAGTTTCTTTCCCAGCACTCACGACAGGCAGCTCAGAACTTAACTCCAGCTTCAAGTCACACTCTTTTCTGACTTCTGTTAGCACCACACACACACACACACACACACACACACACACACACACAAATAAAGTAAATCTTTCTAAAAAATAGGATTAGAGGATCAACAATATCTATCTCTTCCTGTCCTTCGGAAGCACATGAAGCAGTGTGGGCTCTGGGACAATGAGATGAGCTAGACCCACATTTTCAACTCCTCTGACACTGGCATTCATGTCTTACCTGACTATTTTCATCACTCAGTCCTTGACAAACTACTCAAAGCCCAGTTGCTGAGGTCGCCGGGCCTGGTAACTAGAATGCACACATTGGTTTTTTTAGCATCTCTTTGACTTTTTAACCACACCTTTTAGCAGATATTGTTTGGAGCATTAGATCATGGGCTAGTGACCTCATTGTAAAGGTCACTGTCCACGGAAAGTTACTACCTATATAGCTCCATGCAGTCCAAAGCCAAAGTCCTTGAAAGTTGTTCTTTCCCCTCTAACATTAGTTATATTTTATGGCTAGCCAGCTTTAATCATGGTAATTGAGTTGACCTTTTCTCACCTCTTCCAGAAATAAAATTTAACTGTGGTCAGTTTCTATAATTCTTTATGTAAAAGATACCTTACCTCCTCTTTTCTTCCCCTTCTTTTTCCCTCCATCCCTAAAAACTCAGACTCAGCTAAATTTTATTTTGGGTAATTGTGTTTTTAAAATATCTATTTTAGATTCTATGTATGCTACACACCTCCATGGCATCTCCCACCTCCCTGTTTGAATTACTGTCGAGACTTCCTTCAGGGATGGAGTAAGCCAACTGAGTCCTCTCCTCCCCAAGTTGCTTTGATCATGGTGCTTCATTACAGCAATAGAAACTATGGCAATGGCTAAGTATATTAAAACTTAGTGCATGAGTAACTGTGAAATTTCAAAAAGCTCTTCCAGAATGCTTCCTGATTCCTGACCTAGAAACTTCATCTTGAATGCTATCCCTACTTAGAAACAGGTTGTGAATAACCTCTTGTTGAAAATAAATAACAACAACAAACCCCCCAAAAATATCTACTTTATTTTTATTTGTGTTTTTAATATTTATTTTAAGTGTGTTTTAAAAATATCTATTTTATTTTTATTTGTGTTTTTAATATTTGTTTTAATTTGTGTTTTTGTGCACACATACTTGTGTGTCAGTGTCTGCAGAGGACAGAGGCATCAAATTCTCATGGAGCAGAAGCTAAATGCAGTTGTAACTCTTTTTTTTTTTTTTTTTTTTTTTTTTTTTTTTTTTTTTTTTTTTTTTTTTCTCATGGTTTATTTTTTTTTATATTTAAAAATTTCCATCTCCTTCCCTCCTCCTCCCCCCTCCCTCCCCTCCTTCTCCCCTTTCTCTCCCCTCCTTCTCCCCCTTCCCTCCCCTCCCCTCCACCCATACCTCCCCTCCCTCCCTCTCAAGGCCAAGGAGCCATCAGGGTTCCCCACTCTATGCTAAGACCAAGGTCCTCCCAACTCCCCCTGTAACTCTTGTCCTATACAAAAGTAGTGTGTACATTTAGCTGCTGAACCATCTCTTCAGACTGGAACACTGATCTTTTTAAAACTGTGCATTCATAAGCTTATCTAATGGCATATCTAATGAGCATCCAGATGACCTGAGCTTCATCCCTGGTACCCACATCTGAGCTTCTTCCCAGCACCCATGTCTGAGCTCCATCCCTGGTAACCATGTAGTTATCCTTTGACTTCCATATGCATGTCATGGCAAGAGTGCATGCACACACACACACACACACACACACACACACACACACTCATGCATGCGTGCATATTTATGTAATTTTAAAACTAGTAGCTGGGGAGATGGCTCAACAGTTAAGATCACGTACTGTTTTTGCATAGAACCTGGGTTGAATTCCCAGCACCCACATGGCAGTTCACAATGTAACTCTTGTTCCCAAGATCTGATGGCCTCTTAGAACGTTTGTAGCTCCTGAATGTCCTCAAACAGAAATTGGGATTTCCTCAGGTGAATCCTACCAGCTGTTCTTATTCCTACAATGTCCTGCATGAGAAAGCAGACTGATAAATTCTTTCTGTCCAAAAGGAAATGTCTGGATATATAAAGTTTAAATGTGACTTGATTATATTCTGTTTGTTTAGAGATATGTTTGTTTGTTTGCCTGTTTAATGGCAAAAACTTTCAAGCGCTACTTGAGGGAGGAAATCAGCACATTTTCCAAGTTTACTAGTATATAGGACTTGCTTGTATGGAACATAGCTCAGAACTGGCACCTCACAGAGCACTCCAGCATACTCCCAAAGGCTGCTGAATCCACCAAAAACATACACCATTATTAAGGCCTTAATTAGTTTAGGTGCAGCTTGTCTCTCAGAACATATACCACAACTGCTTAAGGTTTTAATCTTTTGTACATGTACTCAGGTTAATTAAATATAGCCTTATGGCTCTAGAAAAACTTTAAGACAGTGTAAAAACTCATGAAGACATGCAAGTTTTCTTTCAGTCTCAAATAATAGCTGTACTGGCTATGTAGCTTGTTGGCAGACTATGTGTGAGACCCTGAGTTCATTCTTAAGCCTCTGTCAGACTCCCCAGATGCCCTCAGCTCAATAAACAATTGGCGTGGTACCCTTCCAGATGCTGACAAATTACTATTTTAAAACACACCAATATGCCTATAAGCTTCCAGTCATTCATATCTTAGAGATGCTATTGCATTAAAATTGAGTATATTGAATGAATTACTTATATATTTATTTGCCTCAGTCTAAATTCTGTGATATTTATTTATGTGATAGAAGGGTATATAATGTACACTTTTATATTTTACTATAGATAAAATATTACATAATTTAGATGTATATAATTTTATAAGGGTTATAATATGAAGGAAGCTCATACATACATTTAACACATTCATAGCAACAATGTAGGATGTTAAATTAGGATACTGTTAGGATAATAAACAGTAGGGTAAAGTATGATAGAAATGAGGTGCAAAGAAAGGGGGACGGAAGGTAGGAGGAGAGTGGGCATGAATACTGAAATTGATCAGGTGGAGCTTCATCAAGTAAGGCATTGGTGGTCTCAAACATCATGCACAGTATCCTACACTGACAGCAGAAAAGATGGCAATGAAGGTGAGCAAGACAGAAGTCTTTAGAATAATTGTTCCAACCTGTCAGAAATATAGCTCTCCTAGGAGACTATATTTCTTTGAAATATGACCTCGTACCTAAAACACTAGAGACCTGCCTGCCCTGTAAAGAACTTAAACTTAGTTTAGTACCCACAGAAGGATACTGAGCATTTTCTTTAAGGAATGGAAACTATGAAATTATGTGATTAATCTTATGCAGGTACATGAAGTTAAAATAATTACTTATGAATAGAGAGGTGGGAAGATAAAGAGAAAAGGGAAAAAGAGAAGTAGGGGAGAATGAAGGAAACCAGAGAAAAGGATAGAGGAGGAGAGAGACATCACAGAATAATTTCAGAATTAATACATGACCTAGAAGTCTGGATCACTTAGAATATGCCATCAAAAGGTAGCAAGAAAAAGTTTAGAAAGTTCATACATCAAGAAAAGTCAATGACATCAAAAGAAAAAATCAACTAGTTAACCAAAGAAACAGGAAGGAAATTTAAAAGCATTGATACATTCATATACTTTTCTTGAAAATTTCATTGCATCCCAGTAGTCCTGCTGAATTAAAAGTAACACACAGCTAATGCACTTTCACATTTGGTATTTAATCTAGATGGAAACAAGACAGGCACATACTCCTTCCAGGTCTCCTGATCTCTCTAGGGGTAGAAAATTCCAACAAAGTCCATCTGCGTTTCTGGAGGTTGTTCCTTCAGTTCCTACAGGTATACTGGGCCAGCCCCCCTATGTTTTATTTTCTATGACCTAGCAGGATGTTAATTCACCCATGAACCTTCTCAGAAAAGTGAACAAGCTTTACACCTTAAACCACATCACGATGGGGTGGCAGAATTGTTGGCCAGGAAAGAATAGTTTGCAGAAGTCAGGGAGTGCAACAGGTTCCAGGAAAAAGAAAACTTCAAAATAGCATCATTCATTTAGAGGGTTTACTTTTGAAATATCAACAAATGTAATTTTAGCTATTCACGTCACTGCAAGTCTACCAACACTCCAGTGTGCATGCTTAGAAGTCAATACTTACCTACTTTGCCTAACTCAGACCTGAGGCTCCCATTCTTATAGACCCTGCTGTGTGTTACTGCAGGCATAAAACTGGTATTCAAGGAAAGTGTCTCTGTTGCTATGGAAATATCATTTAATTTCCTAATTAGTAGGTATATAAATGCAAAGCCACAGCTTTTAATTATTTCTGAAGTTTGGTGACCAACTCTTTTGTTTGTGTCTAATGACAAGCCCCTCCTCCCAACACTTTCAATACTTTTATTCAGAGTAAGAATTAAGAGATTAACCTGCCTTGCATTTAAATGCTCTTAAATGGATTTATTTTATAAGAGAATTGTGGAAAAACCAGGGAACATGTACACTCATTTACTATGCTCAAGAAAGTCATGAAATCTGTCTATACACTGTTGATCAAAAACTACAGGTAGGTTTTCTTTAACTCACATCTTCCCTCATCTTGATAACTGATAAAAGGTTTTAATCAGTATATAATTAAATTTCTGCACTCCAGCTTTCTCTAAATAAGATATAACTGGCATGGTTATTACTCTCTTCATTTTGTCTTGTGTGATCTGGGCCCATGTGTTGAAGGATAGACAGCCAGCTGGGGTACTATTGGGAAGTAACAAAAATCCTGGTAGCAGAGCCCAGTTAAAGGAAGTTATGTCATTGTGAGCTGCCCTTGGAGTTTATACTGGGACCCAGATGCACCTCTTCCCTTCCTTCTTCCCCTCCTCCTCTTCCTCCTTCTCTTCTTCTCCCCACCCTCCCCTAACCCTCTCTTGAGACAGTCTCATGTGGCCCAGGCTGGCCTCAAAGATAAAGACATCTTGAGCTTTTCTCCTGCCTCCATCTCCCTAATGTTGTGATTACACACATAAGCCATCCCCTCCAGTTTATGTGATGCCTAAGGAGCAAACCCAGGGTTTTGTGCACTATAGGAAAGCAATGTACCAACAGAATTAAATCCTCAGAACTTCTCTTTCTGTTTTATTTGTGTTTTATATTCAGGCCACCATAGGGGAAAGGGCATAGTGAATAAAGGTAAATTAACTCACCATGGACTCGCTGTATTGAGTATTTTCTTTTCTAAACTGTTACTCTACTTAAATCAAAGCAAACTATTTTCCCCATGCCTTGCCTGTTAGCATGCACACCTACCAATTCACTTTAAAATGTATAACTTCTAGCTGCTCCCTTTCCAGTTTCTCTGAAGCTCAGTACTGTAGAGTTCTGAGCTAAGCACCAGACCGAAGTCACTGTGGAAAATATCCTCACAAATCCAGCAGACTCTTCCCTAGCCTTTAAGCAGAGGACTTATTTCCCTTCCAGAAACATAGGAAACTGGGAACTGGTTCTTACGACTTAAAAGTTGAGGAAAATAAGCACTCAAAAGGACACATACCTTCCCTTGTCAAATCTCACAGGGTCAGTGGACACCAGAACCAGTTTAATAGGGACAGATGTTTTCTCTTTTTTAAAGATTTGTTTTAATTTGTGTATACATGTGTCTGCTGATGGGGGTATACACTGTGGGTGCAAGTGCCTCTGGAGGCCAAGAGAGGGAACCAGATTCTTTCAGCTGGAGATAAAGGGATTGTAAGTAGTTCTATTTGAGCACTGGAAACCAAAACCAGGTTGTCTGCAAACACAGCAGCACTTTTTAACCACACCTCTCATATGTTCCCTCGTCATTGATAAACTATCACTGAGAGTCTTTTAGACAGTATTAGTAAAGGATCAATGTTTTCTTGGGAGATGGGCGATAACCTGCTCACAGGAGATAAGGCTTTCAGTGTTCTCTTTCACTGACAATTTATTCTTCAAAGAATGTCAAACCCATAAGGGCTAAACTTTAGCTTAGCAGATTCCATTTTAAAAATGTTCCTTACAAGAGTAATTAGTGTGTGTAGTAATATGGAGATCAGAAACCAGCAGGAAGAAACAAAAAGCCCACCCTCCTACCAGAGAAAAGTCTCCTAAGGAGATTGGAAACTGTGGGACCAAGTTTTGAGTACTGATCTGCCTACCACCTAGAGTTGCTTCCAGGTCCATGACCCACGACTTCTGCAGTCCTCATTCTTCAGTCTCCTGCTTCTGCCTTCAGCAGCTGCTTTGGCATGTCTACCGCTGCAGTGCCCACTTAGATGACAAAACTGAGAAACCTCAAAAAAAAAGAAGCAAAGAACAGGCTCTGGGCTTGATCTAACTCTCTGAGTTTCCTTCTTTTGGTTGTTCTTAATGAATATCCAAGCCAAGAACTTAGAGAATACCATTACTCTTTGGCAAGCAGTTTTTGTTTTCTTTGCTGACACCCTAGACATCAATGACAAATATCCATACAGAGTTCATTTCCTATCTTCTCATATTTTTTTCCAGTTACTTTTTTTATATCTCAAAGCAATAGAGTGGGCATTCCTGATGAGCAGAGCCATGCTCCTCAAAAGGCTCCAATCTACCCTCAGGAACCTTCATCTATTTCCGTGATCCTAATTAACATCCCCCTGCGTTTGATCCAAGATTTCAACTTTGAATGCCAGCAACAGAGAAATCCAGACTCCACTCACAAATGTCTAATGGAGAATTGTTCAGGAAATGCTGCCCGCTCTTAAAATTCAACATCATCAAAACCACACACCAGCTTTCTCCCCAGTCTGTTTCACACAGGAGGACATGTGATAGAATTCAGTTGCCTTTGTTCTGTATCTCTTGCATCTTCATGGTCCCAAAGCCCTCTTTTATTCAAGCACAGCTGTTTTAATCCATGCATCCTGCCTCTTTAACAGTGCCCCCCAAAAGTTCTTGCAATAGCATTATTTCACTGGCCCTCAAATTTATAGTGACAATTATACTCGACTGCTTTCTCCTCACACTGTAATGTGATTGTCTAGGTTGTCCTTGTTGGAAACTTTTACATTCTCTTAAAACTCTCACTCAGATGTGAATATCCTATTATTTTTTAAATTATATTTGACTATAAGCACTTTGTTACTGCTGTCAATAATTCTGCCTATGACTCTGGTCATGTTTGGAATTTTCACTGTTTTTGGGTCAGCACTTCCTACTACTATTCACTCTTAGATATACTAAGGATCAAAATGCTGACTCATTCATCTTGGTTTACCTTTTCCAAGAAAGTCAATAAGGAAACATCTTAGTCACACCATGGATAAATGCAAATATAATGATTAAATAGTATTTTTGAAGTGAAGTATTTACTTTCATAATTATAATGATCAAAGGGCAATTGGTTGGTTCTACCTATGTACTAAACTGAAGCTCATCCCTTCACAATGGAATATTACTCAGTCGCTAAGAGAAATGGAATCATGAAACTTGCAGATAACTAGGTGAAGGGTGGAGCAACAGTCATCTTGACTGAGGTAAACCAGATCCAAAAGGAAAAGTCTTTCATGCTTTATCTTACCTGTTATGTAATCTCTTACCTAAAGACCTTCTGAAAAATCAGAAGGAAGCTGTCTTAGTTAGGGTTTCTATTGCTGTGAAGAGACATTGTGACCATGACAACTCTTATAAAGAAAACATTTAATTGGGGTGACTTACAGTTTCTGAGGTTTAGTCCATTATCATCATGGCAAGACATGGCGGCATACAGGCAGACATGGTGCTTGAAAAGGAGCTGAGAATTCTACATCTCGATCCACAAGGTAACAAGAAGTGTACTGTCTACCACACTGAGCACAGATGAGTAAAGGAGACCTCAAAGTCCACCCCCTCAGTGACATACTTCCTCCAACAAGGCCACATCTCCTCCAACAAAGTCACACATCTTAATTGTCACTCCCTTTGGGGGCTATTTTCTTGCATACCTCCACATTTCACTTCTTGGCCCCCAAAGGCTCATGGCCATATAATGCAAAAATGCATTCAGTCCAACTTCAAAAGTCCCCATAGTCTATAACAGTCTCAAATGTATTTAAAAGTTTAAATTCTTTATCCATTCTTCTATTGAGGGGCATCTAGGTTGTTTCCAGGTTCTGGCTATTACAAATAATGCTGCTATGAACATAGTTGAACAAATGCTTTTGTAGTATGATAGGCATCTCTTGGGTATATTCCCAAGAGTGGGATTGCTGGATCCTGGGGTAAGTTGATCCTGAATTTCCTGAGAAATGGCTACACTGATTTCCAAAGTGGTTGCACAAGTTTGCATTCCCACCAGCAATGGATGAGTATACCCCTTACCCCACATCCTCTGCAGCAAAGGCTATCATTGGTGTTTTTGATTTTAGTCAATCTGACAGATGTAAGATGGTATCTCAAAGTTGTTTTGATTTGCATTTCCCTGATCGCTAAGGAGGTTGAGCATGACACCTTAAGTGTCTTTTGGCCATTTGAACTTCTTCTGTTGAGAATTCTCTGTTCAGATCAATACCCCATTTTTTAATTGGGTTAATTAATATTTTAAAGTCTAGTTTCTTGAGTTCTTTATATATGTTGGAGATCAGACCTTTGTCTGTTGCGGGGTTGGTGAAGATCTTCTCCCAATCAGTATGTTGCCTTTTCTGTCTTAATGACAGTGTCCTTTGCTTTACAGAATCTTCTCAGTCTTAGTAGGTCCCATTTATTTAATGTTGCCCTTATTGTCTGTGCTACTGGGGTTATAAGTAGGAAGTAGTCTCCTGTGCCCATATGTTGTAGCACTGGACTGAGCTCCCAAGGTTCAAATGAGAAGCAGAAGGAGAGAGAACATGAGCAAGGAAGTCAGGGCCACGAGGGGTATGCGCACCCACTGTGACAGTGGTGTTGATCTAATGGGAACTCACCAAGGCCAGCTGGACTGGGACTGATGAAGCATGTGATCAAACCGGTCTCTCTGAACATGGCCGACAAGGAGTGCTTACTGAGAAGACAAGGACAATGGCATTGGGTTTTGATTCTATTGCATGTACTGGCTTTGTGGGAACCTAGTCTGTTTGGATTCTCACCTTCCTAGACCTGGATGGAGGGGGGAGGACCTTAGACTTCCCACAGGGCAGGAAACCCTGACTGCTCTTTGGACTGGAGAGGTAGGCAAAGAGGGAATGGGGGGAGGGGGAGGGAAATGAGAGGAGGGGAGGAGGTGAAAATTTGTAATAATAATAATAATAATAATGACAAAAAACAAAACAAAAAGTTAAAATTATAAAAAAGTTTAAATTCAATGTTTCTTCTGAGATTGAATATTATTGTAGACACACACACATCTTATCATGTAATGAATGAATGAGAGAAAAATAATGATCCAATCAGACATCATACGTCATGAAATTAAAGACTCTGAAAAAATTAGGGTTTAAAAATATAACAAGACTTAATTTGCATTTTTAATAAAACTAAAAATAATCAGTCGATTTGTTTGCTTTCATTTTGAGAAATAAATTATCTGTAATAATGTCACAGATTTGATTGTACAATTTAGGGATGTTTGAGGAATACATATGTGAAAACAATGTGCGACCATCACTGATTCCATCATCATACTTAGAAAATTCACCTTCTCTGGCACCAGTCCCTTCTCTTCCCCTCCTCCAATCCCTGGCACTGGTTTGTCTAGCTTCCATCCACATAGATTTGATAATCCTATATGCTTTATAAAAATAGAGCATCTTGTGCCTGTTTCTTTTCATTTAACATAATATTTTTAGCCTTTTTAACTTATCAGTTAATAGTCATACTGATGGCTGAATAGTCTCTCATTGAACAAATGGACCATTATTCTAGTCACGTTTTAATTGACAGGCATCAGCTCTTTCCACTTTTTTGCTATGGCAAATGATGTTTCTATAACATGAAAGCACAGGGTTCCTGTGAACATTCATCTTAATTCTCTTAAGAATATACTAATGAATAGAAATCTTAGGTCATAAAATAACTCCAAACTTCAAATCTGGGGGAACCGCCAGCTGTTTCCACTGGGACTACACTGTGTCACATTTGGCTCCAGTTCCTCTACAACTCACTAGCATCTGCTTCTGAAGCTTTTTGTTTTGAGGCTATCTAGTAACTGCACACCGGTATTTCATTCAGCTTTTGATTTGTACTCACCCAATGATTAGTGGCATTTACATCTCTTAATGTGCTTATTTGGTGGATGTCCTCTGTAGAGGGCATTACTGTCTATATTACAATCTTGGTCTTATTTTTGTTCGGGTATTTTATTATTCTAACACTTTTTTAAATATTGAAGGAACTGTTCTTATTTGCATGGTTTGCACATATTTTGTTCAGTTTTCCAGTTTTCTTGATGATAGCTTTGATGTGCTAAACGTTTTAACCTGTTATTCTCTGTTTTTTTTTTTTTTTTTTTTTTTTTTTTTTTTTTTTTTTTTTTTTGCTTGTTTGGTTTGTTTTTTCAGTTTGGTCATTACAGCTAAGAAGGCACTGCCTATTCAAGATTGATACCAATTCTTTCTCTGAAATGTATTAGATTTAGCTACAACATTTGGGAATAAGAGGTATTTAAAGTTTATTTTGTAAGTGAGGTGAAGCAAATGGTCCAAATGCATTCCTTTTCCTGCATACATTCATTGCCTCATTTATTTCAATGAATTTTCTTTTTTCATTACATATATTTACATAAAGTGTGAATTTAAATGTGTATCATAGCACACACACACGGAGGTCAGAATGTAATTTATTGAAATTGTTTCTCTTCTCCCACCACATGAGTTTGGGGGTTTGACTCCAATCATCAGAATCAAAGGGCCTTTATCTGATGATTCATGTTGCCCAACCCCTCAAAGACTATCCTCTTGATCATTGAATAAACTTATCACCCATGTTGAAGCATCAGTTGACTTAAATATATGGGTTTGTTTCTGAATGTTCACCTTTACTCTGAGGATCTCTGTGCCTAGTCTTACTCCACAGTCATATAGTCTTAATCACAACAGTTCTGCAATCAATGTGAGAACTGGTATGTGTGTATCTTGCAATTTTGCTCTTTTTTTAACGATCTGTTTGGACTATGCTCAAGCAACAAATGAATTATAGGGAGAACTTAAAATTTTCTTTTTTTAAGACTAGTAATTAGAAAGCAGAAGCATTGAATCTGAGGATCAATGTGTCTCCTCAATCATTGTTTCATTTCCTGCCTGTGAATATTAATATTAATATTAATGCATTTCCATTTATTTAGACTTTTGTTAACTTCTTTCAATAATATTTTGTAGTTGATAATATGAAAAGACTTCGACAACTTTATATTATTAAATATTTTTTGCTTTATCAAGAAATCAAGTCACAAGAAATAAAATCTACTCTGGTAGCCTTCTGCCTAATACAGTGCTTTAATAATGATACATGCCTATAATTTTGATATGAAGCATTTTTAACACATAGTCACCACAAATGCTTGTTTCACATGCTAACCTATTTTAACTGATAATAATTCATAACCTATAAAGAGCTACTATGAACAGTAACAGACCTGGGCTTGAGGGGTCAGCTACTCATAGAAGTAACAGCACAAAAAACTTGTCTGTACAAAGCCACCCAGAGATCAAGAACATCCCATCAGGTAAATATCTTCATATCAAATTATTCAAAAAATAAAACCCAGAAATTTTCTATAGGCTGAAAAATTTATTCATAATTATAATGTATTATGTTAATCCATCCTTATTGCTATAATTATTTGCAGAAAGACATACTGAAATTGACATTTTTTAACTATAATGATCCAGCACCCATAAAGATATGTGGTTACATGAACTGTGCCTTGACACATGTACTTATTTCACATTCACATTCAATATTCTACAAAGAAAACGCTTGTTTTTAAACTAAAACTGAAATCAAATTACACTATGTGACTCATAGTGTCTTAACAGGAATGACGTCACTAAGAATAAATATTGTCCCAGTTAAACTTTCTATTATTTTGATGAAACACTGTGACCAAAAGAAATTTGGTAAGGAAAGAGTTTATTTGGTTGCATTTCCATATACTAGTTAATTATAATAAAAAAAAAGAAGTTAGGACAAGAACACACAGAAGGAAATTGTAGGCAGAGCTGATGCCAAGGACATAAAGGAGTGCTGCTTTGCTTGCTCCTTACGGATTGCTCAGTCTGCTTCCTTATAGAACTTGGGACCATCATTCTAGGGGAGGCACCATCCACACAGGCTGGGCCCTCCTATATCAATTGCTAACAAAATTCCCTAGAGTTTTGCCTGCAGCCCAGGCTTAGGGAGGTATTTTTAATCCTTCCACTCAGACGACTTTAGCTTATGTCACTGACATAAAACAAGCTAGAACCAATATGTACTAGAAATGTAGTTGAGTGTTAGAGCCCCAAGTTTGACCATTATGGAGGGAGAAAGCAGAGGGGAGGAATAAAAATAACAAAATTATATATATATATATATATATATATATATATATATATATATATATATATATACCTAAACCAGATGAATAATTAAATTTCAAGGCAATGAATCCCTTTTCTCAACCTGCATAATCAGTGATAGTTTTTATTTAATGTAATTATTATGGGTCTGGAGATGCGTCAGTGGTTAAGAGCACCAACTGCTTTTGCAGAGGACTCACACTTGGTTCCCAGCACTCATATCAGATGCTGCACAACTGCCAACAACTCCAGCTCCAAGGGATCCAATGTCCTCTTCTAGCCTCTGTGGGTACCTGACTCATATGCACATAACCACACATCATACACACATATACATATATTTTTTAAAAATCAAACAAAATTCATGCTAGAAAATTATAGGAATAATCTAACGTTAACCTTCTTTCCAAGCTTGACAAATATGATCTTTAAAAAAAAAGAAATTTAATGAATTAGTTTTTAAAAAGGTAAGCTCTGGCCAATAGCATTAGATAACCAAAGTCTCCTGTGGGTCAGGCAGCCACTGAGTTAATACGTCCACATGTCTGAGAAACGGCGCTAGATGCAGGGGAGGAGCTGTCATCCACAGAAGCTTGAGCACACAAATGACTAAATAAGACACCAAATATCCAAATAATAGAGTTGTCTTATAGTTTTTAAAAATGTCATATAGTGAACATTTTCAAAATCAAGCAAATCATTGTTCAGTCAACTGGATGGCAATTTAGAAAGATACTTTCAGACCCCTGGGAGCTACATAGAAAAACAATCTCCATAAAATATTCATAGAGGCTCAGAAAAATTGCCAAGTCAGTATGCAAGAGAGTATATGGATTTTATTTATACAATATGGCTTATCCAAAGAGGGGCTCATAAACAGAAAGATATGGGTATTAGTGAATTGAGATGCCTTGGACCCAATAGATAGATATCTGGAATCTCTTTTTAAAGTCTCCTGTTTTGACCACGTATTTCAGATATAAGGAGTACCTAAATTTTACTAAACCCATGTTAGAACAAATATTTTAAGTTAAATATTAGCAGAAACTATATTATATAGAAATCAGTGTTTATTTTTATTTGCAAAATGCAATTGATTCATGGCCTATTATCTAATTTTTCACTATTATAATAAGTATTACTATTATGTTTACAGTACTAGCTCTGAACCTGAAGCCTCTTGCACACGAGGCAATTGTTCTCCACCACTGGACATTATATTTACAAATAGTTTCTTGTCTTAACATATAAAATGGTCACAGAAATTTTAAGAAAAAAATGTGAGAGAGACAAATGTTCTGAAACAGAAAAGTACTTCGAAAAGGTGACATGGTACTGAACCAAGTATAAAAAGCAAAAAGGCATGGAAGAATCAGAAGAAGCTATAAAGCAAAGCTGCCAATTCCCCACAGTAAAAACAGAACAACTTAGATATAAGATGGGAATAAATAGCACAAAATGATAAGGAACTTCTGCGAGGAAAGCTATTCATGATCCTCAAAGATATAGAATGAAAACTAAAAAACTAACGAGACTCTGACAAAAAGATGCAATCACTTCTGCTTTAAAATTACTTTTAAATGAAGGTCAAAATACCAAAATGCTGGTTCTGAAATTTAACAACTGGTGGACTACCATAGTCTTTTTTAAAGGGGTATAAGAGTAAATATGAAGCTTAGAAAAGGAAAAAAAATTCATTTGGATCCTGCTTTTTATAAACAATGTATCTCATGTTTCATTCTTGAGATACCTTCATGAAGAAATGTGTCAACATTTCTCCAGTCCCAGTTTGTCTCCTCACTGGGTCTCCCTTTCAGCTGTTTTCTCAGCATATGCCATGAGCACCTTAGTCTTGGGTCTCCTGGATGTTGTTTTCCCATCTCTCCCACTGTTCCTTTCTGAACCCATTATCCTGCAGGAACAGCTGTGACCAGTCCCAGACCAAGTCTGGAAAGAATACAAAGTTTCTAATGTAAGATCACCTTCTCTTCTATTCTCTTAATTTCATTATTACAAGCACTGAGTTTTCCTTTAGTGACAGCATGGATATCTGAGCCATGAAACGGCAGCATTTGAAAAGAAGACTTCACCCTCCAGCATGTAGCATTTAACTGCTCAGGAGACTTTTATATCTGTGGGTAGGCTGTCAACTTGTGAGATCAAATGCTCTGTCTTACTACTATATGGATTCTGAGCTGATATTCTTCAAACATAGACACACACACACACATGCACGCACACACACACACACACAAACACACACACACACAAGTACACACAATGGTTTTCATGCCTTATATGAAAATATTTAATGAGTGACTAACAAATTGGAACAGAAACCAGTAGGATTTATTCAAAGATGGAGCTGGTTCAGAGATTAAATTGAACCAACAATTATTTACGAAGGAACTGTAATAGAAAAATGTTAGAAAAAATAAGCATTTTATCCATGGAAATCTACAGTTTCTATCCATAAAAAACACCCTAGAAAAAAAGTTCAAGAATAATTACTGTTTTGGCTTCACCCTGAACAAGTGAAACATGTAAACCTTCTTGCCTGAGGTCCTGATTTCACAGATGGGCAAACTGCAATCAAGCTAGCTTGCCTGGATCCCAGACTATTGCCAACACTAACTTTTGCCTCCTGTCCCAACCCCATGGGTTCTGCTTGCTTCACTCTACTTGGCAATGTTTGTGTGCTTACCCACTTTCAACTGGTCCCTTGAATCTTCATTCTTTTCCCTTCAAGCTCAGCCTTTGAGCCGCAATTTGAATCCTTATGTCCCAGAGTACCCTCTGATACCTGTTTTTACCCACATGCCCAAAATAATAGGCTGTCCCAAAACCCACAGGGCCTTTTGCTTCAAGCTCTCTCCAATTTACAGAGAATGCCGTGGCAGCCTGTAAATTCGCTTTTTACAAACAAGGAGGCTTACTCGTCATTCACTTTCTTCTGCTTGTCAGTTCTTCCACTGACTCTGGCCAGTGCTGAGCAGTCAGAGAAGAGAGCAGGCTGCAGGATGGCTTCTGGCAAAAGTGCCCTCATTTAGAGGCTTCTGCTTACAGACCACTAGAAACCAGAGCAGCTGCCAGAGTACTTACTGTACATGAGGTCAATACTCAGTGAGGCCAGAGCAGCAGGCCACTGAGGAAGAGCGGTGCACAGTTCTATACCTAAGACCCATCCCACTGATATCTGAACACTTTCACAAGTCCTTTCAAGGACTTTCTTTCCCTCTGGAGACGGGTTGTACACACTGATTTTCACAGTGCACTTATGAGCTCATACATTCGCCACTGTCATCATCAGGTGTGCTAATTTTTTTTCAAAAAATAACCTTAGATGGGGATTTGATGGAGTCTGGCGCTGTGAGTAAAACTGTCACAGATTTCATAGGAAAGTTTCTATATGCTTTATTTTCTCAGTCATGGAATAAAAGCACTTTTAAAATTAGAGGTTTCAGGCTGTTTCCCAAAGTATTACATTCTTATTTGTCGTGTATAAGTGTCATATACTGTTGTTTCTCAGTCTCCTCTAAACTTGATGTTAATTTTCATAATTTAGAAACTTCACAATTAATGTTGTGACATTGTCTTTTAAGGTTTTATTTTATTTTCAAATATATGTTTATGTGTGGGCATGGGCACATGAGTTCAGGTACCTGTGAAGGACAGACAGAAGCTTCAAACCCTCCAGAGATGGAATTAGAGGCAGTCGGGTCCTCTGCAAGAGCAGCAAGTGTTCTTATGTACTATGCCACTCCTCAGCTCTAATCTGTATGGGTTTTTTTTATTTTATCATTTGAATGAGTAAAAGAATTAAACACTTGGCCTGAAGACATGGCTCTGTCGCTAAAGCACATGTTGCACAGTTCTAGGAACCCAAGTCCTTGTCCTCAGCACCTCTATAAATGCTGGGCTGGTGTAGGAATCACCTGTAATCTCAGCAATCCTGAGTAAGCAACAAGAGGTTTCTCTGGGAAAGCTGGTTAGCTAGATTATCGCAAGTTGGTGAGTTTTAGGCTCTGCAAGAGACCAGCTCAATAAATAAAGTCAAGCAGGATCTAAGAATACACCCAACATTGATTTCTGATCTCTACTTGCATGTGAACATGTGTCATTGTACACATGTGCACACATACATATGAATACAAACCACACATACACACAAAAAGAAACCCAAGTGCCATTCTATGCAGACATTTTCATCTGTAAGTCTTCTTGTGTGAAACACATCTTCAGACCTTTGACTAACTTTTCCATCAGATCTTTGTCTTCCTATTGAGAAGAGAGATTCTCTCTCTCTCATCTTCAAGCCCCATGTCACATGTACAAGAGAAAGAAATACACAAATGTAACATAGGTCATGTATCTTGAAAAACAAAAATGATGTCATTTAATTTTATTAAATCTTAATATAGTTTAAATTTCACAATTAGTGCTCTTTAGGCTTAATAAAGATTTGCCTAGCTCAAAAATCACACAACAATTCCTCTATATTTCTTTTCAGAAATACACCTATCCCCTAGCAGTGGGATTAGGGCCTGTCACTAATGCTTGAGCTGGCTTTTAGGAGCCTATTACTCACACATGGTTGCCTTGCCCAGCCTTAAAACAAAGAAAGGAGCTCAGTCCCACTCAACTTGATACGCCATGCTTTGTTGATATCCATGGGAGGCCTGCCCCTTTTTGTCAGATACAGAAGAGGCAGATGGTGGGGGATAGAAGGAGAGAAAGGAGAGGAAACTATCAATATGTAAAATAAGTGAAAAAATAATTAAAAAAAGAAATACGCTATCCAAAATCATAAACAAATCTCAGACAACATACTCAGTGGATTCTGTATTTCAACCTTCATCAGTATCTAGAACAGTAACTTCTGAAAAAAAAAAAAACAAGACAGAACCTGACCAATTCATCGGAAAAAAAATCACATAAAGAAAGAAATATTTTATATTGAATACAGCAATCCTAGGCAGTACACATCTAAGTGAACAAGCTATTTGATTAAACAAATTGGTTGTTTTGGTTGTAACATAAAATACATCTCTAGGGAAAAGAAGATGTCTCAATACCATAGTCTGTGGCATGTGTGGGGTGGGGGTGGGAAGAAGCACGCGTGCACTTCTATTCAGAGGAGTGTAATCAGAAATTTTCTGTTAAAACTACTGTACAGAGTCTTTCTGTAGAAGGCAAAAAAATTTGAAAAGGTTTGTCAGTTCAAATTCTGGAATGTATAGAGAAAGAACTCTAGCAAATTGTCCTCTGACCACCACACATATACCATGTGTGAATTTACATTCATTTCTCATCCATGTTTTAGTTTTCAAAACTATTTATTGAATCATATACGTATAGTCACATATGTGGTATGTGTGTGTGGTGTAAGTTGAGAAGATACAATGATTGCTACACAAGCATATACACCTCAGTTAAACCCCGTCACCACAGTTAGAATATACCTGTAATCTCAGAACTCTTACAAAGAGATGGGGACTTCAGAATCCTATCTCAAAGTGGAAGATGAGAAATGACGCCTAAGGTGGACCTTTGACCTCCGAATGTGCGCCATGGTATGTGACCACCCTTGTTCTCTCTCTCTCTCCTCTCTCTCTCTCTCTCTCTCTCTCTCTCTCTTCTCTCTCTCTCTCTCTCTCTCTCTCTCTCTCTCTCTCTCACACACACACACACACACACACAAACACACACGAGCATAAACACATGACACATGAAAACACATATATATTCAGTACAGATACAGAAACAATACATCTATTTAATGCATATATATACATATACATATAATCTTGCATTAAAAACAATTAAAGAATGGCTTGTATTATTATGACAGTGAAAATATAAGAAACTCCTAATTGAACAGGAAGTTGCAAATTTTATGTAATTTTGTATATTAATATTAATATACAAAATTCATCCATTTTGTGTCAGCCTTACTCAATCTTTTTATTTGTTAACTATCTTTAACTAATAGGGAAAACAACTGTGTTTCACACACAGAAATTCCTATCATCATTAAACATGAAAATAGTGATGTAAGAGCTGTGTTTATGGACCAAACCTTCAAATCAAAGGAGTAATGTTATTCTTTTTCATAGGAAAGGCCTGAAATAATAAGTGTTATAAAATGAGACCATTACTTTCTGTTGTTATAAGATGCCCTGAGCAATCATTTCAAAGAGATGTAAATATATATTTGTGGTTATGTTCAAATTCATGTTAAAGGTGAAAATCAAACTAGGAAACTAAAAATACTCAAAATACTTCTTTTTCAAAATCATCTTTTGCTAGTAGAAATGACACACCTTACACATTTTATTTAGATCTGTGGAATCATTTAAAAATCTAAAACAAAGAATGAATCCCAAGTAGAAAATAAAAACACCACATCCCTAAACAAGTCACTTATGCAACAACCTCAGAACACTGTGGAAGCGACAGCCAGCTGTGTATAAAAGCTGGAAGACAAGAAAGTCTGTGAAATGCCATATTTTAGACTCTATACACCCATTATTACCATTAACTCACAATTATAGATTCCTGCACTGAACCCACACAAGACCTGCCTCACCAACAATCAGTCAAGAAAAATAGCCTACCCTTTACCTGCTGAGCCCAATAGGTACACTGGATCCTTATAAATCCATTATTACATACACAGTTCTGGTTAATCTCAATGAGTACAAACAAAACAAACAGCGTTTTTGAAAGATATTGGTGGAGAGGATGGAAGAAGAGATGTGGTAAGAAGATAGGGGTGACATACAGTAGTCAGTATGTATGACGTGTGAAAGTGTAAAATAATAATAATAATAATGATAATAATAATAAACATTTTTAAGATTCCAGCTTATATTCTATTCATTTTTGGAAATACACTTACTTATGACTAATATAAGTTAAACTAAGATCAACTCTATATATTATTAGAATTATTAAAATAAATATAAAAAACGTTTTTACTATTAGGGAAAAGGCAATGAAGCTGTGTGCACGCATTAAAAGCAGATTAAACAAAACATTACAAACACTGCTACTTTGAACTTGCTTGCTGAGAGAACTTCCTGGAAATTTATTTTCAGATGAAAGTACATTCCCACCACTTCCACTGTTAGGTGGACATATTCCACAAAACAGCGTAGGAACCACAAATAAAACTGAAGATTGACCAGCAGAGGTTGTCTATGAACATTTGCCCTTCCAGATCTTCAGAGTGATCAGGACAGGTTCCAGACAGACACTCTTGTTTTCACCATGTGTTAGTTCACCAACAAAACACCAAACAAGAGTACTCTCTTTTGGAATCATGAAGATTTTTGTATCTTCATTAAAAGGAAAATCAGTAACTGTACAATATCATGTGCCAAATATAAAACTCCAAGAAATATAACTACTTCCAGAAGTTGTGGTTTTGTGTACGGTAAAATAAAATATCCTCTAAAGAGATATCATCCTGGAATGGAAGAAAAAGCAAAGGTGCAATAATGATCGCATTAAACCATTATTGTCTAGGAAGTATCAAGACTTTTCTCTACCTCACAGTTTAAGAAAAAAACAAGAAAAAAATACTGTGGGTCTAATCGTGGCACAAACTTTGGGCTCTGTGTCTTATGATAAGATGGAGTACAGATGTGATGACAGGGAAATAAAATTAAAAGCAGCTAACTGCTAAGTGGATCTCCAGCGCAAAAGTGTATACCAAGGTACAGCCACTTGACTTGACTGAGGTAGCAGAATACTCACTATGATAGTATGTTTAACACCCTTACAATATTCACCAATTTAATCAATAGTCCAAAAAATGAATAGCCATGTTGATATGCCTCACATCATATCAGGCTTCCTCCTCCATTTCTGCTTTGACTCCATCTGCGGTACCCATACTATTTGACATTCTTCTCTGGAATTTCCACACAGGCTTGAGTGCTCCTACTAAATAAAACATTTTTTCATGGTCACACAAACATCTGTCCCCTTCAGAACTGCTGCCGCAGCTCTCTTCCATCTTTGAGGTGCATAATTCTATATACAATGTTTGAATATTTTTTTAAAAAAACTGTCCACCTAATTAAAATAATACTAATTTAAAACATACCTTGTTCCAAGTTTTGTACTAAACACATTTAACATCAAAGCAAACTTCTTGCACCATAATCTTATACCATTGAAAAAGCAAGTTTCTTAAATTGCAGGTAAGGACACAGTGTTCTTAAGCAAGAGAAACTGAACTCATCTTGGAAACTTGCTCCAAAGATCTAGCTGTGAAACCGGACCTAATGCAAACGCCTTTTATCTTCAACTAACCTACGAGCTGAGGCCAAAGACAGCATTTTTTTCTTCTTTACACCTTTTTCTGCAGCTCACACTAGGCAATATCACTATGCATATGTGTCAAGAGCTTGAAAAGAGGGAGGCATAAAAGACATATGTAGAATATTTCATGTGGAGTTTACAACATATTCTATGAAGTCTTTGTTTGTATTTTAAAGACCCATGCAATAAAAGGCAGATGCTTCTGGAGATAAAGTACTTGAGAAATCACATTCACATGTATGTGAATGTGTTTGTTAGTTAAGGTGGCAAGCTGGGTTTTTTTAGTGTGTTCTGTTTCGGGGGGTGCTATGGAATAAGTCCAGGGCCTAGAGCATGTTGAGCAAGGGAACTATCACTGTATACCCCAGCTACATCTAATTGCCTCTTTATGCATTCATTCCTTTTCTGGTTCATATTTTATTTATCTCACTCATCTACTCTCCTAAGATATTGTCATAAACAAAATATTTTATTTTCTATTTCTTTAATAACTTCAGTCTGCTTTCACAATATTGATGAATATTTATAAGCAAGAGTCAGATAAAATGTGCTTTTCGAGCCATGGTGAACACTGTATTCCTTTCTGAGATAGTAGCTCATCATTCTGAGCAGAAAAACTGCAACATAGAAAAAACAGGCTGATGAGGGACTGCTCCTCCCACACTCAGAACTCCATAAAGCAAGTGTAATAGATTGGCAGGGAAAATGAAAGTAAGTTAGAACAAAACAAACTTAGCATCCCCATAAGATTGCCATGAAAGTTTTCCACTGGCTGAAACTCAGAACAAGAAAAGAAACAGCAATAGTCAAAACACACCTGTGTGCAAAATCACAGTCAGCTAATATAACCACTCAAATACATACACGGTTGACCACATTTCTACCTGGAGACATTTGTAAACGATACTTCAACCAAGCTTCTGCTACATGGATGATAAGCCTGCCAAGCCATGAAAGGAGCGGCATTCCTCCAGGACAAAAGAAAGGGGGAGGCCTCTCTTGTTTCCTAATATCATACACTTTCCAAACACTAATCCTCACAATCGTCGGTATCCGCTGTTGGTCAGAGCTGCACTCTGCCACTTAAGAAGGCAATTCTCTTCATTTCAACTCCTACTGGACATTCACATAAAATGCAAAGGTGCCTATTACACTGCTGGAATGTCATCGAAATTTCAGTAAAAGGAATTAATCCAAAACTTACTCCATACTATCGTTATTGACTGGCAACTTCAGCAAATCTAGTTTCGGTCCCTCTGCACATACTATTTATGCATTAAAATTTAGGTTTCTTAAAGTTAAGGTTTGGGAAGGTATTAATGCTCAGAACAATTTCAAACATACATAAATCTTTATTTTTTCCAGTGTATTTTTCTGCATACAATTAGACTCACTGAGATGATAAACTGAGCCAGCATTGCTGTCCTGCTATCTAAGTAACCACTGTCTAAGTCAATCGCTTAGAAACAACACTTGCAAACAGGAGAATTGCCATGGCATCCTTGACACAGACAGAATAGTCAGAGGTGAAGCTAAAGAAAGCAATGTTAAACCCAATCTTCAGTGCAAGTAACTGATGAAAAATTGACTGAAGATTTTAAATTCTTAACAATAACCCCAGAGGCAATTCAACTTTTCAATAAGTGTAAATCTGGGTACGGACACAGTCACCTGGAACATTTTCTTCAAGTATCATGGTTTCTATAAGGTGGCTGAGAAGGACTGAGAGTGCCTGCGCTGAATCCTATCACACAGCTAACGCTATCAAAATGATATGTTTACAAGACAGCGGAGTACAGTCTCATTCTGCAATATCTGGCTAGCCATTCTCTGTCTCCTGAAGTTAACCAGAGATGAACAAAAAGTGTATCTTCCTATTGCCTCAAACCAAGTTCTCCGGGTGTTTTGCATGCCAAGCAAAACAATGTGTAATGCACGAGGCATTAAAGTTGAGAGAGTTTCTGTCTGTGAAGTAAGTAGTGACAGAGCCAAGGACACACAGGTTCAAGTCCAATCTGAATATTAGGCCGGTGGCTTGAAAATGTCAATCCAGAAAGGCCTAGGGGAAGGGATACAGGCTTCCACTGTTGCCACCCTTCCCCACCCCTCCCCTCTTTCTCTCTTGTTCCCTTCCTGGCTTCTCTTTCCTTGTGGGTTCTCTTGGAGACGACAATCAAAGCAGAGAAAGCCGGGTTTTAAATTAGTGTGATACACACTGGGAAAAAAGCAATTCCCAGGAGGAAAAAAAGAAAGGAAGAAACTGCTGAAGAGGGGAGTGGGGGGGGGGGGCGTTTGGAAACACATCTAAGTGACAACCTCCCCACCCCCATCCCTTATAGCGCATATCCATAGATTGTTCCTGGACTCCGTTCCTTCCAGTTCCCAGTACTCTATCCAACTTGACCCTTAATCCTGACAATGTAAAGAACTGCAGGGCATTCTCTGAGCGACAGTGCCTCTCTTGGTACATGAGACCAATTTTCCAGAAGCCCCTGAATCCGGACAGTTGTAGCAGGCAAGGATGCTCCCCACTATCCCACCCAAAGGAAAAAAAAGGGGGGGTGAGGTTGAGAAGGGGTGAGATGAAGAGAAGATAGATAAAAGGCATGAAAAGATGAGCTGGAGGGTGAGTGACTGAAAGAAAAACAGAAGAAAGAAAGGGTGGAAAGGAAGTAGGGCTGGGTAAAAGAAGAAAGGGATGAAAGAAAGGCTGGAAGGAAGAAAGGAGCGGAGAGGAGAGAGGGATGTTGGGAAGGATGAGGGCGGGAGGGCTGGGGAGCGAGCAGGAGGGAGGGGAGGATCAAGAGGAAGGGAGGGAGGCAGGAAAGGAGGGAGGCAGGCAAGGATGGAGGATGCTCTGCCCGGGACTCACCTCTGTGGGTCGGTGGGAGTTTCTCGCCTCCTCCTCCTCGTCCTCTGTCTGCAGCAGCTGGCGTGGAATGACAGAACGGCTGGAGAGGCGGCGGTGGGGACTAGGGCAGCTGCTGCAGCTGCTTCTGGCCGAGGTGCGGTGCCGCCCGCTCCACCCGGGTCTCCGCCTCACTCAGGGCTGCCAGCAAAGCCGCTCCCCCCTCCCCCCGCCCGCCCCGCGTCCTGCCCTAGCGAGCGGCAGCGGCCCGGATCGCCGCTAGGGGAGGTGCCCAGTGCGCACGCGTAGCCGCTTTCTCGCTCGCTGGCGCGTGCCCGCGACTCGCCCGGGCTGGCAAAGGATGAGCACGCGGGCGCGCGGCCCGGGAGCGCCCGAGGGGCGGGACTGGAGACAGGCGCCACAGAGGGCGCAGGTGCCGTCTCCATGGCAATGGAGTTACCCTCTGGGCGGGGACCAGGAGCTCGATGCGGCCGGGCCAGGAGGGGCTGGGCTCCTGAATGATCTGCATTGGTGATGGAGGACTGAATGGATATACTCAGAAAGACGGGACCACGTGGCAGCAGGAGGCCAGGGCCCTGGTGGACCTGGATTCCCCGAACGCGGGAAAACCTGGAAGAGGATGGGACTGTTAGAGAAAACAGGGCCGAAGCTGTTTAACAAAACCTCTGTGGACGCAGTTTCTGTGGAAGGGATTGCAGTTGTCTTTATTAAGCACTCTAAGATGTTGAAGTTTCCAAAATGTTTAAGGTCACTCTCTGTCCTCCAAGGGGTTACACGAGTCGGAAACATGAATAAGAGACACGTGTGCCTGGCAGTCACAAGTGGGGTCTAACTATGATTGGGTCTGTGAGACGTGCTTAGAGTCAAAAAATGGCACACAGCTATATCCAGGGAGAAGCACAAGTTACAATTGTCTTTGTTCGACCACAGTGCGGAATGACAACTTTGGCTTTGTCTGTACCACACCAAAGCGGGAAAAGTGGAAGAAGGCTTATGGCAGCTTGGAATGCAAACGATGATTTTTCCATCTGGAACCCTCGTCCACTGAGTCCTTTGTTAATGCCATGCTTAGATGGTCCCGAATGACTGGGTGCTCGCTTTACGGTTACCCTTTCACCTTTGGCTATGTCCGCGATAGTTTCATCCACTGTTGCTCCTAAACTGCAAATTTGCAGTTGTTTGGAAATCACCTGGAACTCACCCGTCCCTATCTCTTAGTTACCTCTATATGATCCTCTATCTTTCTCTCCCAATGTCTTGACTTTGTTTTTCTTTCCCGTCACCGCTTGACCGTCTTTAACACGTCCTGGGAAAAGTGGACAAAGGATACCAAACGCAAGCTTTAGAAACCAAGTTCATCCGGAAGAATGCAGCTTCAGGACCACGGACAGTAGCACCGCCAGCGTGTCAGTCTATAGAAACTGGAGAAATACTCTAAGGAAAGTCCAGGTTGAGGGGTGGGAGGTAATTAAAAAAAAAAATCAACTAACTAGCTAAATAAATAAATAAATAAATAAATAAATAAATAAATAAATAAATAAATAAATAAATAAATAAATAAATAAATAAATACAGATCAAAGAATTTGTGCTAAAATATATGACCCCCGTGAACTGGAGCAGACTGGAATATGACCTACTTGAATTTGAAGAAATCATTGGTTTAAAGCAAGCATTTGCAAGATTTTTTTTAGTGAGTAGCTGGCAGGAGTCTGGCTGGTGAAGTGCTTCAAAAAAAAAAAAAAAAAAAAAGGCAGAGAAATTCCATAGCAGAGCTACATGGAGACTTACAGAAAGTGGGAGGGACCTCTAATTTTAAATGTTCCCAAGATGAAGATTAAAGTAGCCCCAGTTAAATGTTCACTCAAAGGGGCTGACCTTTTCCTGATATTATTACTGTGATTGCAGGGAGTCATTGTTGTTTTATTTTTCTAAGCAGTGCTTTTCTATGTAGACCAGGCTAGCCTCAAACTAAAAAATCCAACTACCTTGACTTCTGAGTACTGGTGCACCATCACCAACAGGCTATTACTGTGATTTTTCCATTGTTTGAGTCAAACTGGAGTGTATAAACTAAATTATATAGATTTTTAGTTCTATTAATTAGTCTTATATTTATAATACTGTTCTAATTGGCAACAAATTAGTCTAGGTCATGAACTTCCATGTGAACATGAAATTTCCCTTGTTTTTATTCTGTAGTATCAAGACTGTAAGATGTTATTGAAAAAATGAAAGTAATTTGTAAGCTCTGTGTTCATGCAACATTTAAATTGGTGTTAATTATAAATTATGATGAAACCATTCCAAATTCCTTACACCCTTGGTCCATCCCATGCTTTCACAATGCACTGAAATGTTCTCTGTCAATCACATTTCCTAAAGACATAATTCAGTCAATACAAATAAGGCACAATCAATCAAATCCAGCAGATATTTTTGCTTCCTAACTCCAAGGAATTTAATAACTCATTTATATTTTAAATGAAGGGAAACCCTCCTTTTGCTTATTTCCATTAAAAATTCAAACACAAGCCGGACGGCGGTGGTGCACGCCTTTAATCCCAGCACTCGGGAGGCAGAGGCAGGCGGATCTCTGTGAGTTCGAGACCAGCCTGGTCTACAAGAGCTAGTTCCAGGACAGGCTCCAAAGCTACAGAGAAACCCTGTCTCGAAAAACAAAAAAAAAATTCAAACACAATACCAATTTAGTTAGTTATCAAATAATAGTATAAATATTACTTATATATATTATTATATCATACGTACGTATCATGTCATATCTATCACTGGACTCCACAAAATTATCATCTTGTCTTTTTCTGTCTTTATTTCTTTGGTTGGTGACTGGTTGTTATACATCTTTGATTTTTCTTCATTCAAACTATTGCCCTTCATATATACAGAACTCATAAAATCAGCCTTCCCAGCTCATATTAAATATGAGTGCGAAAATAAATAAGAAAGGAAACTGTTAAAGCTTCACTTTTGGGTTCAAATGGAAAACTATCGCATAAATTAAGGATAATTTTATCCGCAATGGTGTGACATCTAGATTTTTAGAAAACAACACTGACAATCTTAAGTAAAATTGCACCTAGAGCTTATACATTTAAATGTCAGATCTCTGTAGAACAGGGCCCTCATTCAGTCTGTCAGCTTTGGAGATTTGTTTCTGTAAAGTTTCCCTGAACAATTTCTCTTTTAAATAGGGTTTCTACCTTAGATTTACAGCAAAACTGGGTAGAAAGTAGAATGCCTGTAAATTATTTACAACTTTCCACACTATCACCTTCTTTCTCCATTGACCCATAATTACCTGAATTTATAGTAATACTGGATTCATAGTAAAGTTTATCCTTGATTTGTTACATCCAGTCGACTTTATAAACATGCACTATATGTATCACTAACCATAGTATCATAAGGAATGATTTTATTGTCCTAAAATATCTTCTGTTTGATATCGATTTTTACCCTATTGCTTTCAACCCTGACAATCATTTGTCTCTTGTTAGGATTTATATGTGTCATCATTTAGTTATGTGTATTTTGTGGAGAAAGTTGTAAGTGTAGGTGTGTGGGGAGACTACAAGAGCAAGTTAGGATTCTTGTGTTGACAAGAAGGTGGTTGTGAGCTACATCATGTGGGTGCTGGGACTGAACCCAGGACTTTTGCAAAAAAAAAAGTGACTCTTAATCACCTAGCTATTTGTAGAGTCCTCTGTTCTCTAGTTGTCTTTTTTACTCCACAATTTCACTATTTTTAGCTAGATGTCCTACTGGTGAAATTATACTTCAAGTAATTTTTCAGACTAGTTCCTTTCACTTGGTGATATATATGGAAGATTCTTGCCCCTCAAACCCCTAGTACATGAACAGCTTCATTTTTGATAACTATTTTCACTTTATCACCAAATGGTAGTCCAGTAAGACTGGGTGAGTAAAAGTTAACTGATTCACTTGCTGAAGAACATCTTTGTTGATTATAATTTTGGAGAACCATAGCTAAAACTATCACAGTGATTTTGACTTTAACAACCTGTTAATGACATCATATACCACCACTGTATTTAATACCTGTTGTTGTACTCTGTATTAATCTACCTTATTCTTGGATACCTGTCAGAACATGTTCAAAAGAAGGATTCATGCTAAACAATGCTTTGGGGAATTGTGAGAAATACTCCAGGAAGAAGAGGCAGAAGGCCTTTTACCTCAGGTGCATTATGTTACCAGGATTGTTCTTGGATGTGATTTTATGCCTCTTATTACATTTACCTTTAATTTATAAGACATGTTTACTCTTGTTGGATGTCAGAACACAGCTATAGAACCCAGTCTGGTCAGTGTACCCTGAATCTGGATATTGCCTTCTGTGCTGCTTTCATGTGTGCTCAGATATAATCTTTAGCACTTGGAAAGCAAATTTGATTAAATTGGTATTTCCTGAAAAGGTTCTGGGAAAGGGCTGTAATGAGGGATTCCTCTCTGTATGGAATGAATACCACTGGTTAAGAAAGAAACTGGCTTCGCCCAATAGGGCAAGGTAGGCAGGGGAAACTAAACTGAATGCTGGGAGAAGAAAGGCAGAGTAGGAGAGAAGGCATGGAGTCACCACCAGTGACAGACACACTGAAACCTTGCTGAGCCACGAGCCTCATGTTAAAATATAAAATACTGGAAATGGGTTCATTCTAGATGTAAATGCTACCTAGCAATATGCTTAAGTAATTGGTCAAGCAGTGGCTTAATTAATACAGTTTCTGTGTGATTATTTTGGGTCTGAGCTGCCAGGCAGCTGGGAAACAAAGTAGCAGCCATCCTACAACAGGACTGCTCTATTAACATATAGTATGTGCTTACTGATGTTTATTTACATGTTTTTGATCAGCTTTTTTAATCTCAAGCAACCTTCCTTAGATCATTGTTTTCTTTGTTTCATTCCTGTGTAAGAGTGGACTGAAAGGGAAGTTTATCTACAGTATTAGGCTGCCATCCTTCCTATTCTTTCAGTTCACCAATCCTGAGATCAGCAAACAAGATCTGCACCAGTCCACTGAAAAGTTGATGAATATCAAACATCACTTTTATACTATGGTTTAAAAGACAACAAATAATGAAATCTCACGAGATTCCATGGACCCGCCAGAGATAGATGTGCTGAGACTTTGCTGGTAGGTCATGACTTCATGGTGATATACATAGAAATGGGTTAAATTAATATGTTAGAATTATCCAAAAGAAGTTAGAGCTAATGGGGCAAGCCGTGATTTAATTAATACAATTTCTGTGTGGTTATTTTGGGTCTAAGCTAGTTGGGCGGCCGAGACAAACAAGCAGCCCCTCTTTGCAACAGTAAATAAGACTAAATAAGTCTGTTATGACCTACTTGTGTAAAATGATTTCTTTTCTCATATTGTAATATTTTAACAGCATATAGCATTTATAATTTTCATTTAGAAATGATAAAAAAAGCATAGAAATTGTTTAAAGAAGCTACATCAGCAACAATGTTCCCCATACATATTTGACCAAGTAACTTCACCTTCAAAGAACCCATCCTGACTAGCGGTCTAAGGAGCATACTCTGGGAAAAGGTAACCTTTGTTTTCATTTACTATGCTGGTCTAATGAGTTTGTTTCCTTTCTTTCTTGATTAAAAAATTTTGATCTCCTACTTCCATTGTTATGTTTACCAAACAATGATTTTGCAGGTTGTAGAAATAAAAGCATGGTAACTGGGGTTTATATGTCAATAAACCACAGGAAAAACAAATAAACAGTAAAAAAAAAAAGCATCAACAACAAAAATTGAGCATGGTAGCCTTTCAGTTATCCCAGGCAGCCAAGACAAGGATTCTTTGGAGCAAGTTGGCTGCCCAGACTAGCCAAGTAGGCTAACTCTGTGTTTAGTATAGACTTTTCCTCATTAAATAAAGTAGAAAATGATGAAGGAAAATGCCTGATGTCAACCTGTATTCTCAAGAGACACATACACACATAGACAGACAGACAGACACATACACACACACCACAAGAATAATTTATAATAAAGATACGTTAGTAATAACTGTTTCCTATTGAGCCCTTTATTTTTACAGTGGAAAAGCTGAAACAGAGCATCATTTTCCCCCATAACCATCATGGAACAAGTTACCTACTGCATAAACCACAAGTAATAGGTCTTAGTGAAGTAACAAGTAATCCCCCAGTTCCCAAAACTTTCCTTGATAATTCCACTGTATGGAGAGTCTAAGACAAATCCAACATGACTACACCTATCTGGAATCTAGTTCATCATCATTATAGAGAGAAAGAAAACAATTGATCTTGTCCAAGACTGATTTATCTGGCCCAACATAGTCATTTAATTCAGCTACCATAAGCCCATAACACAAGCAACCTGAAATCTTTTGTAAACTTTTGACTTCTCTAGTGAATACAAAATCATTAGAATAGTAGTTTACAGTATTCTCTACATGAGTTTTGATTACCAAATATGATTGGAAAATACATAATCATAAACAATGTTATTTATAGATCATTTACTAATGCTAGAGTAAGTGCTTTCCACCTCCTTAAGACATGAAATGAATAAGGACTTTGATAGTTTTAGGATATAGAATTTAAAACACAAAGTGTTTTTTAATCAAACTTGATGTTTTAGTTAAGATTTCTATTGCTATAAAGTGGTACTGTGATTACAGCAGTTCTTATAAAGAAAAACATTTAAGTGAGTTTCCAAGGTTTAGTACATTATTATTATGGCAGGACATGGTGGCATGGAGGTAAACATGGTACTGGATAAGTAGCTGAGAGTTCTACTTATTGACCCATAGGCAATAAGTGAACCATCTACCACACTGAGCATAGTTTGAGCAAAGCCCAAAGCCCACCCCTGCAGTGACACAGGGATGTCACTTTCTCCAACAAAGCCATACCTAGTTCAACAAAGCCATATCTCTCAGTAGTGCCATTTCCTATGAGTTTATGGGAGCCACTTACATTTAAACTGTCATAATCCACTCCCTGGACCCCATAAGCTTATAACAATATCACAAAGTAAAATCCATTTAGTCTAACTTCAAAATTCCTCATATTCTATCAGTCTCAACAATGTTTAAAAGTTCAAAGTCTCTTCTGAGATTCATACAATCTCTTAACTGTAATCTCCTGCAAAATAAAAATCAAAAAGCAGATTACTTTCTTCCAACATGTTTTTGCACAATATATACATTACCATTCCACAATCAAAGAAAGGAGCATAGTGAAGAAATACTGGAACAAAGAAAGACCAAAAACCAGCTGTGCAAACTCTAAATTCTGCATCTCCATGTCTGATGTGAAAATACACTTCTGATATTCAACTCTTTCAGTTTTGTTGACTGCAGCATGTTTCTTTCTTTTGGACAGGCTCTGCTCCCTATTAACAGCTTTCATCCCTGTGCAGGATGGCTATGGGATCACCAACATCTTGTGTTTTCCAAGTCAATCCAGGCTTCATCTCACAAAATGCCCTCTCTGGGACTCTATTCAAGGATACCTTGACACATGCCTGGCTTCAGTACCTTTCATTAGTCATGTTGAAAGGTTCCATGACCCCTTTTGATGTAAGGAAGGCCACCTGGTCATTTCAGCTCTCAGCAGCAAAATAATCACACAGAAACTATATTATTTAAATCACTGCTTGACCCATTAGCTCTAGCTTCTTATTGGCTAACTCTTGCATCTTAATTTAACCCATCTCCATTAATCTGTGCATCACCACGAGCTCGTGGCCTACCAGCAACATTTCAGTAACATTTCTGTCTCTGGTGGCAGGTCCATGGCTTCTCCCTGACTCCACCTTCTTTCACCCAGCATTCAGTTTAGCTTTCCCCCGCCTATATAAATTTTGCCCTATCAACAGTCTGAGGGGGGTTCTTTATTCACCAATGGTATTCACAGCATACAGAGGGGAATATCACATCACCCTTTCTTCTTCTACCTATGACTCTAAAGTCAGAACTCTGTGGTGTAAGTTAGCAAGTTCTGCTGCTTGCTGGACTGGCACATGGCCCTGCTTATTCAGTTACATCTTCACCAGCTTTCAGTTTTTTGATGATTATCTTCACTGCCTAAGCTTGGAGGTTCTGGAACTTCATCTGTAGACCAGGCTGGCCTCACATTCAGAGATCTACCTGCCTCTGTCTCCTGAGTGCTGGAATTAAAGGTATGTGCAACCACACTTGGACCTAAACTGTTCTTTAATTGCTTTCCACCAGTTGGAAACTTAGCTGGGTGGGATGATGCCCTGATGTCACCACTCCTTGTATTGCATTTGTTAATCTGTTTATCTCTTTGAACATAGGATTTAGCTATATTCCACTTGTTGGCACCTCTTTTCTTCTCAAATTGTACATTTTGTATTTTTACTTGATTAGCTTTTTATTTATCATTATGAAACTTCATTAGACTTAACACTAATAACCATAGGAAAAATTCTATACTAGGCTGTCTTGAGATTTCCTCTGTCAATGGAATTAATTTAAATCTCTTCTCATTAGCCCCAGACAGACATTTTGGACAAGGGCAAAAAGCAGTCACATTCTTCAACAAAATATAAGAAGAATGATCTCTAGACAACATACTAAAATTCCTTCCCTCTGAAATATATTGAACCAGGACTCACACTTCAAATCTTCCACTGAGCAGTGCTTAAAATATTCCACTATTTTCCTAAAGCAAAGTACCAAAGTCCAAATTCCCATAAATAAAAAATATGGTCAGGACTATCACATCAATATGCCAGTCTCTGGTACTAACTTCTGTCTTAGTGTTTCTATTGTTCTGAAGAGATATCATGACCATGGAAGCTCCTATAAAATAAATATTTAATTGGCATGGCTTTCAGTTTTTTAGTCTATTATAATAATGATAGGATATGACTGCATAGAGGCAAACATTGTGCTGAAGAAGATGTCAAGAGTTTTATATCCTGATATACAGGCAACTGGAAGTGAACTGTCTACCACTCTCATGATAGTTTGAACAAAGTTGACTTCAAAGTCTATCTCCACAGTGACACACTTTCTTCAACAAGTCCACACCCACTCCAACAAAGTCACACTCCCAGGAGTGCCACTCCTAATGAGCTTATGGGGGCCCATTACATTCAAACTACCACTGTTGGATTAAAAACATGACATTAAATGAGTCCATCATATTTATGCTGTTGGGGATAATTCTTGCATCAGAGGAATGAGATGACAAGTGATGGGATGGTCTCAAGTCCACACAAATTTGATGCAGGACCCATGCTGTTTTTTTTTCTCAGTACTCTACTTTATCCTTGCTAACAGAAGAAAAACACCTTCTTCAGTTAGACAAAATACTAACTTCTTGCTTCAACTTGGAGGTGGTAGAAAAAAAGATTTATCTTTAACATGTACATTAAGACAATTTGAAAAGAAGTTTTAAAAATTTAAAAGTACAATAATAAATGCCCATCAAAGATGTAAGCTGCTTATATCAATACATGCGATGTCCTGGCTATGTGTATGTCTTTATTCTATGTGCAAATGGACATATACATATATTTCTTTTCTTAAAGTTTCTTTAAAAGTATTATTTTGTGATTTAAAAATAAAGCCACTGACAAGCAAACTCTAATACTATAAAGTCAGTGTCTGCTGATATTGTTTTTATTTTCACAATGCAACTGAAGTATTACCACAAACCTTGTCAGGACACACTCAATAGTTCTGACACATTGGCCTATTCATCCATTCAAGAAATTTTTGACACTTCTCTATTGAATGACATTCAAAATTCTCAATGCTATCTATTTTCATTTAAAGAAAAAGCAGGCTGGACCATCCATGATCTCATAGTTATTTAAGGAAATTGACAGTGGTGGACAAGGTAGGTTCAATATGGAGAAAGCAGAGAGTTTAGAATACATGACAGACAGATAGTGTCTCCAGTATGCATGCATATCTGTTCTCATGCTAACAGCTATACAAGCTCTACCATGTAGGCTACATGCTTCACGCTGAGGTCAGTCTGACTATCCAAGATAAAGGTTTATCTAAGGATAAGTATATGTACTATATCCTGTATATTGGTTCAGAAATTCAGGCATCATCTCATGACCGCATTTCATTCTCTGACTACAGCATTTGGCATAGGAATTGATAAATGATGGAATTTGGGCACACAGTGGAGAATGATAATTCTTTTGATGGCTTCTGAGAAACAATTTTCTTTTAGAGACAGCTAATATAGCAACTAGCCACTTTCCTTTGGGTCTTAATGGCATGTGGGTATAAAACAAGGAAGTGACTCAGTCATTTTATGATTGTTTCATGCCAGATACAGGCAGTAAAAATTAAACTACCATCTCCACATAGAGAAAACAAACAGCATTCGATGAATGGCACAGAGGTCTTGGAAATGTGGAGAGAGTAAAAGCGGGGGATACAAATGAAGATTATAAATACCTAGAAGCATTTAGTTCTACTGATCTGGGGACTACAAGGAAGCTGCTGGTCTTATAGAATTGAGACTATGAGTCCCAGTATGAAAGAAGCCTTTGAAATGTACTAGACAATGAAAAGAGACTACTATGGCTATGGGTGAGCAACCTCTACCCTAGATGTGACAAGGAAGAGATGTATGAATGGTGTCTCCTTTTTTCCTTTTTCTTGAATTCCCTCACTGGCTCCTGTAAACAAAAGATAACAGACTAGGTAGAAATGACTTCTGGAAAATTTATCATTTGGGCCTCTTAGAAAGTAAAGTGTGTATGCTGCTCAACACTGTCAACTTGTCACAAAGTAGAGACATTTGAGAAGATGAAACAATGATTAAGAAGATGCCGCCAGCAGATAACCTGTAGGCAAGTTTTGGGAGCATTAATATGATTAAGGATGGATTGATGTGAGGAAGATCTGCCCATTATGTGTGGTCCTGGGCAGTATAAGAAAACAAGTTGATCCAACCATGGAGAGAAAACAAGTTAGTAGTATTCCTCTCTGGAATCTCAGCTTCAATTTTTGTTTGTAGGTTCATCCCCTGCTTTATTTCCTCCTTTGGTATCCATCAGTGATGAACTATGATTGGGATATAAAAGTCAAATAAACCCTTTCCTTCCTAGTTTGGCTCCAGTCATCATTTTATCATCACACAAGGACAATATGGGGAAAATCCTAGAAACAAAATAATTCAGTCAGATTATCAACACATTCATCCATCCCTTTGGCAACTCAGCATCCACAGGCCCTACTATCTACACTTAAAAATTAGCAATAAAAATAAAAATAAAAGCTAAGCATGCGGGAGCAGGGTGGAGGGAATCCAGCCCATTTGTAGTGAGGAGCAGACGGGCTGTGTTCCTGCCACCCGGATCCCAGCCACATGTCTAGCTTATGCCCCAAAATAACAACACACAAATTGTATTCTTTTAAACACTGTCTGGCCCATTAGTTTCATCCTCTTACTCACATCTTCACTAACCCATATCTAATAATGTATGTAACACCACGAGCAGTGTCTTACCGGGAAATATTCAGCATGTCTGACCTGGCGGCTGGCTTCATCACATCTGTCTCCCTGAAGAGAGGCACAGCAGTCTGGCTCAGAGAGCAGAGGCATGGTGATTTATTAACTTCCCTTCCCAGCATTCTGTTCTGTCTACTCCGCCCACCTAAGGGCTGGAAAATCAAATGGGCCAGGCAGTTTCTTTATTAGCCAATGAGAGTCCTCCATCAACCATTTAAGTGTTTCGTAGTAGGGCCTCTTAATAGAGCTGCAAGGTGTTACAGCTAAAGCTGAGTAAGGAAGCCTCTCTTAAATGAGAACACTTGACTCTAGCAAGCAGAGTCCACCCAAGAAAATGCTGCTATAAATAATCTAGAATTACTTCCCAAGCTCTCTTAGGCTTTTAAGAGGATTTGTTCAGCATCACATTGGCTCACCATTTGTTGTCGGGGTTTCTGTTTGTTGACTGAGTTTTCTGTCCTGTCCAGTTCCCATGGTTGTTAAGTCCCAAAGAAATTACACAGAGGTCTATATTAACTGTGAACTGATTGGCCCATTAGCTCAGGCTTCTTATTAACTCTTTTTTTTGGTAAAAGCAAAGAGCCTTTATTTTAATCAAGTTTGCAAACTCAGTCTCTCCTCATGTCCAATGTATTGGAATACCCGGAGAGCCCTAAGCTCAATTATAATTGGGGTTTTTATAGTAGTAAAGGTGGGTGTGAGGGGTCTCTGAGGTTCAGGACTCCTGATTGGCTGACATTTGTAAAGGGGTGTCCTGGTGAGGTTTGCTGGCAGGTGATTATATCTACAGCAGTTGGAATGTCAGGCACTTCCTTAGAATGGTTTGCTCTTGTGTAGGGGTCCGGTAATCTCAGCTTGTGGTGTTTTTCTGCTCCCAGGACTTGCTTCAGGGTAAACTACTGAGACTGGGGCTCTTATTTAAATTTATCAATGGCCAGAGTCCCAGGTGATAATGGTTGAAAGTAAAGGACTTCCTTGGGTGACCTGCCTTTTTTTTTTCTTATTAACTCTTATAACTTATATTAGTCCATTATTCTTGTCTGTCTTAGCCATGTGACTCGGGACCTTTTTCAGCGAGGCAATCACATATAATATGTCTCTGTTTATATTTCTTGATCTTTTTCCTTTATGTCTTTTAACAGCCTTTCTTCATTCCATGCATTAATGTTTGGATTATTATGTACCAGGGAAAATTTATTTTCTGGTCTAGTCCATTCAGTGTTCTGTATATTTATTATACTTTGATTGCCATCCCCTTCTTTAAGTCAGGGAAATTTTCTTCTATCATTTTGTTGAAAATATTTTCTGTGCATTTTACCTAGGTTTCTTCTTATCCCTCTGGTCCTATATGCTTAGATTTGAACTTTTATAATATCCCATATTTCCTGAACATTTTGTGTCAGGGATTGATCTTTTTAAATTTAAAAATTTCTTTGACCAATTTATTCATTTCTTCTTTTGTACCTTCGATGCCTGAGAATCTGTCTTCTATCTGTTGTGGTGATGAAGCTATTCTCTGTCCTGTTTTACTTGATAAATTTTTCATTTCCAGATTTTTCTCAGTTTTGATTTTCTTGATTGATTATATTTCTACTTTCATGTCATGAATGTTGTTATTCATGTTCCTTCGGTGTTTATTTTTGTTTTTATAAATTTCTTTAATGGATTTATAAGTTTCTGCCTTGCAGAGCTCTAACATATACATACAGACTGTTTAAAAGTTTTTTATGTTTAAATTATGTTGGAATACATAGAGTCTGTTGGAGTAGGGTTGCTGAGATCTATTGGAAAAATATTTTCTGGGTTGTTATTGATTGTGTTTCTATGCATCTAGGAATCATAGGCATTATAGGTATCTAGGCATCATAGTTTGAGAAGATTGTCATTCTAGGTGCTGATATCTGTCCATGTTTTTGTTGGGTGGATGTGATCTTCCTTTGGTTCTGTTACCCTCTCTGCTTCTTACAAGATGGTGGTATCTGAGAGCTGCCTGATAGGAAATTCTTTTAGGATCCTAATAGTTGTGGGCACTGGGGTTTCTATGTAAAGTATGTTTCTAGGTAATGAGACCTAAAATCTAGAAATGGAGATTGGCTGGGGACAGTGGAAAAGCTTCAGAAGAGGGAAGAAAGCATGGTGTTCCTTCTGTATCTGTTTAGAAAGCCCCTTTGTAATAGGGACAGATAGTGTGAAGATACCACAGCAGAAGGTCTGCTACAGACTTGGTGGTGAGACTTGATATTTGTACATTGAGGAATGGAAGGAAAGGTGAAGAAGATCTGCAGTTAATTTACTTGCTTCCCTTGGTAGCATAACCTGTGGATTTCCAGGGAGTACCTGCTTGAGTTTGAGGCTGGGATAAAGCAACTAGCAGGGAAAAGAAAGCTTGGAGGGGAAGATCTGTGGGATCCCAGAGATGAAGGAGACTACTGCAGCAGTTCTGTTTCAGAGCTGGGATGGGACCGGGTGATTAATTTGGAGGAACAGAGGCAGAGGTGAAGATTTGCAAATAGCCTACCTGCTTCCATGGCTGGAGTCTGTTTTGGTTTTATTTTATTATATTTTGTCTTTTTAGATTATTATTATTCCTTAGGTTCTTGTTTGCTTCTAACATGATACACAAAGGGTGTGGTTCTGGACAGGTGGAGAGGGTGAGGAAAAACGTGAATGAGTAAAAAGGGGAAATCATAATTAGAATATATTTTATAAAAAATCTATTTTCAAAAAGAAGAAAAGTTGGGGTATGTAATATACAATACCGTGGTAATAAAAATGTGAAAATGTTGTAAAATGTGTTTTAAAATGTTTTGCAATGGTGTTGGGAAGATTTGTCAGTTAGGAAAATGCCTGCTACTCAACCATGGGATTTCAGTTTGGATATTTAGCATACTACTAAATTCCAGGCATAGTAGTACATATCTGTAACTCTAAATCTAGAGACAAGTAGATTCTCTACGGTAGCTAGTTAGCCAATCAAATGAGCACTGAGTTCAATGAGATAACTTTTCTCAAAATATAAGTTGGAAAGCAATAGATAGAAGGAATCACTAGACATCCAACTCTTGCTTAGACACACACATACTACAAAGACATGCACACTAATGGTTTAAAGTATTATATAGTCATAATTGTAAAATACATCATTAAAAATATCTAAGTATATTTCATACTCTAGGAATAAAAGACAAAACAGACTCATAATGTTTCAAAATAGTGAACTAAATACATGGCACATGAAAATTTCTTATGTTCATCAGGTAAAATAATTACTTTAAAAGCAATGAAGTTGAAAATAGTATAATGCCATTGAACCCACAGTATACTTTAAATCAAGTAGTACTGAAATGATTGACATACAATTTCTAGCATCTCTGAAGCACAAGAATACATTTGAAAGCTATTTCTTTTTCTTCCTGCACATTCCAAAAGCTCTGCTGTGTGTCACCTTTGTAAAGAGTAAATGAGCCTTCAATCTCCTTTCTAGAGTGTATCACTGTGAACCTAACCATCTTAATCCCATTAACATGACTGAGGAAAAGAGCAAAATAATTATAGCTCTTATTTTTCACCAGAATGTTGTCTCTTTCTTTAGGTATTCTTTAAAAGAAAATAGTACTTTGTTCTGAAAAACTAAAAGATGATCAATGTATAAAAGTACTTGTTGCCTGTCAGGGTCCGTATGCCCCAATATAGAAACTAATTTTTTTTAACTTGACCGGTATGGACGCACGAGAAATAATTAGATAAAGACTCCCTTTTATAGCCTGAATCATTAGTCTCTGACCTATTGTAACTGTTTTGTTCTGAAAGAGTGTCTAGCAACTCCTCAGGTGGAACTATCTCCTATTGGTTGGGATTTGAGTCCAACATTTCCTGAATTAGCACCCAGAAATAAGGCGTATCTTTAGGGATGTTTTTTGGTCCATAATTACAATAATGTTGTTGGATTCTTATTCCCACTTTTTTATACAGCTATGTCTAAGGTCCTACGTTAGGAAAACCGAGGGCATATCTCCTCTATGAATTCCAAAATTTATTGTATCTGATGCTGCTGTACTCTCTCCTCTGTTTTTAAATATATCTTTAATCAAAACTGTATAGTCATTTGATTGTTTTTTCTTGCCCCATATTTTTATATTTACTAATATTACTCCCGATATTACTGTCCTGTTTTGTTATCTAAACGCATATTACTCACGTATCCACTGTGGTTTTTTTTTTTTTTTGAGGGTTTTTTACATCTGGTCAACTTTTTCCTTGTTTTGGGAGGTTTGTGAATTAGCCTCACATTCTCCTCCATCCTTTCTCTGGCTTTTCTTGGGGTTTAGCAGTCG
Organism: Arvicola amphibius; assembly: GCF_903992535.2. Lineage (NCBI taxonomy): Eukaryota > Metazoa > Chordata > Mammalia > Rodentia > Cricetidae > Arvicola > Arvicola amphibius. The sequence continues at coordinate 69,824,622 of NC_052048.2, read as the reverse complement.
GCACCACGTTCTCTTTTGCACTTTTTGTTCATTTTTGGCTTTTGGGGGGGTTTAGTGGTCAGCACCATGTTCTCTTTTGTACTTTTTGTTCTTTCTTTGGCTTTTCTTGGGGTTCAGTGGTCAGCCCCACGTTGGGTGACATTATGTCAGGGCCCATACACCCCCAACATAGAAACTATTTTTTTAACTTGACCAGTACAGAGGCACAAGAAATAATGAGACACAGTTTACATAGTCATAATGGAAGGGCATTTCAGGCTTTATTTATTTTTGAAGATCTACCCACATTTATTATACAAAACACCTTTTATCCCCCAGGTAAACCAAGGAGGATACTCTTTAATATTTTCTTTGTGGGGGACACAAGGCTACCAAAACACCTGTAACTTAAGTCACCAGCTTTGGAAACAATGCCTCTTTCTAGGCGATCTACATTTTAACAAAGGAGAAGGAGCCATACATCCTGGCATTTTTTGGGTGGCTAGTTTTTTTGACAAGATTGTAGCTGCCTTGGAAATTAACCATGGCTGTAAATATCTTGTATGATATATGGTTCCACGGTTGCCAAGCCCAATGACCTGAACTTGATACCCAGGACCCACAAAGTAGGAAGAAAGAACCCATGAACTTAATACAACTGCTATGGCATGCATTCTTGTATACAAATAAATATGTGAGTAAACAAAATTACTGCTTTCAAGGAAGAAATATAGATCATTGTGTAAGAAAAGGCATGATGCTTGTATCATGAAGCTACTGGACACATTGCTTCCAGTTGGGAAGCAAAGAGAGATGAAGGCAAGTCCCTCTGAAATGAAACAGCATCATCCATGTACAGATGAATCTTCCTCTAGAAACACACTGTCAAATTTACCCACTGTGAGTCTGCAGATTATTCCAAATCCTGTCTAGTTGATAATAATGATTATGACACTAAGTATTTCCATTTATGGATACAGTATATTTTATTTATCTCTTCAACTTATAAACACTGGGGTTGTTACTACCTCGGGAAATGTTTAATAAGGCTGATGATTTATCATTTTTTAACAGGAATTTGGGGTTGTGCTTAAGTTCCTCTTGGGAAGATACATATAAAAATGGCATTTCTGTCTGACATGGTAACTCCACTGCTTTCTTTTTAAGGAACCAACAATCATTTTCCCAAAGTGACTGAACCTCTGACATTCCCATCAACAGTGTATGAAGACTACAATTTCTTCATATCCTCACCAGCACTTCCTTTTATTTCTGATTGTAGCAGATCTTCTGAGTGTGGATTAATATATCAATTTGATGTTGACATATATCTGCCTAAATGGTGATGATGATGAGCAAATGTCCATGTCTCATCCTTTGTGTATTTTTTGTGGAGACAAGTTTTTTTTCCTCATTTTTTTTATTAAAGATTTCCATCTCCTCCCCTCCTCCTCCCTCTTCCCTCCCCTCCCTTCCACCTATACCCCCACTCCACCCCTCTCCAAGACAAAGAGCCATCAGACCAGGGTTCCCTTCACTATGTTAAGTCCAAGGTCCTCCCAGCTCCCCCTAAGTCCAGGAAGGTGAGCAACCAAACTGACAAGGCTCACAGTGAGCCCGTCCATGCTGTAGAGTTCATGTTCATTGCCATTGTCCTTGGTTTCTCAGTCCTCCTCCACCGTCAGCCACATTCAGAGAGTCCGGTTTGGTCCCCTGTTCCATCAGTCCCATTCCAACTGGACTTGGTGGTCTCCCGTTAGATCTGTCCCACCGTCTCAATGGGTAAACGCACTCCTCACGGTCCTGACTTCCTTGCTCATGATCTCCCTCCTTTTGCTCCTCATCAGGACCTTGGGAGCTCAGTCCAGTGCTCCTATGTGGGGCTCTGTCATTTTCTCCATCCAATGCCAGGTGAAGGTTCTATGGTGATATGCAAGATATTCATGAGTATGGCAATAGGATCTGGACATTTCTGGCACCCTCTCCTCAGCTGCCCAAGGACCAAGCTGGGGGAGTCTTCCTGGACACCTGGGAACCCCTCTAGAGTCAAGCCTCTGCCTACCCTAGAATGGCTCCCTTAACTAAGATATATAATTCCTTGTTCCCATATCCACCCTTCCTATATCCCAACCATCCTTATCCCCCAAGCTCTTCCCATCCTCCACTTCACACTTTTCTCTCCCCATCCTCCCCTCCCCCATCCCACCCCACCCCCATGTTCCCATTTTTTGTTCGGCAGTCTTGTCTATTTCCAGTATCCAGGAGGTTAACTATATGTTTTTCTTTGGGTTCACCTTCTTATATAGCTTCTCTAGGATTTTTTACGGATTATAGGCTCGATGTCCTTTATTTATGGTTAGAAACCAATTATGAGTGAGTACATCCCATGTTCATCTTTTTGGGCCTGGGTTACTTCACTCAGGATGGTGTTTTCTATTTCCATGCATTTGCATGCAAAATTCAAGATGTCATTGTTTTTTACCGCTGAGTAGTACTCTAATATGTATATATTCCACACTTTCTTCATCCATTCTTCCACTGAAGGGCATCTAGGTTGTTTCCAGGTTCTGGCTATTACAAATAATGCTGCTATAAACATAGTTGAACAAATGCTTTTGTAATATGATTGGGCATCTCTTGGGTAAATTCCCAAGAGTGGGATTGCTGAGTCCTGGGGTAGGTTGATCCCAAGTTTCCTGAGAAACCACACTGCTTTCCAAAGGGGTTGCACAAGTTTGCATTCCCACCAGCAATGGATGAGTGTACCCCTTACTCCACATCCTCTCCAGCAAAGGCTATCATTGGTGTTTTTGATTTTAGCCATTCTGACAGGTGTAAGATGGTATCTCAACGTTGTTTTGATTTGCATTTCCCTGATCGCTAAGGAGGTTGAGCATGCCCTTAAGTGTCTTTTGGCCATTTGAACTTCTTCTGTTGAGAATTCTCTGTTCAGTTCAGTGCCCCACTTTTTAATTGGGTTCACTAGCATTTTAAAGTCTAGTCTCTTGAGTTCCTTATATATTTTGGAGATCAGGCCTTTGTCTGTTGCGGGGTTGGTGAAGATCTTTTCCCAGTCAGTAGGCTGCCTTTTTGTCTTAGTGACAGTGTCCTTTGCTTTACAGAAGATGCTCAGCTTCAGGAGGTCTCATTTATTCAATATTGCCCTTAATGTCTGTGCTGCTGGGGCTATACGTACAAAGCAGTCTCCTGTGCCCAAATGTTGTAGAGTACTTCCCACTTTCTCCTCTAACAGGTTCAGTGTGTTCAGATTGATATTGAGGTCTTTAATCCATTTGGACTTGAGTTCTGTGCATGGTGATAGACACGGATCTACTTTCATTCTTCTACAGGTTGACATCCAGTTATGCCAGCACCATTTGTTGAAAATGTTTTCTTTCTTCCATTGTGTGCTTTTAGCTCCTTTATCAAAAATCAGGTGTTCATAGATTTGTGGGTTAAGATCTGGGTCTTCTATTTGATTCCATTGGTCGACTTCTCTATTTTTATGCCAATACCAAGCTGTTTTCAATACTGTAGCTCTGTAATAGAGTTTGAAGTCAGGGATGGTAATGCCTCCAGAAGTTCCTTTATTGTATAAGATTATTTTGGCTATCCTGGGTTTCTTGTTCTTCCATATAAAGTTGATTATTGTCCTCTCAAGATCTGTGAAGAATTTTGATGGGATCTTTAAGGGGATTGCATTAAATCTATAGATTGCCTTTGGTAGTATTGCCATTTTTACTATGTTGATCCTCCCAATCCAAGTGCAAGGGAGATCCTTCCATTTTCTGGTATCCTCTTCAATTTCTTTCTTCAAAGACTTAAAGTTCTTGTCAAATAGGTCTTTCACTTCCTTGGTTAGTTACCCCAAGATATTTTATGCTATTTGTGGCTATCGTGAAAGGTGACGCTTCTCTGATTTCTTTCTCTGCTTCCTTATCCTTTGTATATAGGAGGGCGACTGATTTTTTGGAGTTGATCTTGTATCCTGCCACGCTACTAAAGGAGTTTATCAGCTGTAGGAGTTCTTTGGTGGAGTTTTTCTGGTCGTTTATGTGCACTATCATATCATCTGCAAATAACGAAAGTTTAACTTCTTCCTTTCCAATTTGAATCCCCTTGATCCCTTGTTTTGTCTTATTGCTATTGCTAGAACTTCAAGCACTATATTGAAGAGATAAGGAGAGAGTGGACAGCCTTGTCGCGTTCCTGAATTTAGTGGGATGGCCTTGAGTTTCTCTCCATTTAATTTGATGTTAGCTGTTGGCTTGCTGTAAATAGCCTTTATTATATTTAGGAATGACCCCTGTATCCCTAATCTCTCCAAGACCTTTATCATAAAGGGGTGCTGAATTTTGTCAAATGCTTTTTCTGCATCTCACGAGATGATCATATGGTTTTTATCCTTCAGTTTATTTATATGATGGATTACATTGATAGATTTTCGTATGTTTTTTTTTTTCTCCAGATTTTCGTATGTTGAACCAGCCCTGGATCTTTGGGATGAAGCCTACTTGATCATAGTGGACAATTTTTCTAATGTGTTCTTGGATTCGGTTTGCCAGTATTTTATTGAGAATTTTTGTGTCAATGTTCATGAGTGAGATTGGCCTGTAATTCTCTTTCTTGGTTGAGTCTTTGTGTGGTTTAGGTATCAGGCTAATTGTAGCTTCATAAAAGGAATTTGGCAATAACTGTTCTGTTTCTATATTATGAAATACCTTAAGTAGTATAGGTATTAGGTCTTCTTTGAAGTTCTGGTAGAATTCTGCATTGAACCCATCAGGTCCTGGGCTCTTTTTGTAGGGAGGTTTCTGATAACAGTTTCCAATTCTTCACGACTAACAGGACTATTTAGAACATTTACCTGGTCCTGGTTTAACTTTGGTATATGGTACTTATCTAAAAAAGTGTCCATTTCTTTTACATTTTCCAATTTTGTGGCATACAGGCTTTTGTAGTAAGATCTAATGATTCTCTGAATTTCCTATGTGTCTGTGGTTATGTCCCCTTTTTCATTTCTGATCTTATTAATTTGTGTGTTCTCTGTCTGCCGTTTGATTAGTTTGGCTAGGGGTTTGTCAATCTTGTTGATTTTCTCCAAGAACCAGCTTTTTGTTTCATTGATTCTTTGGATTGTTTTCTGTGTTTCTATTTTGTTGATTTCTGCCCTCAGTTTGATAATTTCCAGTCTTCTACTCCTCCTAGGTGAGTCTGCTTCTTTCTTTTCTAAAGCTTTCAGGTGTGCTGTTAAGTCTCCAATGTGTGCTTTCTCCGTTTTTTTTTTAAGTGGGCACTTAGTGCGATGAATTTTCCTCTTAGCACTGCTTTCATAGTGTCCCATATGTTTGAGTATGTTGTGTCTTTATTTTCATTAAATTCAAGAAAGACTTTAATTTCTTTCTTTATTTCTTCCTTGACCCAGGTGTGGTTCAGTAGTTGAGTGTTCAGTTTCCATGAGTTTGTAGGCTTTCTGGGGGTAGCATTGTTGTTGAATTCTAATTTTAATCCATGGTGATCCGATACGATGCAGGTGGTTACTAATATGTTTTTTTTAACTGTGGAAGTTTGCTTTGTTACCGAGTATGTTGTCAATTTTCGAAAAGGTTCCATGAGCCGCAGAGAAGAAGGTATATTCTTTCCTGTTTGGGTGGAATGTTCTATAGATGTCTGTTAAGTCCATTTGGTTCATTACCTCTATTAAGTCTCTTAATTCTCTGTTAGGTTTCTGTCGAATTGACCTGTCCATTGGTGAAAGAGGAGTGTTGAAGTCTCCCACTATCAGTGTGTTTGGTTTGATGGCTGTCTTGAGTTCTAGTAATGTTTCTTTTATATAAGTGGGTGCTTTTGTATTAGGGGCATAGATATTCAGAATTGAGACTTCATTCTGATAGATTTTTCCTGTAATGAGTATAAAGTGTCCCTTTCCATCTCTTCTGATTGATTTTAGTTTGAAGTCAACTTTATTAGAAATTAGTATGGCCACATCGGCTTGTTTCTTTGGTCCATTTGCTTGATAAACCTTTTCCCAACCCTTTACTCTGAGTAGATGTTGTCTTTGTGGTTGAGGTGTGTTTCTTGTAAACAGCAGAATGTTGGATCCTGTTTTTGTATCCAATCTCTTAGCCTGTGCCTTTTTATAGGTGAATTGAGTCCATTGATATTAAGTGATATTAATGACCAGTGGATGTTAACTCCGGTTGTCATTTTTTATTTGGTAGTAGAGATTGTGTGTTTCCTTTCTTTGAGATGTGCTGGTGAAGGGTCGCTAGATGTCTGAGTTATTTTGGGCAATGCTGGACTCCTTTGTTTGTGACTTTCCTTCTATTACTTTCTGTAAGGCTGGATTTGTGGCTATGTATTGTTTAAATTTGTTTTTATCCTGGAATATTTTGTTTTCTCCATTTATAGTGAATGAAAGCTTGGCTGGGTATAGTAATCTGGGCTTGCATCCATGGTCTCTTAGTTTCTGCAAAACATCTATCCAGGACCTTCTAGCTTTCATGGTTTCCATAGAGAAGTCAGGTGTTAGTCTGATAGGTTTACCTTTATATGTTACTTGACCTTTTTCCTTTGCAGCTCTTAATATTCTTTCTTTATTCTGTATGTTTTGTGTTTTGATTATAATATGGCGAGGGGATTTTTTTTTGATCCAGTCTATTTGGTGTTCTGTAAGCTTCTTGAACCTTAATAGGAATATCTTTCTTTAGGTTTGGGAAGTTCTCTTCTATAATTTTATTAAATATATTTTCTGGACCATTGAGCTGTATTTCTTCTCCTTCTTCTATGCCTATTATTCTTAGGTTTGGTCCTTTAATTGTGTCCCAGATTTCCTGAATGTTTTGTGATGAGAATTTGTTGGATTTGCTGTTTTCTTTGATCAGTGCGTTTATTTTCTCTATGGTATCTTCAGAATCTGAGATTCTTTCTTCTATCTCTTGTATTCTGTTGGTTATGCTTGTTTCTGTAGTCTCTGTTCATTTACATAGATTTTCCATATCCAGCAGGCCCTCGGGTTGTGTTTTCTTCCTTGCCTCCATTTCAGTTTTCAAGTCTTGCACTGTTTCCATTATCTGTTTGATTGTTTTTTTCTTGGTTTCCTAGGATATCATTTACGGATTTACTCAATTCTTCAAACTTTTTGTTATTCTTATTGTCCATTTCCTTCAGGGAGTTTTTCACCTCCTGTTTAAGGGACTCTATTACTTTCAGAAAGTCAATTTTTTTCTACTTCTTCTTGATTGGTGTGTTCAAGTCCTTCTTTTATAAGTTCGCTGGGTTCTGGTGCTTTCATGTTGTTTTTCAGATTGTTGGAGGAATTCTTGCATTGGCACCTGCCCATTTCTTTCTCTGAATAATCCCCTTTGGGTCTTCTTTTAGAAGTTCAATTCACCCCAATGAATTCAATTCACTCACCCCAAAGAATGATGGATCCTCTGGCAGACTGTCAGGTCTCCTTGCAGGCCAAGCAGCTCACTGACAAAGGGCCTACCTTGCTGAAGGCAGACTAATGAAGGAGGGGACCTCCTACCGGCCTGGGTGCACTCAATTCCAGGTCCCAGCACCCAAACAGGCTGAGCTGTGGGATTTTGTGGCCCCAAAGAAGGGAGGATGAGGCGGGGGGGGGAGTTCTGGGTGCAAGCTGGGAAGGGACAGGAAGAGAGAGGCAGTATCCGGGGAGAATAACCCCTGCAGGAAGAGCAGGAAGTGTGCGGGTGGGGGAGGGAGTTGTGGAATGTCGGTGGTCCCTCGTGCTGCTGCCGTGGTTCAGGCACTCACTCCTCACTCACCCCAATGAATGATGGATCCTCTGGCAGACTGTCAGGTCTCCTTGCAGGCCAAGCAGCTCACTGACAAAGGACCTACCTTGCTACAGGCAGGCTAATGAAGGAGGGGACCTCCCACCGGCCTGGGTGCACTCAATTCCAGGTCCCCGGCGCCCAAACAGGCTGAGCTGTGGGATTTTGTGGCCCCAAAGAGGGGAGGATGAGGCGGGGGTGGGGGGGTTCTGGGTGCAAGCTGGGAAGGGACAGGAAGAGCTGTGGAGACAAGTTTATATTCAAATCTTTAGTTCCCTTTAAAATTTCATTATTTTCTTGAGTTGTAAATATTCTCCTTTTCTTGATAAGAATCCTGTATCAGATTTAGAATGTGCTGTGCATATACTTTCTCAATTTTGTGAGCTATTACTTCTGATCTTCTAGGTATCATCTACAGCGAATGCCTAATTTTGATAAAATTTACTTATTTTTTTTATCACTTTCCTTTTGGTGCAATGGATAAAAAGATGACTGCAAAGCAAAGGTTACATTTGCTTTTTTAGATTAGAATTTCAAGGTTTTCACTGTTTTATACACACACACACACACACACACACACACACACACTGAATGGCATGTTTATGTGTGTAGTGTGCATATATGTATTTTACATGAGTGTGCTGGTGCAGGCACACATGTGAGCACTTGTGTGTGAATGGACTGGACTAATGTTCACTGACTTCTTGCATTACTGTCCACTTTCCACATTGATGTAGTGTCCCTTGCTGAAGTGAGAACTCACTGTTTTGTTAGACTTGTTAGGCAGTTTGTTTCTGGGATATTCCTGTTTTTACTTCCCAAGCACTGAGATTATGAGCAAGTTTCCAGGAATACCTAGCATCTGGGATGCAAACTTAGTTCCTTATGTCTGCATGGTAAGAGTTTTATCAGCATGAATCACTTTCCCAGACCCAGACTTAACTTTTATACAGAAAATCAGAATATACAAAATCTTTCTGTTGTAAGTGCATTGCTGTAGTCATAGCACCTTTTGTTGAAAGACAATTGCCTCATAGAATTCTCTTGACATTTTTGCAGGTATTAATTATTGATATGTTTTCTTTCTGAAGTCTTGACTTCAGTTCATGTATTTGTCTATCTTTATGACAGCACAGTATCGCCTTGATCACAGTAAGTTTGCAATCAATTTAAATATTATATGAGTATGTGATGGGCAGGGGTATTTCATGCAGATTCTAGGATTGGATTGTCATATTTCTGAAAGAAAAACAGATTATTAGGATTTTTTAAAAATAACTATTAAAGCATAAATGCAATTTGAGAAGTCATTGGATATACAAACGTGTGCTATCTTCACAATTGTTTGTGTATTCTTACTTATTTCAACAAGTATTGTAGTTTCAATAAAAAGTATAGTTTTTCTGCTATAAAATTAATTCATAGGTTTGTTCTTTCAGCATTACAAATGGAATTACTAAGCTTCATTTGAAACTACTCATTACTATATAGAAACACAGGTGATGCTTATGTAAAATTTCTATCTGAAACATTGGCCATGTGGTCTATAATTTCAGTATTTAGAATCCTTAGGTTGTGTGTGTGTGTGTGTGTGTGTATGTGTGTGTGTGTGTGTGTGTGTGTGTGTGTGTGTGTGTACATACAACAGAAAGAATTTATAAGTTAAGTCAGGGGCTAGGAAAGTGATTGATGCTGGTAAAGCACTTACCATGCAGACATAAGGAACTGAGTTTGCATCCCAGATGTTAGGTATTCATGGAAACTTACTCATAATCTCAGTGCTTAGGAATTAAAGACAGGGATACTCCAGAAACAAACTGACTAGCCAATCTAACAAATCAGTGAGTTCTAGGTTCTCAGTTACATGCTAGTTCTTACTCAGTCTTTTAAACACAGATACAATCTTGTCAGGTTTCCACATATTGGAATCATTTTATGTACATTCAAAACAATGCTTCCTATGACATAGAGCAGTTTAAATATATTTTTACCATTTCAAAGCATTTCTTATATTTTAATTTATTCCCAGGAAGCTCCATTGTCTGGTTAAGAGAAAGCCTGAACAAGTCATGAATCCGAATAGTAAATGCATGAATACAGCAAGTGTAAACCTCTTTTAACTAATCTAATATTCTGTGTAAATTAAACAACATTGAAACACAATTTAATCTGTAAGGTGATTGAAGGCATACATCACAAAACAATCCCACACCAGTTTGGAATTATGATTAATAAAAGGGTTATTTATTTAAAGAAATAATTTACAGATCAGCATCCTAGACAACAGCCCTCTGCACAACCAGGAAAGGAGTCTAGTAGCCTGAAGCAGAGTCTGAATCAAGAGAGAGAGTGCATAGCTACCACTGCTTTGTAAAACAAAAGAGACCATGCCCAGGAGGGCTGGCTTCTTAAAGGCTATTGGCTGAAGGAGTGGAAGGAACTCCTGCAGCAGGTGATTACTTAATTATACAATTAAAATTGGAGTTAAGCATGGATAACAGGTCCTATTTAAACCTGTAGTATTTCTACATATTTAAATATTAAAATAGTAATAGTAGGGCTGGAGAGAAGGTTCAGGGGTTAAGAGTATATACGACTTTGAGGCAGGACCAAGGATATTCCCTCTGTATCTGTGCTGAGACAGAACGAACTCTGAAAAACCAGTTTAAGCACTAGGGATAAATCGTGGAACCGCTGATAGTGGTCCCACAGACTTCCCAAGCCATACAACTGTCACCCACATTTAGAGGGCCTACTTGGAGGAAAAGGAGGAGGAGGAGTGGGAGCTGAATTGGTATGTAAAATGAGAAAAGATTGTTTTAAAAATAAAGAAGTAAAAAAAAAAAAGTTATGTACTACTCTTGTAGAAGACCCAAGTTGGACTCCCAGCATCTATATTGGCTATATCACAACCTGAAACTGCAGTCCCAGGATGTCTGCTACCCTCTTTTTACTTCCTTGGTCACTTGACCTTACTCAGTTCACACACACACACACACACACACACACACACACACACACACGTAAACATACTTACGGATTTCTTGAAACAATAATGGTAATAACGAATATAGATATTTTAGGCAGAAAGTATTTACAAATATTAAGTTCTGAAATGGAGATAGAGACAGAGCCCCACATTGGAGCACCGGACTGAGCTCCCAAGGTCCTGATGAGGAGCAGAAGGAGGGAGAACATGAGAAAGAAAGTCAGAACCGTGAGGGGTGCGTTCACCCACTGAGACGGTGGGACAGAACTAACGGGACATCACCAAGTCCAGTTGGAATGGGGACTGATGGAACATCTGACCAAACCGGACTCTCTGAAAGTGGCTGACGGTGGAGGCTGACTGAGAAGCCAAGGACAATGGCGATGGGCTTGAACTCTATGACAAGGATGGGCTCTGTGTGAGCCTTGTCAATTTGGTTGCTCACCTTTCTGGACCTGGGGGTAGTTGGGAGGACCTTGGACTTAACATAGTGTAGAGAATCCTGATGGCTCTTTGGCCTGGAGAGGGAGGGAGTGGGGTTATGGGTGGAGGGGAGGGGAGGGAAGGAAGAGGAGGAGGGGAAGAGATGGAAATTTTTAATAAAAAAATGAGAGAAAAAAAGAAAAAAGAAATATTAATTATCTTATTGTTTCAAAATAATAACTGTTATAGTATTACCTATTAGTGGTATCTAGTACTATCTATTAAGGTAACAAATATTGAAAATGTGGGAATACATAACTCTCTTCTAGCTCATTCTGATATTAAAGTGGCTACATAGATGAATTCTACATAATCTTAGATACCCTTGCAAGTGGGATCTGGTACAGATTTTGGTTTGCCCTACAGACATGAAAGAGTAAGATTTCACAGCTTGAAGTAAAATGAGAACCGTCTCCTACTGGTTTTCTTACTGCTGTATAGGAGCATGCTGGGAAGAATTACTCTCTTGCTCTTCTGGTATCCAGATACAATCTTTAGAGAGGCCACTAGGTAAAGGTGGCAGAAGTTTCTCAGCTCTTCTTTAATATGTGGTCTTGAAATTGGAAGTTCTAGTGGCAGGGACAGATTCTACACCTGCCTACTGAGTTCAGGTGTATGTTCTCAGAAGTTCCCTTCCTCTTTACATAGCCAAGCCCCTCAACTCTTCAAACTCCCTGGTTTCCCTGCTGCTTAATATTTCAAGAGTGCATGAGACAGTATGGAGTGGCAGGCATTAGTGTGGCTTTTCTACTACTTGATCTTCCAACTGCAGCCTTGTTTATAGTCAATTAACCATGAACTTAAAAACAATGCATAATAATGAATATTTTTTAGAATCACAATTATAAACTAAAAACATGAAAACTCGGGATTCATACATGTTTAGAGTTGAGTGGATAACAAATGTTGAAAAAATTGGCATATGAACTGGATTGTTCTTATATTTCTTCACCTGTCTCCATAATTTTGGACAGTTCTAAACCATTTCTGTGTTTCGATAGTAATCTTTATCAGATACAACTGTATGTGTATTTTTAAAGAAAAAAATAATTCTGTTTCTATTATCACCACACTGTGTCACACTGGGGCTAGAGAAACACAGCAATAGCACTCTCCTGGGTCATAGGGAAATGTGCCTTAAACTTCTGTTTTTTTTTACTTCTTTTTACTGATTTTTTTGAGCTCTATATTTTTATTTGTTCCCTTCCATGCCTCTCCTCTCCCTTCAATTTTTCCTTTAGGTCCCCATGCTCCCAATTTACTCGGAAGATCTTGTCTTTTTCTACTTCCCATGTAGATTAGATCTATGTATGCTTCTCTTAGTGTCTTCATTGTTGTCTAAATTCTCTGGGATTGTGATTTGCAGACTGGTTTTCTTTGCTTTATGTTTAAAAACTACTTATGAGTGAGTAAATGTGATAATTGTCTTTCTGTGTCTGGGTTACCTCACTAAAAATAATGTTTTCTAGCTCCATCCATTTTCCTGCAAATTCAATCTGTCATTATTTTTTTTTCTGCTGTGTAGTACTCCATTGTGTAAATGTACCACATTTTTTCTCATCCATTCTTTGGTCGAGCGGCATTTAGGTTGTTTCCAGGTTCTGGATATGACAAACAATGTTTCTATGAACACAATTGAGCATATGTCCTTGTGGCATGATTGAGCATCCTTTGGATATATACCCAAAAGTAGCATTACTGGGTCTTGAGGAAGGTTGTTTCCTAATTTTCTGAGAATTTACCCACTGACATCCAAAGGGGCTGTACCAGATGCATTCCCACCAGCAATGCAGAAGTGTTTCATTTTCCACACAACCTCTCCAGCATAAGTTGTCATCAGTGTTTTTCATCTTGGTCATTCTTACAGGTGTAAGATGGAATGTCAGAGTTATTTTGATTTGTATTTCTCTGATTACTAAGGACGTTGAACATTTCCTTAAATGTCTTTCAGCCATATTAGATTCCTTTGTTGAGAGTTCTCTGTTTAGGTTGGTACTACATTTTTTATTGGATTATTTGTTCTTTTGATGACCAATTTCTTGAGTTCTTTGTATATTTTGAAGATCAGACCTCTGTCTGATGTGGGGTTAGTGAAGATCTTTTCCCGTTCTGTAGGCTGTCGTTTTGTCTTATTGTCTGTGTCCTTTGATTTAAAGAAGTTTTTGAGTTTCAACACTGCTTTCATTGTGTCCCATAAATTTGCGTATGTTGTGTGATCATTTTCATTGAATTTTAGGAAATCTTTAATTTCTCCTTTTATTTCTTCCTTGACCCATCCATTGGTGATTCCGGTGAGTATTGTTTAATTTCCATGTGTTTGTGCACTTTCTGGAATTAGTATTGCTGTTGAATTCTAGTTTTAAACTATAGTGATCTGATAAGATACATTGGGTTATGAATGTATATGAACAAATACATTTTCATATTTGTTGAGGTTTGTTTTGCTACTGAGTATGTGGTCAATTTTTGAGAAGGTTACATGAGGTGCTGAGAAGAAGATAAATTCTTTTCTGTTTGGATGGAATATAGTATAGATGTCTGTTAAGTCCACTTGAGTCATAACATCTGTTAGTTCCCTTATTTCTCTGTTTATTTTTCATCTGACTGACCTGTTCAGTGGTGAGAGAGGAGTGTTGAAGTCTCCCACTATTAGTGTGTGGGGTTTAATGAATGATTTAAGCTTTAGAAGTGTTTCTTTTAATATGAGGGTGCCCTTGTATTTGGGGCATAGATGTTCAGTATTGAGATTTCCTCTTGATGGATTTTTCCTGTGACCAATATGAAATGTCCTTCTTTGTCTCTTTTGATTGATTTTAGTTTGAAGTTTATTTGTTAAATATTAGGATAGCTATATCCACTTGTTTCTAAGGTTTATTTGATTGGAATATTTTCCCAACCATTTACTCTGAAACTATATCTGTCTTTCAGGTTGAGATGTGTTTCTTGTGTGCAGAAGGAAGGATTCTGTTTTCGTAGCCTGTGCCTTTTTATGGGTAAGTTGAGTCCATTTATTTCAAGTGATATTAATGACCAGTGATTGCTTTATCCTGTTAATTTAATTTTCACTGTTGGTGATGTTAATTTGTATGTTTTTCCCTTCTTTGTGATTTGCTGTTATGAGACCATCAATTGTCTGTGTTTTTGTTGATAAAGCCAACTTCCTTGGGTTGGAATTTTCCTTCTAGTATTTTGTGTATGGCTAGGTTTTTGGCTAGGTATTGGTTAAATCTGGTTTTGTCATGGAATATCTTGCTTTGTTCTTCTATGGTGAACAAAAGTTTTGCTGGGTATATTAGTCTGGGCTGGCATTCATAGACTCTTAATGTCTGCATAACACTTGACTATGACCTTCTGGCTTTCATTGTCTCCTATGAGAAGTTGAGTGTGATTCTGATAGGTCTACCTTTATATATTACTTGGCCTTTTTCTTTTTTGCAGCTCTTAATATTCTTTCTTTATTTTATATGTTTAGTGTTTTGATTATTATGTGGGGAGGGGACTTTTTTTGGATCCAGTCTATTTGGTGTTCGGTAAGCTTCATAGGCATATCTTTCTTATTTTTTTCCTTTTAATTTTGTTTCTTTTTTTGTTTTTTCCCTCATTTTTTTTATTAAAAATTTCCATCTCCTCCCTTCCGCCTCCACCTTCCCTTCTGCCTCCCCTCCACCCATAACCCCACTCCCTCCCTCTCCAGGCCAAAGAGCCATCAGGGTTCCCTACACTATGTTAAGTCCAAGGTCCTCCCAACTCCCCCCAGGTCCAGGAAGGTAAGCAACCAAACTGACAAGGCTCACACAGAGTCCGTCCATGCCATAGAGTCCAAGCCCATCGCCATTGTCCTTGGCTTCTCAGTCAGCCTCCACCGTCAGCCACATTCAAGGAGTCCGGTTTGGTCGCATGTTCCATCAGTCCCATTCCAACTGGACTTGGTGATCTCCCATTAGTTCTGTCCCACCATCTCAATGGGTGAACACACCCTTCATGGTCCTGACTTTCTTTCTCATGTTCTCCCTCCTTCTGCTCCTCATCAGGACCTTTGGAGCTCAGTCCAGTGCTCCAATGTGGGGCTCTGTCTCTATCACATCTCAAAGAAGGGAGACACACAATCTCTTCTACCAAAAAATAAAACAAAACAAAAATGACGATCAGAGTTAACAACCACTGGTCATTAATATCACTTAATATCAACGGACTCAACTCACCTATAAAAAGGCATAGGCTAAGAGATTGGATACAAAAACAGGATCCAACATTCTGCTGTTTACAAGAAACACACCTCAACCACAAAGACAACATCTACTCAGAGTAAAGGGTTGGGAAAAGGTTTATCAAGCAAATGGACCTAAGAAACAAGCAGGTGTGGCCATACTAATTTCTAATAAAGTTGACTTCAAACTAAAATCAATCAGGAGAGATGGAAAGGGACACTTTATACTTATAACAGGAAAAATCCTTTAGAATGAAGTCTCAATTCTGAATATCTATGCCCCTAATACAAAAGCACTCACTTATGTAAAAGAAACATTACTAGAACTCAAGGCAGCCGTCAAACCACACACATTAATTGTAGGAGTCTTCAACACTCCTCTCTCACCAATGGACAGGTCAATCAGACAGAAACCTAACAGAGAATTGAAAGACTTAATGGAGGTAATGAACCAAATGGACTTAACAGACATCTATAGAACATTCCACCCAAATAGGAAAGAATACACCTTCTTCTCTGCGGCTCATGGAACCTTTTCCAAAATTGACCATATACTCGGTAACAAAGCAAACTTCTACAGTTACAAAAAAAATATTAGTAACCACCTGTGTCTTATCAGATCACCATGGATTAAAACTAGAATTCAACAACAATGCCACCTCCAGAAAGCTTACAAACTCATGGAAACTGAACAGTCAACTACTAACCACAGCTGGGTCCAGGAAGAAATAAAGAAAGAAATTAAAGTCTTTCTTGAATTTAATGAAAACAAAGACACAACATACTCATGTCTTTCTTTATTTTGGGAAAGTTTTCTTCTATAATTTTGTTAAATATATTTTCTGTGTTTTTGAGTTGAACTTCTTTTTCTATACCTATTATTCTTTGATTTTGCCTTTTCATGGTATCCCATATTTCCTACATATTTTGGGGTAAGATTTTGTTAGATTTAATGTTTTCTTTAACTGATTAGTCAGTCTATATCCTCTATTGTATCTTCAGCACTTGAGATTCTCTCTTCCATCTCTTGTATTCTGCTGTTCATGCTTACATTTATGGTTCCTGATCATTTTCTCACAATTTCTGTTTCTATAATTCCCTCAGCTTGTGTTTTCTTTATTGTCTCTATTTCAGTTTTCAAGTCTTGAATAGTTTCTTTCATATGTTTGATTGCTTTTTCTTGGTTTTCTTTAAGGGATTTGCTGATTTTTCCAATGTTTTGTTTGTTTTCCTCCATTTCTTGGAGGGAACTTTACATTTCCTCTTTAAGAGTTTCAAACAGTCTCTTGAAGTTATTTTTAGGTCATTTTCTTTTTCTTCATCCATATTTCGTTGTTCAAGTCTTGCTGTTGTAAGGTCTTTAGGTTTCACTAGTGTTGCATTGCTCTTTGTGGTGTTTGGTGTGTTCTAAATATATGTGGTTGGGGCTATCTGAGATTCTGATGATTACTCTTATATGTGCCAGTGAATCCAAAGCTTAGATGATTGTTCCTCATGGTACAGTCAGTGCCACAGTTTTAGTTACCCTGTTGGTTACTCCATGTTCTTGGAGATAGTTCAGTGCTCCTGGGTTTTGCTCAGCTCCCTTGGAGTTTGCTGTCTCAGGCCTACTTTAATTTAGGTTGCCAACTTTGACCAGTTTCTGAAAATCCTGGTCTCAATCCCCTCCTGGAGAAGTTCATGGCTTGGAGTTGGTCCTGCAA
Organism: Arvicola amphibius; assembly: GCF_903992535.2. NCBI lineage: Eukaryota > Metazoa > Chordata > Mammalia > Rodentia > Cricetidae > Arvicola > Arvicola amphibius. Next base: position 69,807,462 of record NC_052048.2, on the reverse strand, counting down.
AGGTCTCTGGCTCTTGCCTACTCCCTCAGAGTTCCCAGGCTCAGGTGTGCCCAAACCCTCAGAGGACCTGGCTCAGGCTTACTTCCTCAGAGTTCCCAGAATCATATCTGGTCCTGCAGAGATTTCAGGTTCCTGTTTATTCCCTTGATGTCCAAGACTAACACCTAGACCCACAGAGGTTCTTGCTTAGGCCTACTCTTTCTGAGGTCCCAGACTCATGCCTAGACACGCAGAGATCTCTGATTCTTGCCTACTCCGTTGGAGGTCTCAGATTCGTGTCCAGACTGGCAGAAGTCCTATCTCAGGCCTAGTTCCTGGGATGTCCTAGACCCATTCCCAGTCCCACAGGGATCATGGCTTAGGTCTACTCCCTTGACGGTCCCAGATTTATGTCCGCACCCTCAGCAGTCTCTGGCTCTGGCTCACCCACTCAGGTGTTACTCCACTGTACCTGTTCCAGTGGAGTTCACTGTCTCTGGTCTGCTTAGACCAAGTCGCAGGTTCAGTCCAAAACTTCCATTCTTATAAGATTTCCTGAACCATTTTCATCTCTTTATTTTTTCCTCTAATGCAGAGGTTCTCAAACTGTGGGTTGCAATTCCTTTGGGGGCTGATTGGCCCTTTCACAGGGATTGTATATCAGATATCCTGCATATCATATATTTACATTATAATTCATAACAGTAACAAAATTACAGTTATGAAGTAGCAATGAAAATAATTTTATGATTGGGAATCATTATAAATTGAAGCATTAGAAAGGTTAAGAACCACTGCGCTCAGGGATCAAAACATTTCTGAATACCAAGGGAAGTATAAAAGCCTTTGAAGAAGCACGTCTTCTTCAAAATGTTATAACTAGTAAATTTTAGACACCAGGGTCTAATTGTGAGAAGAGAAGCAACAGAGTTCCAAAGTTTACATTCATACAGTAGAAGATTCTTAAGTAGGTTATTTTAAAGGGAATAACCAACTAGCACAAACTGGACATTTCTCAATACTAAATGAACCCTGCAGTGTTGAGAATGAGCTACATCTAATTAAACATTTGGCCAAAGGGGCCCCATGGAAACTCCCAAACAACCCAGGCAATTGCCAAAGATGTTGGTTGCTCTACACAAACTGATAATAAGTCTCTGTTCCTGAAGAAAACACCTAAATAACACACTGGACTTGAAGAAGCTGATGCCTGCCTACAGCCTTTGACCCTACAAATTACTGTTCATGCTCCTGGATGATACCCTGTATGCTTCCAGAGGAGAAATAAAAAAAAAACTATCCCAGCTACAAACCCAGCAGTCCACAGTGGTGAACTGCCTGCAAGATTTGGTGCTGTAATAGTGGCACAAAACTTGTGAGAATAACAAAGTGCTATCTGATTGGAATTAAGGTTCATGCCATAGATGGAACTCATGCCAGACACTTCCTGGATAGCCCACAACCCGAAGCTAGATTTGACATGGACCTGGGGAAAAATTGAATACTACTGTTCTGCTCAAGGAACATTGAAATAAAATCACTTAATGACTTTCTGCTACACTCATAGATCAGTATTTTCTCAGCCATCATTAGAGAAGCTTCTTCTTGCTATAGATAGGAACAAACAGAGATCCACCATTGGGAAAAATGCAGAGAGTGAGAGACCTTGGAACACTCAGTCCCGAATGGGTTATTTTCATCAAAACCCTACCCACAGGCTCAGGAACTCTGCTGAAGATGAGGCAGAAAGATTGTAAGAGCTAGGGAGAATGGAAGAAACCAGGAAGACAGGCCTCCAGACACAAGGGGACACACATATCTGAACCCACAGATCCTTTTACAGCATTCACAGGGTGTACACAGGTTTAAGACAGATGGAGTTACAGTGCTTGGAGAGTAAACAGAACAAAGTACCCATTGCTAGCCCAGAAGCAATCTCCAATTGTTAACCACCCCAAAGCCAAACTTATGTTTCTCCAAAATGGTCTCACTGGGTATACTGACCACAGTTAAGAGCAAACCCATGCTCAGCAGTACATGGTAAATACAAAATAAATTCTTTGGCATTTCTGGAAGTATTTTTGTTTGTTTGATTGGTTTTTTTGTCTCATAATGCTTTGTCTGGGCATTTTTTTATTTTTTCTCTCTTTTGCTTGAAAACTTTACAGATCTGCTTATATTCTTTTTTTGTGGAAAATTATTATTTAAATATTTACCTGTCTCATTTTTCTTTCATATTCTCTGTAATATAAATATTGCAAATGTAAAATGGATTATTTTCCCACATGTCTTTCAGTATATTTTGGGTTCAGTTTTAATAATTTTATATTTTATGTTTTCCCGCATGCTCCCCAACTTGGGATTGATATTTAATTGTTGGTAATTTTGCTGTCTCTTTACCAAGCTGTATATATTTTGGGGGTGATGAAAAGAAGAAAAAGTAATTCCATTAAGAAAATGACAATCTTGTTTTACCCCTCTTGTATTTTGTATAGAATTATTTTTAAAAAAGTACTTCACCGCTTAGTTGTCTGCATAGGGGATGGTCATGTTCTAAATAGAACTGCTGTTGAGGAAAACAGCAATTCAAATCCAAAAATCCTAATTTCATCATGAAATGATGCAGGTGAAAACACAAGCATTTTGAAGAAATCCTCATAGTTCTGTTGCCTCACTTTTAATTTATCTGCACAGAATTGGATGAGAGGCATTCAGTGATGTGTGTCTGCAGAGGTATTAGTAGATCTTCTCTCTGTTTCAAACAGAAATTATTCCTAACAAAAACAAGCATGTGTTGAAAGCCCTTGGCCTAGAAAAATTAAATTTTGGCATTGTCATGCAAGCTTAAATTGTAACTGATTACAAGGTATAAGAGAATAAGCTGTAGGTAGGGAGCTATAGAGATGGTTCATGTATTGAGAGTATTTATTGTTCTTCCAAAGGAACAGAGTCCAATTCCCAGCACCTACATAAAGTGACTCACAATGGCTCCAGGGGTTCTGACACCTTTCTGGCCTCTGGAGTTATTAGATGTGTTTCTACAGAATGCCAGAGAAAAGATTCAGCATACCTTATTGACAAAATTTGGCAGGAACTAGGCCACCAGATGAATGAACTGGGCTTCAGTCCTGGAATATTAAGTTAGCAAACAAAGGAGCATAGAGCAAGGGATCAACACATAAGTGGAAAATTACAGCGATGATGATATGGACAAGCAAGGGCCTTCCCTATGGAGAGAGTCAGCACAGAAGTAGAAGAAGCTGCTGCCCCCAGGTCCACATACACATCTGCACACCTCTACTTTCAGATAAAGAAAGTGTGAACAAAGGCAGATTTCAGACTAATGATTTTTGACTGAGTTGCTTAAAAATGAGGTCTCAGTGCATGACGAATGCATAAACCTGGTAACACCTCAACCTCTCCCTGTTTCCTATTGATAAGCATTCTCTCTTGTGCAATAGAAAGGGAAGATTAGGTCATAGACTGCTGCTTTGGAATAGAGATGGGCATTTTATTCTTCCTTCTCCATTGAAAAGGGAAGAGAGGATTAAGGTTAGTATGTTTTCTTAGTTTTTCTCCTTACTGTGTTAAAGTATCTTGAGAAAAGTAACTGAGGAGATAAAAGGTTCCTTTGGGCTCACAATTCTCAGGAGTGGGTACATTTCACCATGGGAGGTAAGGCAAAGAAATAGCAAGAGGAGGAAACTGGCTGGTCAGACTCCATCAGCACTCAGGAAGCAGAGAGTATGTAGGATGTGGACAGTGGCTATTAAGCCTCAAGTTTTTATCCCCAGGGATCCACTTCCTCAGAGAGACTCTACCTCCTAAGGGGTCTGCAACTTTCCCCAGTAGCACCACTAGCCATGGACCAAGTTTTTAAAAGTGTGATATCATGGGTAATATTTTTCATTGAAATCAAACACATCAAGACTGAGTATTTTCTTAGAACTTAGCCCTAAGCCCTGTTTAGCAGAAAGCCCTATATTTCCCATGGGCACAAGTCTACACTGTGATAATAAAATGAAGCTTTATTTCACATTTACCATTATTGTCTAAATGTATCTCTCCTCCATAAAATCATGGAGAAAAATAAGTGTTTGAACACAGGTAATTTATATAGTCCTGAGTTTTTGAGTATACTATTATTTATTTCCTCTAGTACGGTTCCTGTTCCTTAGGGTTAAAAAATGCAATTTCAGGATATATTTGGTGCCTAAAGTTAAAAATAGGGCAGGAATTATATTGGTTTGGTCTTGGGTGTAGAAGAAATTGTAAGGTTGAATAGCAGGACAGATACAGCACTGCAAAAAGAGAATGAAAAAGGACAAAGGGGAACATGGAAACATGCATACATTTAAGAAAACAAAAAGGAGGCACAAAGTAACATAAGAGAAGCAGCTGTAATATTGAAATGAATACTTTACATTGGTATGGGCTTTAGTTTATTGATACAAACTTAAGGTTAATTTTGTTACATGTATTTTTCTATTCTTGTTTAAGTTATTATGTTTATACAGCTCATTAAAATGTAATGTATAATTAAGAAATATAGATTAATAGATTTCTATACTATGTGTTGCTTTTATTGTTTTATGAATAAAGCTGTTTTGTCCAATGGTTTAGCAGAGTAAAGCCAGTTGGGAAATTTAAACAGACAGAGAGAGAGAGAGAGAGAGAGAGAGAGAGAGAGAGAGAGAGAGAGAGAGATAGAATAGGTGGAGTCAAAGGAGATGCCATGTAGCCAGAACATTACCAGAAAGCCACAGTCTCATAGCAATACATAGCTTAATAGAAATGGATTAATTTAAGATGTAAGAGCTAGCTAGGAACATGCCTAATCCATTGGCCAAACAGTGTTGTAATTAATACAGCTTCTGTGTGATTATTCTGGCCTGGGCAGCTGTGAAACAAAAGTGCAATCTCCATTCACACAGTGGGATGCTTGAAGGTGATAGAGCAGATCATATAAATCAGTAAAAGAAGAAAAAAGAACGAGAAAGCTCCACATAAAGGTTGAAGGTGAACCAAAAGGAAAGTCTCATTTATTGGTCACTAAATGCTATGGATGATTTTGTACAAGTAATTTCCGAATGAGTAGGGATAGGGAATCCTGGGGACAGGTATTCAGGGTTATATGGTAGATTTGGTACCAAAATCATAAAAATTGAACCTAACAAAATCAGGAACAGAACAAGTATGTGTTAAATATACCTATTAAACTATTTTAGAAAGTTGCTTAAAACTTTAAAAGGACCAGTGATTGATTCATGTACCTTTATTCATATGTTTCCCCCCTCATTAATTAACTTAGGTAATTGAACACAATTTTTATACATTAAACATATACTTTCTGCTTCTAAGTGTGATACCACACATACATCACAGGATTTGAAAAACCTCCTTAGAATATTATCTATATAAAAATGCTAGCATGCTAGTCTTGATTAATTTTCAGTATTCAAAGAAAATAATCAATCTCATATTTTACATTTGTTTATTTTGTGTGTGTGCATGCACACACAAACACACACATGCACATATGTCATGGAGTACATGTGTATCACAGAAGACTATTTGCAAGAGTTGGTTGTCCTCTTCTGTCACTTGGATACTGGGAATTGAACTGTTTGTCAAACTTGGCAGCAAGTGCTTTTGCTTGCTGAGCCATCTAAGCCTCTCTCAATCATACTACTCAAGTCATTGTTTAGTAGCATTTCAATGGAAAATGATGCTGCTCTGCCCACTGTAACATAGGCTTGAAACAATTTCATCATTTTCTGTGAATTAACATTTTTTCACTCTGGTGATAGTGTGTTAGATGAAAACAACCATTAACTTGCTATGTAGGAAAGAGGAAAATGTGCAAGGTTTCTTCCATCAAAAGCACACTTAAGAACCTGACAGAGTTGTATGAGACTGATGGAAAGGTCAGGTGTTGCCAGTACTGGTGGTGAGAGCCACTTGAGTGAATGGAAGAGTTTCTCCTCCTTCAATGAACCAGCCAGCCAGCCTACACAGGCATAAAAGTCCAGTCTGTCAAGTAGAGAGAGGAATAGCTTGGTTGTCAGATCCCTGACTCTGCTTTTGTCAGCACACACAATGGAATTCTCTGCCTCATTTCCACACTTGGCTAAACCAAACTGACTTTATTTTAATGTGGTCATCCAGATAATCAAATACAACATGCTCACGAGGAAGCTTTCAAACTTGAGAGCAATACAGAAGTACATTTGCCCACTCCACCTACTCAAGTTTGCACTGTGTATAATGAATATTACCTTTATTTTCTGGGGGACACACTTCTCTCAAACATAAGCATGCATTTAGATTTTGATAACACTATAGTTCCTACACTAGTTGCAAATAATCTGGGCACTGCATTATTTGCTTAAATGAAGGCAAAAATTTGCTTTTTTTTTTACTATAAAATCTTTCCTTGCTCATAGGAGTTATCTTTAAATGTACAAATGGGTGAGGTAAAGATAATCTCATTCCCTTACTTAAAGTGACAACTCTTGGCTTTTGATCTATTTCTGTAAATACCCATCTACAACACTGTTCATATAGAGACAAAAATAAGGAGGAGATGAGATTTATGAATGTCTTCTTGATTCAGGCATGTTTTTGTATGTTACATGTTCTGAAAATGGCATCTAGAATTTAGAATCTATTTCTCTAGTTCCTGTTAGGCGGTGCAGGTAAATTAAACAGGAAATGTCTGTTTTTCCTACAAGAGAACAGAGATTATCACGTAATGGGAGTCTTAGAAGTATCCAATCATGAGTAGTGCAAGAGGCTTAAGAATGGTAAAGCAACCTGTCCCATCACTTATCCCCAGAGAAGCTTCTTGTATGACTAGATTAGGCTTATGGGAGCCCAGTATTACAACTGAGCTCAAGGAGATCTGAATTCTGAGCCTGAATCAGTAAGAAAGAAGAACCCTTTCAAAAGATGGACTTCACTAACCTTAAATAAATATTTTAGGTTTGTTCTGAAGTTTCCTCATTTTGTGAAAGAATGATGCATCCCATTGTGGAGGATTTTGCAACACCAATATGCCTGTGGCAGTTCCTGACATTACCCCCATAATTACTGTTCATCTTATTTACCCTCTTATATAGTACTCACCCCATCTATATCAGTGGGTCAGACCTTGAAGCTTTCCTGAAAGGACTTTCTGTGTTTGGTTCTGACTGTGGGCTTGTTCTCTAATGAGGAGAGACACCTGACAAAGCACCAAAGACTTAATAGTCAGTAAGGAACTGAGTTTCTCAGCCCAACAGCACACAGGGTACTAGATCCTCACGACCACCACTGGTATAGCCGAAAAACTAAAGGGGATTGTCTCAGCCTGGTTCTTAGACAATTGTGAGGTCCCAAAGAAAAGGAAGGTATCCTAGTCCAGGTTCTTTTTGACAGAAAAAAAGGTCATGCCATATTTTTATTACTTTAAGTCACTAAATTTTGGAGTCTTTTTTTTTTTATGTAGCAACAACCAATGATGGGGTATTGGTTAACCAACAAATTTTAGAAAGAAAAAAAATGTATGTTACTTCCTTCAATAACTTTAAAAATAGGCTCTAAGCTGGGTGGTGGTGGTGTACGCCTTTAATCCTAGCACTCAGGAGGCAGAGGTAGACTGATCTCTTTGAGCTCACAACCAGCTTGGTATAAGAGCTAGTTCCAAGACAACCAGGATGGTTACATATAGAATCCCTGCCTTGAAAAACCAAAGACTATCATCATCACCACCACCACCACCACCACCACCAACAACAACAACAACAACAACAACAAACAAAACAAGCAAACAACCAAAAATACCAGAATCTTAATGGGTATATTTCCTTTTTATTTGTCTTCTGAGTTTCAGATTGGATTCAGGCATGAAGGGACATGTAACCAGAGACAAGAAGAAATAGATTCACCTGCAGAACACCACAGCACAAAAAAGAACTACACTTTTATGGTTTAAAGAAATATTTGTTTACCAGCATCCTCTGGCCCACGGTGTTTCTATCTTAGCATTGCTGGCATTTTCTTGGGTAATAATCTATTGTAAAGATCTGTCTAATGAGATCAATGACATTTGACATAAGTGGTTGTCCCTAAGAAATAAAAAGCAGTTCTATTACCATAGGCTGTTAAAAGTGTGATAACAAGAGTCTCTAGACATTGGCAAATATCCATTGGAGAGGACATATCTCCTGGCTGAAATTCAGTTCTCTGTGCTACCCTGACTGATGAGGTTATTTTTTCCTATACCCACTGCCTGCAGTTCTCTTGCCATAAAATGGTTCATGTTCTATGCATGGTGGCTCAGGACTCTTTCTTTAATGCCTACGTAGATTCTGTTATGTGTCTGTCTATGTGTGTGACATACACACAGAGAGAAAGAGAGAGATTTCTATTAGAGTTATGTTGAAGGAGTAAGAAAAATATCATATTTATGTATATGCACCTGTGTGAGTTTATTACACCACTTGCAAGAGTTCACAAAGGCAAGAAGTTCACATCATATTGCTGCATCTGGAGTTACAAGCAGTTGAGACCATATGGGGGATCTGGGGACTAGACACTAACTCACATCCTCTGCAAGAGTTATAAGTGGCCTTAATTACTAAGTTTTCTCGAGGTCTTCAAGTTGTGTTTCTTGAGTGTATAATCTTCATCTAGTTCATAAGTATTTACTTATGTATTTAAGTAGATAAGTATTTATATAAAATTAGATCTCTTGGCTAATCTCATGTGCTATCATTAGATTAGATGAACAGTCATAATTCCTAGGACTCTATAATTTTTTTCAGCCAGTTCTTTGCTAATCCCTAAGATAGCTAAAATTCTCTGAATAATATAGTTTTGAAATATGTCTCAATAGGTTTGTAGTAATAAAACTATTCTTAGTCCCTCATGGGAGCCAGAGGTGGGAAATCTCTGCAAACAATACATTTATCCTTTAATCTTGAACTCCTTTCTTAAGATTTAGATCTTTCTTTTTAATTTTGTATATGTGTGTTTCTTTGGAGTCAGGTATATGTGCCCACAGAGGCAATGATAGGGTATTGGATATCTGGAAGATGAAGGTACAGAAATCTGTGATTGGCCTGTCCTTGACTGTAAACTGAACTTGAGTACTCTTGACCAGTGGGCCATCTACTTAGATCCTCATCTTAAATTTTTAACGTTTTTGACATCAGTTAGGGACTGAAATAACAGATCTAGTTTCTGTTCACTTCCCTTAAAAATGACATTTTGTAGGATACAATCCTAATTTTGTAAACTTTCCATTTAAATTAATGATATACCACATATATTATAACATCATTATAATGTACATCATTTCCCTTATCTATATATAATATTGTTTGGTTATGAAGACTAAAACTCTTGGATTAGGGAGATGGTTCAGAAAGTAAGGTGCTGTCTGCATTAGCATGAGAACCCATTACCTGGCATGTCCCTGTAACCCCAGTGCCAGGAAGCAAAGATAGGAGTTTCTCTGGAGTGCATTAGCCAGTTAGCTTAACCAATCAGTGAACTCCAAGTTCACCAGCAATCTCTATGTCAAAAAATAAGGCAAAAAGTATTCCAAGAAGGAAGATTGACCTCAGGTTTGCACTTGCACACATGAGTGCACTGACTGCCTCTCTCCATGAACAACAACAACAATAACAACAACAACGACACACACACACACCCTTACTCTGAACTGAGACTCAAACACAGTCCCATTCATTCCAGTGACCTGTAAACACCATTCTCACATTGGAGTTACTCTGCTGCAGGTAAGAGAGTTCAAAGTGTTAGATTACAAATGATCAATTTTCCACGTAAAATACCCCAGTAAAGTGTCACTGTGTTGCTTTGCATTTAGCTCAGTGTGCATGTATGTGTGTGTGTATGTTGCTTTGCGTTTAGCTCAATGTGTGTGTGTGTGTGTGTTTATGTGTATATATGCACACATGCAGGTATTTGTGTATGTATATGTATGTATGTATATGGACATGTGTGTGCATGTATATGCATGTGATTTATAGTAGCAACTGAGATTTATTTCAATAAACCCAAATGCTATTTTTATTAAAACTTACATCAAATGCACCAAAAGCAATGAATGGAAAAATACAAATATAAAGCATTTGATATAGGGCTCTTCTCTGTATGTTATGATTACCATTAATGAATAAAGAAACTGCCTTGGCCTGTTGATAAGGCAGAACTTAGGTAGGCGGGGAAAACTAAACTGAATGTTGGAAGAAAGGAGGCAGAGTCAGAGAGAAGCCATGGAACCTCCACCAGAGATAGACACGCTGAAACTTTGCTGGTAGGCCACAACCTTATGGGGATGCACAGATTAATGGAGATGGGTTAAATTAAGTTGTAAGAGTTAGCCAAAAATATACTGAAGCTATTGGCCAAACAGTATTGCAAATAATGCAGTTTATGTGTGATTCTTTTGGGGCTGAGTAGCTGGGAACAAAACAAGTCCTCCTTTCAACAAGCATTAAAAATGATAGAATTATTAAATTATGAGATAAAACTTCATATACTAATATTAACTAATACATAAAAATCTGTATTCACATGATAGGGGATTGCTGTCTGTATGCTGTGAATACCCTTGGTTAATAAAGAAACTGCTTTGGATCTATAGCAGAGCTACAGGGAATCAGAGCTAGTTGGGGAAAACTAAGCTGAAATCTGAGAAAAAGGAGTCAGAGAGAAGCCTGCTCCTCCATACTACATTATAGTTTCCCCTCCCCCTCTACTACTTGCAGTTCCTCCCCACGTTCCTTCCCCTCTGGAAGAGGCTCCTTATGGAGTTGGTTAGCCATTTGGGAAAGAAACTGCTCTTGCCAGGACTGCTTGATGAATTGGACATGTAGGACCCACAGAGAAATGACTGCTGAACTTGCCTAATGGTGAGACAATCATTCAGGGTTCCTGCTTTATGAAAGAGTCTGCCAGACATTCTGCAGGATGCAGAAGAAATTGACTGACAAACTGCCAATATAGGTAGAACTGTCTTTGGCATTTCCTGCTTCATGGAAAAGTCTGCCTTATATATGGGCCAGTAGGATGAAGATGTATACCCCAACAATACAGAACAACTTTGGGCAACTGTCAAGACAGTGAGATGTCTCTGTCAATTCAAGAATTTTGGAATTTACTTACAATGTACTTCCAGTTTACTTAGGTAATATTATATCCTTTTGGAGTCTTTGATGGAGTTAAAGAATTGATAGTTATAATAGTTATGATAAAAGATAAAGTATATATAAATATTGTAACTGTACCTCTTACTTGATATATGTTTTGTTTAACGTAATTTTATTATGTTGAAGATAAAGCCTTCCTTTTCATTTAGACAGAAAAAAGGTAGGTAATGTGGGATTTCCCTCTGTATGCTGTATGCTTATTGGTTAATAAAGGAAGTGCATTGGATGTATAGCAGAGCTATAGAGTAACAGAGCTAGGCAGGGAAAGCTAAATGGAATGCTGGGAGAAAGGAGGCAGAGTCAGAGAGAAGCCTTCTAGCCCCACTGGGGACAGATGAAAAACTTTAGCCAGTAAGCCACAGTCATGTGGCAATACACAGATTACTAGAAATAGGTTAAATTAATATGTAAGAGTTAGCCAATAAGAAGCTAGAGCTAATGGGCCAAGCAGTGATGGTGTTTGAGGATCTTCTTTCTATGTGTTGCTTTCATTGGTTAAATAAAGAGACTGTGTTGGCCTTTTGATAGGACAGAAGCTTAAATAGATGGAGTAGACAGAGCAGAATGCTGGGAGGAATAAGGCAGAGTGGCAGATGCCATGGCTCTCCTCTCTGAGATGGAAGCTGGTTAGACTCATGCTGGTAAGCCACAGTCAAGTAGCAATACACATTAATGGAGATGGGTTAAACTAATATGTGAGAGTTAGCCAATACGGGGCTGGAGATAATGGGCCAGGCAGTGTTTAAATTAATACAGTTTCTGTGTAATTATTTCTGGGGTTAAGCTAGCCAGGTGGATATGCAGCCCGCCACTCCCTTTACAACATGTTGGGCACCACTCTGTTATAAAAGGAGCATGGACAGCTTCCCGCAGGAGCCTAGCTAGCTTATGCCCAAATTAATCACACGGAGATCTGTATTAATTAAATTGTTGCCTGGCCCATTGTCTCCAGCCCATTATTTGTTAACTCTCACATATTAGTTCTGTATTCTGGAAAACAGGAAGCTCCCTCCGGAGTCCAGCCCAGACCACCAAAGAAACAAGGTGTGAGCTGTTCCACTGTGAAAGGTACCGAGCCATGTGGCTAGCATAGATAAGAACAGTGGGTTAATATAAGCTACAAGAGCTAATAAAAAACCCTGAGCTAATGGGCCAATCAGTTTATAAGTAATGCAGACTATCTGTGTGATTTTCTTTGGGACTTGCTGGCTGTGGGGTACCGGGTGGGACAGAAACCACAATAAGCAGACCCCTCATGTTACACAGTAATTTAAATAATACAGTTTCTGTGTGATTATTTCATTTCTGGGCTTCTGGGATGAACAAGCATCCCCCTACAACACACACACACACACACACACACACACACACACACACACATATGAGGCAAAAACTTTCATATGAAAATTGGACAGGATAACCCAACAGGAGGAAAAGAGTACCAAGAGCAGCCACACAGCCAATAGAATCAGAGACCTGCATGTTCTCATAGTCAGGAGCCCTGTTAAAAATACTAAGTTAGCACATTGGTGGTGGCACACACCCTTAATTACAGCTCTTGGGAGGCAGAGGCAGGCAGATCTCAGTGAGTACAAGGCTAGTCTGGTCTACAAGAGCGAGTTCCATGACACAGATCTCAGTATGTTTGAGGCCAACCATGTCTACAGAGTGAGCTGCAGGATAACCAGGACTGTTACCCTGTCTCAAAGCAAAACAAAACAAAACAAAAACAACAATGACAACAACAAAAACTAAGATAAAAGCTATAATACATATGCAGAAGATCTGGAATAGAGCCCTAAATGCCCTGTGTTTTTGCTTCAGTCTCTGTGAGTTCATAAGTGCCTTGTTGAGTTGATTTAGAAGGCTATGTTCTCCATGTCTGATTCTTACAATCTTTACTCTCTTCTTCTATAGGATTCTCTGAGCTCTGAGAGGAGGGATTTGATGGAGATGTCCAATTTAGACTTCCTCTCTGCATAATGTCTGGATATGGGTCTATGTATATATCTGCTCCCATCTGTTGCCAGATGATGCCTCTCTAATGATGACTGAATAAGACACCGATCTATGAGTAGAATATTATTAGCAATAGTTTTATTGATTTTACTCTCTTTCATAGGTCAGTAGTGTGTAGTTTTACCCTAAGTCTCTGGGATATCTAGTCTCTAGATCTTAGTTACCCAAGAAGTGTCAAATATGGAGCCGGGTGGTGGTGGCTCACGCCTTTAATCCTAGCACTTGGGAGGCAGAGGCAGGCGGATCTCTGTGAGTTCGAGACCAGCCTGGTCTACAAGAGCTAGTTCTAGGACAGGCTCCAAAACCACAAAGAAACCCTGTCTCGAAAAATCAAAAAAAAAAGTGTCAAATATGGGTTACTTCTTGAGGAGTGGGCCTTAGGTCAAGTCCAACATTGGTTGATTAGCCCCACAAGTTCTGTGTCACCATTGCTCTAGCATATTTTGTAAGTAGGAAAGAATTTAAGTCAAAGGTTTTGTTTTTTGGTTGTTGTTCATGTTTCTCTTTTCATAGCCTGCAGAGTACTTTCCTGCACCATAGAAACTAGAACATAGAAGTAACAGCTCTATGTAGGTACCAGCTAGGCTTCTCTAGGTTCAATGATATGTATAGATGCTGTCCTTAGAGTGGAGCCTCACTGCCAATTTGCTGACAGCCACCAACCATTTGTCTGAGAATCAGTCTGGGCTGATTGGGGATTTTCATGGAACCACCTTAACAACTCAACTGACTGCAACATAGTCCTTCCACTGGAAGTCTTATCTGGCTATAAGACATTGCCATTTGAGACTCCATATTCCCCATTTACTAGGAGTCCTCTTTAGGATCACTTTCATAGATTTCAAGAACTTTCCACTGCATTAGATTTCCAAGACCCGTCCAAATGCCTCCCAAATTCCAGATGTCTCTCCCTGCACATCTGGATTAAGAAAGTTTTATGAGGAACATTTTGTGTCTTTTGTATCTAGTCCATAAAGGTGCCTGTGCTATAATATTCTGAACCTTTGGTAAGCCTCATGAAAGATATCAGTGGCATTCCTCCAAAGATTGAATATAGGAAATAAGCCACTTACTAATTTTAAAGTATTTTCTATAGTCTCAGGAAAATATTGCAATATGACCATGCAATATTTAAAAGGAAAAACTATGCATTGTGAGTTCTTACTACCCCCATTGGGAAGGTGTTGTCATTATGCAGAAGACAGAGGTCATGAGGCTAAGATGTTTGTTTGGGAAAAAGGATGTGTAACTATTCTTAGTGGATGAGAGGAGGACATGTAAGATATAGAGCTAAGTGGATACTACCACGGATACTCACAAAAGTGAAACTGGGGTTAGTGACTAATGCCAATAAGATGTAGACTAAGGTGTAAGCAATAAATTAAAGGAGAAGGCATCACCTTATTCAAGAGATATCATTGCAAAAAAGTACAAAACATCCCATTGGTATAGCTCCTAGGACCCATATATTCATGCCAAGCAATTATTCCTTTCTCTATTTTCATTTTGTCTCTCAGTACTAATTAATGTTCATGAAATGAGCAGTCATGAGAAATGGCCATCAATCTTGTTGATTCAATGCATTAGTAGCCTTTTCTCATTCCTATCACAGTTCCGTTAGTTTTTAGTAGGCTGTACCTGCCCATCAGATATTGATAGACTTGGCCTTTGTCATTTGTCACTTCTGCCTTTGAGTGCTCCACAGGTTTTTACTTCTGGAAAAGAAATAATGAAAAGTAAAATAGCTCATAGGAGATGTATCCAAGAGATCTACTAAACTATCCAAGACTGCTAATGATCCACCAATAAAAATGAGTCACATCAAAATAAGGTAGAGGGATGCAAAAGAAAAAGAGCAAATTAGTTCAGCCACCCTATCTTTCCAGCTAGTCTTTTCCAACTCTGGTCACCTAGCTCTAGGCCCTATGAGATTGAAATGATTGATGATTGATTTTATTTTCAGTTTGACATAATCTAGAAGCACATAGGAAGACAGTATCAATGAAGAATATTCTGGATTTGGTTGGCTTGTGGACTAGCCTATGAGAGATTTTCTCCATTGCTGTGGTTGGCAGAGTCTTTGGATGCATCCTGTATTTTAAGTGTAGAAATGTAAATGAACACAAGTAAGTATTCTCTCTCTCTCTCTCTCTTTGTCTCTCTCTCTCCTTTATTTCCTCCCTTCCTCCCTCTCTCTCCCCCTCTCTCTTTCTCTCTTTCCATCTCTGTCTCTTTCTCTCTCTCTCTGCTCTTGACTGTTGATAGAATGTTGATGTGATGAATAACTGCCTTGACTTCTTGCCAATGATAGACCATAGCCTAGACTTGGGAGTAAAAATAAATCCCTTTCATTCCTATATTTCTCTTATTCAAAATATTTTTGCCAGTAACATAAATGAAAGGAGGACAAACTCAGTAGGGATAGAGAAGACTATTTCATTAGAAACAGTCCAATGTGGAATAAGAAACAGAAACTAACTTTAACTGAACTTGAATGTTTTATTGATGCACTAGATCACCCAGTTTACATAGCAACACAGGATTTTGATCTGTCTTGAAATTTGTGGCTTCACATTGATTCAAAGTAACTATAAGAGGCACAGATCAATTGGTCAATTCCATTGAGCAATGTGAAAGAAAAGGTAGGAAGAAAATCAAGCCACTTTGCTCATTTGCCTCTCTAGCTGGGAGGATTTGGCACATCAGTTATAGCTGGAACAGCGTTTCTGATATATTCCCTTCTGTTTTCCACATATCTCCATTCATTTCTGATCCAGGACCTCAGTTAACCATGGAGGGAGCTGCAAGTTCATCCATCAACAGTTGGAGGATATTCTAGACACCCGAGCCATGCAATGCACCATTTAAATGAGAAAGTAAAAGCTTATTAGTGAATGAAATGAAGTCAAATACCATAAAATGTTAGACAGGAGCACATTAAAGAAGGAGGGTGAGGACAAACAAGGCATCTGAGCTCAAGGAATCTGGTCACATTGCACCTATTGTCAGGAATCCTGTTCAGCTCACTCTTTCCCTTTTATTCAGTCTGGATACCCAGGCCATGGAATGCACACAGTGAGGATGAGTGTTCCCATCCCAATTTAACAAATCTAAAAACTACAGCTATTTCAGAAGGTTTGTTTCCTAGGTGACTTTAGACCCTTTCAAGTTGATAATCAAATATTAACCATCATATTTGATTGACTTATTTGTCACTGTTTATCTAGCTAGTAATTCTAGAAAGTACCCTGTGGAATGTCTAGGTCACCATTTGAGCTCCCTTCTTATCAGATCTCTTGGATATTTAGGATTTCTTCACTACTTCACAAGACTTTGTCACTGAGAACAGACTTCTGTACACTGAGATGCCAGTTCTGTCAGACTCTTATCTAACATTCACAAATCATTCAGCTTTGTTCTTAATCCGATGACAACCTCTAGACAGTGCATGATTCCTCTCACGTTGGTCTCAGATTTTGCAAGTTGCATTTATATTTTCTTTTTTGCATTAAATAATCATGGACTTAGTTTATGCTTATTGAATCTCTGCATATTTTTAAATTATATAAAACAATGGTTTTAATTCTATAAGTAAAATATCAGTGTTTTAGGAATTCAAGATCCTGATAAACTTAGCAATTTAAAATCTGATTTAAAAAAATGAAAGGCCACAAGACCACGCAGCATGGCCCAGGTGGAAGGACAGTCAGGATGGGTGAGTGTGAGTAGGAAGAGCAAGTATGTGGTGGAGAGGTAAGAGAGTAAGAGAAGCAAGTCAGTTCCTGTGCTGTGAAGAGAGAAGGAACTGGAGACATTATCAAACAGGCTCATATGAGTTGATTTGCTGCCACATTAGGTCGGGTGATATCTGGGCCAGTGTTGCCATGTTGGGCCATGTCTGGGGGGGGATGGCCTTATAGCAGCAGAGGTCTGTGCTGATTTCTGTGGTTTGTGCTATCACCAAGGGTCACAAGGATTTCTGCAGTCTGGGCCTCCTCAAGAAGGCGTGATGATGTCCAAAGGCCATGTCGTTGCAAGAGCCAAACTGATCTGAGTGGCCTGTGCTGCAACCTGAGGTCACAGCAGTGCCTGAGCCCAAGCTTCAGAGATTATAGCATTGGAGGGCTGACATGGAAGTACTGGGAAATGAATGGGATTGGCATACATGGTGTGAAATTCCCAAAGGATCAATAAAAGTTATGACAGAAAGAGGAAGAAATGAATTTGTTGCTCTATGGAACTCATACACTGTGTTGAATTTGCTGTTGGTCAAGTATCCTTCACCTATCTTATTTTAGCTTTTCCTTCGTAAATTGTGTATAGCCTAACCCAGCAAAGAAGAAGTATAGATTATGTAGTGTTAGCATGCTTTCATTTGACTTAAGAATAACATACAAAAGGTTGTATAATTAGAATAAGCAACACCTATTACGGAATGTAATGAAAGAAGTATAAATAAAATAGAATACTTTTAACATTTTAGTTTGCTTTCTGTTACTGTTCCAAATCACCATGACCTACTTAAAGAAGATGGGTTTTATTGGGCTTCCTGGTTACAGTTCATCACACAGGGAAGTCAAGGCAGGAACTCAAGGCAGAACCATGAAGAGAAGACTTTTATTGGCTTACTCCTCATAGATTTCTCATCTGATTCTAAAACAATGCAGGACCACATACTGGGGGCTGATACCACCCATAGTAGGTTGGATCCTCCAAAATCAATCATCCATCAAGAAAATGCCCACAACCTCATATGATGGAGGCAATACCTCAAGGGTTCCTTCTTCCCAGATGACTCTAGCTTGTGTGCAGTTAAGAAAAACTCAAAACAGCACACGTGAAAAATACGGTCCCATGAGTTGAAACTCTGAACAGTATTTTTTAAGATAGTGATACTGATTATACCAAGAGAAAGATTTTTCAGAATATATATACATATACATATAAATATACATATAAATATACATATACATATACACACACACATAAATTTACCCTCTACTGACTGCTTTCTATTAGAATGTTTCCCTCAACAAACACACTGTATTGGATACATTCAGTGTAGCTCATAGAGAACCCATGTAGTAAGAATCCAGAATTTGCCAGGCGGTGGTGGCGCAAGCCTTTAATCCCAGCACTCGGGAGGCAGAGGCAGGTGGATCTCTGTGAGTTTGAGACCAGCTTGGTCTACAAGAGCTAGTTCCAGGACAGGCTCCAAAGCTACAGAGAAACCCTGTCTTGAAAAACCAAAAAAAAAAAAATGCAGAATACTTGTTCCTTAATAGGGTAAGTACAAACAATTCTGACACTCCTGGCTGTACTTACTTTCCCCTTTCTTCCTGCACTTGAGCCAGTACAAAGGAAATGATGCTATTTCAAACTAGAGGACAAGTGTGGGGTTGATATTTCCTCCCAGGCTGAAGGAGGGGCCATAACTTTGTTAAAGAACACATTTCAGGAATTACCTATCATGTACTTCACAGAGTCCCTAAGATATAAAGTTGATTACAAAAGAAATTTCAAGGTAAAAAAATGTATGGGACTCAGTAAGCATCCAAAGAAACATGGGACTGATTCTTCAGGGTCATTGCACTTGATTTAATGGTGGCTTTTCTTCTATGTGGTGATCTCATATTATCAACTTTGTTGTGAACAAGCAAGGTGTCTTCACATTGATTTGATGATATGAGATGGCCTTTTTCAACTAATAATTTTTAGAATGGTACAAGAAGTTTGGAGCTCACACATTTACCAGAAAAAAAACATTTTGTGGGGCTGATTTCTAGTGGTGGGTAAACAGGTGGTGGAGGCAAACATAGGGTGACAGGAACAAGGTAATAGAGCACTGAGCAATGAGAAGCTTATAGACATCAACAGTGCTTGGGTGACTTAGCTAGAAATGAAAAGTACATTTTAAGAACAGACTTTCATTTCTAAACTTATAATGCTATCTCTGAAAAATAAACTGCCTTAGACATTATAGTTATTAAGAAGCATTTCATTAATGCACATGAAAATTTATTACAGCAGTTATTAAGCTTTTGAATATTACTGCCTTAGACATAAGAGAGTGTTTTATTTTAAAGTTTAAAGTGTAATGAAATTATAATAAGATTTACTTCTTAGTGTATATATTCTCTTTTGATGTTATTTTATATCTACAGCCTCCTCCATTCCCAATCACTTGCAGCCACAGATATTTTTTCTGAACATAACTTTCTTTCAGAATGTCAAAAATGGTGGTATACAATATGTGGGTCTTAGACTGGATTTTTTTTCTGCATTTAATAGGTTGCTTTTGAGGTTTACTGCTGTTTGTGTGAGTAACTCATTGTTTTTTATTGTGATCTCTATGAGCTATTGTTTGCTTATTCTTTTCCCTTCAAGGAAAATTTGTTTCTCTTCTTCCTTTTTTTCCCCACTAAGGCTCCAGGATTCAAGTCCCTGTTCAGGTATCAACTGTGGGTCTTCTTCCTTCGTGTTCGTTGGCCATGGTTCATGAGCTTAGGAGGGCAGTGAGAGCAGAAGAGGCAAGCAGATTTCAGTAAAGAAGTGTAGTGTGGGGCTGGACGTTGGGCGCCATTCTGTAGTGTGGGGCTGCGGGCGGTTTCCCACCGCCCTGCTCTCGGCCACCGGCTAGCTTAAAACCCGAAATAATTACACAGAAACTTTATTCTTTTAAACACTGCCTGGCCCATTAATTCCAGCCTCTTTCTCACATCTTGCTTTAACCCATTTCTAATAATCTGTGTAGCACCACAAAGTGGTGCCTTACCAGGTAGATTCTAGCGTACGTCCATCTTGGGCTGGAGCTTCATCGCGTCTGGCTTCTCTCTGAGGAGAGGCACGGCGGTCTGCCTAACTTAGGAGAGGCGTGGCATCTTACTGATCCTTCTACCTCACTTCCTCTTCCTGTTCTGTCTACTCCACCCACCTAAGGGGCGGTCTATCAAATGGGCCAGGCAGTTTCTTTATTAGCCAATGAAATCAACTCAAACAGAAGACTCTCCCACATCAAAGAAGCACTTCTAAGAGTCAGCTTCAGGGATATAGCTCAGTTTATTGAGGCCATGGGGTCAATTTACATATAGCCTTAAACAAACAATGGAGGTTCTGGAGTGAATGGGACACTTTGAACAATGGTGTGGGAAGACCTGATTGAGGAAGTCAATTCAAACTTTAGAATGCAGGGTGGGTCTTAACTACTTTTCTACTGACCCAACTTTATGTTCTTTTTCTCTCTCTTTTTAAAAAAGCAAACTGGAAAAGAAACACACATACTCTACAAAACTGAAATCAAAATATATAAGCAGAAGATCAATAAGACAAAAAATGCCCAAACAATGCAGAGTGTCATAAAAAGCTTACAGAAACCTGACTGAGTTCATTTTGTATAACTACAAAATTATAATTTTAACTAACTACTCCTGGGCATGGGGCCTGACCTAGTGGGTGTTAATAAACCCAGTGATACTCCATTGGAGAAAACTGATTTTTTTTCTTCATCAGTGAGTATCATTTTAGGATAATTTCTTTTTTTTTTTTTCTCATGGTAGAAAAGTAGTTAAGATCTAGAAAGAATTGGAGAGTATAAACATGATCAAAATGTATTATAGGAAAAAAAATTTAAGGAAAAAAATAATAGAGATTATTGCTGTATAATATATGAGTAAAGAAAATAAAACACATGTATATATACATAGAGCATGCACACATGTATTTTTAAGTGGTTCACATAATTCTGACCCAGCTAAATCACAATGAACATTCTATCACCCCTATAAAAATTAATCTCTTCAATCCAAAAATATAACAGCATCTGAAGGTAATCATTAAATTATAAAAGGATAATATAGTATTTTTAAACATTCATGTATCCAATAGTATTTAAGAAAACAAAAATAAAAATGTCACATACCTTTATCTCATATGCATTCAGCTGTTTGTTATCTGTTGAACTCTTTTTTTTCAAGGTCTTATTCTATGGAAAATTAATTATGGTTAGTACTATGGTAATTAAAACAATGAAATGAAATGAAGCATTGCTCTCTAAAACTATAGTGCAAATATTGGGATAATTTTAAGAAAATTTATATTATTAATAAAACCTACCTCCTGATGAAGTTCTTCAAAAAAAAAAAAAAGAATGCAGGGTGGGATGGTGTGAGAGGGGGTAGAGGGGGTGGTGCTTGTCTGCTGAGTCAAACATTGTTTACAGGGAGCTTTTGTGCATGATCATCTTCAAAAGAAGGTCAGATGTCCAGGCCTAAAGACACTATCCAAATAAAGAAGAGGGAGTTCTGCAAAGAAAAGGAGGTCTCTATTTTATGCAGTGCTCGGAGAGCTACGCATCTATGGTGAACTGCAACCTTAAATGCAGGGTTCTCCAATAAGTGCAGAAGAATTTGTCATGAGTGTTTTCTGAGGTTTTGTTCTAATCTTCAATTGTAGTATTCTTACCTTTAATTCATTAATAATTTTTTTTGTGTATGTGTCCATGTGTGTGGTGTGGGTGCATACATGTGTACATGACTGCTGGCATTCTTATGCCATGATGCATATGTGGAGATGAGTGGAGAGAATGTAGGGTATACTAAATTCACTTGGATCAGTGAATTTAGTGCAAGTAATTAATCTGATCTGGTTGTTTATAATACATATATTTTTGAATCAAACATGTAATCATTAATTACAGATAACATTCAGTTTTATGGGTTTGAGATTCAGAGATGGAAATCTCTGATCAGATGCTTGGTTAAGAAAAGGTCTAGGTTCTGAAGAAGGTATTACAAAGAGGACATAGATTCTGAGGGCATCAGGATATAGATTGGAAAGCAGCCAAGTGAAGATTATATATACCTCTTTATGGGCACAAGACATAACTATGGAAAGGAGACCATTTGTATTTTGCTTAAAGTTTTATTTTATCTGGAAAAAGGCAACAATTAAAAAAACAAATAATTAAAATTTCAAACAGTTATTTTAAAAGGCTAAGGATAGGTCCTCTAAATGTTAGTGCTTAAGGACAGAACAAACAAAATAAGAAAATAGACTTTCAAAGAGCCAAGGAGAAGTAGATTTGAGCAGCTGAAAAAAAATGAACCAGAAAAATTCAAATGCTGACAAGCAGTGTTCGGAAGACGCAGTATGAAAGGACTGTGCAATCAGGAGATTTTCTTCTTGGTGCTGTGCAGGGGCTGTAACTCTGCCTTTGCAATCAGCACTGCCAGAGAGAATGCATGAGATCAAGATTTGCCATTCTGATTGCTGATGGCAATACAAATCTTTACTGCTTATTGGGGTTATTCTTTAAGCTGTGAGTAAAAAATAGTAATTCTAAAGAAATTAAAATTCTATATCCTTTTAAGATGTTTCAGCTCTCAGATAAGAAAAATATTATTCATTCAAGCTCTGTGTTTAAGAATGTAAGTATAATCTGATATTTCTCTCCTTTGACAACAACAAAATGTCTGCAAGGGGTCCTACTTCACATCTGCCATGCTAGCAATAAAGAGGCTGAGACCAGAGGCTGGTCAGTTCAAAGCTTGCTTAGAACGTATGGGAAAACCTAATTTTAAAAGATGAAATCATTTACAGTCATGAATTGTATATTACTAATTTATGTTTTGTCTTAAAATATTTGTACATATCCACAATAATCTTAAAAGTTAATTAGAATTTCTAGAATTTTCTTAGTCCTAGAACTTTCAATTGTCAAATTGATTTTTACTGGGACTAGCTAGAGAGATTGTTCAGGGGTTAAGAACATATACTTGTTCTTGCAGAGGACTGAGTTTGCTTCCCAGCACTCAAGTAATGTTCGGCTCCTCATACTACCTACACACACAGCCCCACAGCATGTGAAGCGTTCTTCAGGCATCTGCACTCATGTGCACACACATACACACACACATACACACACACACACACACACACACACATGCATACACAGACAGAATACATACACATAACTAAGAATAAAATAAATATCTAAATTTTTAATTTTATTTAAAATTGTCGTTATTTGTCTTGGATTTAAATGTGAGATCTTGAGAAACATTCTGAGAAATTTGATTTTGAAACTCAATTCACCATTTAGTTTCTTTTCTATGCTGCTTGGGATAGAATAAGGGTGAGACATTTTCATTTCAAATGTACTTCCTATGCAATCATATTTTAAATGCTGCCAGCTTTCACCGGTAATGTTAACGTGGTTAAGCGTGCATAAAAACCAAATCATTTCCATCCATTTCTTTTTTCCTCTGGAGAGAATTGTAATTTTGGAACAGTTATTTTCTGAATTATCTGTAATCTAGGCAGAAGCTTTGCTGTGCCCCACATTTTTTCTAAAAAAGAAATAGCAGGTGAACTGCTTTCACAGTGGGCAGCTTCACTTTGAAAACATACTTATTAACATTTTTTCCTGAGTGAAAGTGCAATAGATAAAGAAATTAGTTCAGCAGTGGAGAGCCTAAATATTTTTTTATTTGTTTCATACTGTGAGATGGAAAAATCAAGTGGGTAAAGCTACAGCCAAAATTCCTTCTGCCTAGAACTATCCTGCATAGCATGGCAAATATAAAGAAAATCTATTATTTTTCTGTCCATCATATTGTCAAAAGCAGAGAAAAAGAATGCCTTTTTGATGGGACTGGACAGAAGTGAACTAGAGAATCCCTACATCATAATAAAGAGAAGGCTCAGGTAAGAGCACTTGCTGATCTTGTAAAGAATTCAGATGCCTTCTCAGCAGCTGTGATAGAAGCCTGACCCGTAACTCCATCTCCAGGGTCCACCTCCTGCATCTGGTTTCATCAGACACCTTCAATAATGTGCACATACCTACACACATCACATAAACAATAAAAAGATAAATACTTATTAAAAGAGTCTTATCTTGGTATAGCAGTACATACCTTTAGTCTCAGTACCAGGGAGACAGGCACAGATTCATCTCTTTAAGTTTGATCTCTATGCATTTAGTCTACATAGTGTCTTACAGGTCAGCTAAAGCTACATCCTGAGATCCTGTTTTTAAAACCAAACAAAAACCAAATTCATAAGATGCGTCTATTTTTTTTGTTTTCTTTTCTGTTTTTCGAGACAGGCTTTCTCTGTAGCTTTGGAGCATGTCCTGGAACTAGCTCTTGTAGACCAGGGTGGGCTCAGACTCACAGAAATCCACCTGCTTCTGCCTCTTGAGTGCTGAGATTAAAGGCATGTGCCACCACTGCCTGGCATGATGCATCTAACTTTAATGAAAAGACACAAGCACAGTTTCACTGCATCTCTCCACAATGATTCAGATAGAAAATATTACTGGGGTTGCTTAGCAAAACCTTGTCTAGGAAAGCTGTCACCCAGCATAGGGCAAAAGTCATTCAAATCCCTTTTTACTTTCTTACTTTGCTTGCCTTTAAACTTCCAGAAAGAAATCAGGAGTTATTTTTTTTTCTTTGAAACCTGCTAATTGCATAAAAGAGAAATTTTCTGGCTCTTCTGAGAAATAAAATGAATCTTTTCATATTTTCCCAGGTGAAACATGAATATTCAAGCTGATTCCTAAGCCTCTGTAATCATCATGAAAAAGAGAGAAAAATGATTGGAAGAGCCAGAAATTATAGAGGACTGCTATAAGATGTGTTTTCTAGGTGTAACCAGGCCATTGGACATGTGGATTGACAATCTATGGCTGTGCACAAAATGAAGCTAGTCTACATTATATATTAAATGGAGAAGGGGCTTATAAAATTTCATTCTTGGTAAAGGAGATATTGTCAATTGATGGCTGGAGAGGAAAGGAGAGTCAGTTTTTCTTAGGGATGTTGTGTTGGTGGATTGACCTTGCTCCACCAGACTACCTTATACCCATGAATGCACAAGACATGAGAACTGTGCTCAGCAGGTTAAAGAAAAGGACAAGGCATTGAGGGAGACTGACACAGTGAGGTCTGGGAGATGGTTGATGGGGAAAACAGGAAATGAATATGATTTAAGTACATTATTTACATGTGTGAAATTCTTAAATAATAGAAAATAATCATAAAAACATTGTTCAGATCATTTAAAGACCTGAAAAACAGTGACAACAAAAGCCCTACTCTTTCATAAGGAGACTTTGATCACAATTAATAGTATTTTCTAGTGCAGCATTGGAATAAATTTAAAAAGAAACATTCCTAAGATGTTTAACTTTTCACTAGTTACTTTAGCCTAGTTTTGATCAAATATGTGGCAAAACAACACAAGGATGATATGTTTATTTAATTTTAATTTTGTTTATTTATTTTTATGTGTATGCCTGTGTGATGGCTCTTCTTGGTTGTCAACTTGACTATATCTGGAATGAACTATGTTCCAGAAAAGGAGGGCAAATGTGATCTGGATCTTGAGGCTGGAAGACACAGACTTTTGATCCAGATCTTGAGGCTGGATGACTCACACATTTAATTCAGATCTAAAGATGGGAAAGCTCACCTTTAATCTGGGCCACACCTTCTACTGGGAGCCTACCTATATAAGGACAATGGAAGAAGGAAGGGTAGTCTTACTTTCTTCGACTGCTTGTCCTCACCTTGTCAGGGCATTTATCCCTTCGCTGGCATTGGAGCCTACACTTCAGGATCCCAGCATGCACAGAAGACCAGCTGAGACACCAAGCCTTGTGGGACTGAGCAACTACTGGATTCTTATACTTCCCATTCACAGCTAACCATTGCTAGATTCAGCTTATAAATCATCTACATGCTCTCTCTCTTTCTCTCTCTCTCTCTTTCTCTCTCTCTCTCTCTTACACACACACACACACACACACAAATATTCATTCTATAAGTTCTGTGACTCTAGAGAATCCTGACTAATACAGCCTGTATTTATGTCTGTATACCTGGTGGACAAGGAGGACAGAAGAGGATAAGAGGATATCAGGTTCTCTGGGACCAGGCTGTGAGGCACCATGTGGATACTAGGAAAGAAAACTGGATCCTCCAGAAGAGCAGCCAGCGTTCTTATCTGCTGAGGCATTTCTACAGCACTGGAAAAGTTCCAGTCATGGTTTCAGGGGGTTGAGCTGGCTATGGATAGGAAGCATGGTGGAGTAACACAGTTTACACCATGGTGGGTCAAACGCAGAGAGAGAAGGGGAGGCTGCTGCTCAACCGCATTTCTCCTCCACCTCTTGATTCCCAGCTATGGGGCAGTGTTTTAAGAACAGCTTTCCTTCTCAGTCAGTCTAATGGAGATGGCTTTTTTTTTTCTCATGGCTTATTTTTTTATATTTAAAAATTTCCATCTCCTCCCCTCCTCCTCCCCCCTCCCTCCCCTCCTCCTCCCCCTTCCCTTCCCTCCTCTCCTTCTCCCTCTTCCCTCCCCTCCCCTCCACCCATACCTCCCCTCCCTCCCTCTCAAGGCCAGGGGGCCATCAGGGTTTCCTACTCTATGCTAAGACCAAGGTCCTCCCAACTCCCTCCAGGTCCAGGAAGGTGATCGACCAAGCTGAGAAGGCTCCCACAGAGCCCGTCCATGCAGAAGAATCAGAGCCCAGCGCAAATCCAAAACACCAATAATAACCTTTGCTGGAGAGGCTGTGGGGTAAGGGGTACACTCATCCATTGCTGGTGGGAATGCACACTTGTGCAACCACTTTGGAAAGCAGTGTGGCGGTTTCTCAGGAAACTCGGGATCAACCTACCCCAGGACTCAGCAATTCCACTATTGGGAATCTACCCAAGAGATGCCCAATCATACTACAAAAGCATATGCTCATCTATGTTCATAGCAGCATTATTTGTAATAGCCAGATCCTGGAAACAACCTAGATGCCCTTCAGTGGAAGAATGGATGAAGAAACTGTGGAATATATACATGCTAGATTACTACTCAGCGGTAAAAAACAATGACATCTTGAATTTTGCAGGCAAATGGATGGAAATAGAAAACACTATTCTGAGTGAGGTAACCCAGACCCAAAAAGATGAACATGGGATGTACTCACTCATAATCGGTTTCTAGCCATAATTAAAGGACATCGAGCCTATAAATTTGGGATCCTTGAGAAGATAATAAGAAGGTGAACTCCCATAAAAAGATATAGTAATCCTCCTGGATATTGGAAGTAGACACGATCGCCAGGCAAAATTGGGAACTTGAGGGTTGGGTGAGACTGGGCCAAGGGAAGATGGGGAGAGAAAAGTGTGAAGGGGAGAATGGGGGGAGCTCGGAGGAATGGGGTGCTTGGGATTCAGGAAGGGTGGATATGGGAGCAGGGAAGCATATATCTTAATTTAAGGAGCCACCTGAGGGCTGTCAAGAGACTTGACCCTAGAGGGGTTCCCAGGTTTCCAGGGAGATGCCCCCAGTTAGTTCCTTGGGCAGCTGAGGAGAAGGAGCCTGAAAAGGTCAGTTCCTATAGCCATACTGATGAATTTCTTGCATATCACCATAGAACCTCCACCTGACGATAGATGAAGAAAATGATGGAGATGCCTTTCTAAGCACATCCTTGAGGTGATGCTCCACAATTCTCTCAGTGATCCTAAATCCACTGAAACTCACAACAAAGACTGATAGGAACTTCAATGCATTCACTAAATTCAGGTTACATGAGTCTCAGATTTAATCTAGGAAAACCTGCATAAACCCTACAACAAAATCTAAGAAACAAGAACTAGTTACAGACAATACCGATTTGTCATTGTTGTCTAAGGGCAAATTACTTGGATCCTGTGCTCCAGTTCCTTTGAAGCTAGAGGAACAGTTACTGAGATCAAAATTTATTCATAATAAATATCAAAGTCAATAGATTTTGATGGAGATTAAAAAAGGAGTCAATAGATTTTTGATAGAGATATAGAGAGAGAGAAAGAGAAAAAGGAGAGAGAGAGAGAAAGAGAGAGAGAAAATTTCTTATCAATGCTCCCTCTACTAATCTAAAGGACAGTATGATATTCTTCAAACATCAAGGACCCCATTGCTTTGTCTTAATGCTTTAAACAAACATGGGTGGCCAACAAATATCCTTGATAATTCTGAGAGAATAATCACAAATACATATTTAAATCTGAGTCTTATAAGTAGTCTTGCTTTTGCTGTTGCTGGGTATTAGATTTAAGAGTCAGTAGACATCCTCATAATAAAAAGTCTAACTTTTCCCTAAGCCACTTCATATACTTGCATTTGTAGTCATTTTCTTTCCATTATCAACCCTCAGTATCTTATTGGAAAAATGTATCATTCTATACTATAAACTTTAGAACTCCGATATTTAAAAATTAAAATAATCATCTTCACTATGTATGGATATTTTAGGCTTTTAAAGGAAGGGGTTGTGATAGTTCTTTCATTTCTCACTGAAAATAATAATGCAGCTGCTATCTCAAAGTAGTTCACACAATTCACTTTTGTTTCTGAGATTTTGAGATGTGGAAATTTCTCTCCTGGCGTCCTTCTACTTATATCTCACTATATGTGTATCAATTTTTCTTTCTTCTTTCCACAGGGGAAAGCACAAAAAGCATAAAATTGCAGTATTGCAGGCTGAGTCTAGCACTGAGAAGGCAAGGTTAAGAATTTCAGCATTCTAAAGCATAGGTTTTACTCTGCAGATTTCAACTGTTGCACAAGTAGCAAAACTCAAGTTTTTCCTAAGACGCATGCCAGAATTTTGGACAATAGTGCTCCTAGCTTGTAAGGTACACACACAAAAGAGCAGAATCTGCAATTTAATGTCTCCTACTTATTTTGGGGAAGTAAAGCCAAAGATTTCTCAAAAGAAACAATACTTGATTCATTCTATTATAGCACAGATTTGGGCACACTTTAAAACACAATAATAATCGCATGAAATAGTCTGAATTTTAGTATTTTTTATTCATTTAATTAATTGCAAAATATGAATAAAATGGTTTTAAATATTGAATGACCTGCTGAATCAGTAGTAAAAATAAAATTAAGCTACAACCTTTGTGCAAGATATCATGGGTTAATTTTGCCTTAGCCATAATTGGGTAGGTCTGTGTTTGTCAATATTATTTATGAATTATACAAAAGTTGCTCACTATGGCATTTGCTGTGTGCATATAAAGATTTTTTTAATGAGAGAAAACAATTTCAATTTTGTGGCTATTATGGGTTATTATGGGCTGAGTGCAGTTTGTACGATGAGCTCACCTAGACATAAAACAAAGTGACTCTAGTTGTGATCTCTCACCTAAATATTGTCAACCTAAACTCTATACTCTGAGCAATGCCCTTGATAAGGCCATTAACAAGAATATAGTTGTGCCATGTCTATTCCACTTACCTGTTTGTCAAAGTTCAATGATGAGAAACTGGGTCACGATGTCTAAAGACATAAAATACTATATGGCAAAATGATTCCCAAACCTTGTGTATCTTATGGGCCACACTTATTGCCCAGGGTGACTACCATTGTCTGTCTACATGTAGCAATTTTATGTAATTACTTCTTATCCTCTAATAGTTTGGAGTGCCAAGAGACAGCTAATAAGTTGTGTAAAATATGTTTGAAGAACATTTTAAAATAATTATTTGCAGTGCTATGTGAAGGTAATAGAGAATTAGAAGACATATAGGAACATTCTGAAGCTGTGAAATAATATCTGGGCAAAGAGGGTACCTAACAGAAACTGAGACATAGGCAGACCATCATGACCTCAGGAAAGGCATTCAGGAGAAACACAGTGACTTTACTCTGCCCCCTTTCTCCAATCCTCTGTTTACATTCTTCATTGACTAAGTCTCCCCAACCCTAACTGCTGGTGAAACAGAATATTGCATGGCATATAAAGGAAATAAATGCCTAGAATAGATCCTGTTCTATAAATGCCATTCCCATGGTCCACATTTTATCTAAACATATAGATAATGAAAGAGGTCAAAAAGCTTGACTTATGCTTATGAACACATACTAATGTCTTAATGCATAAGTATAATGATTTTTAAAATCTTTTCTTTCCACACTCACTCAGTTACATTTTACTTCCTACCATTCAAGATTTCAAAGTATGTTTTTGTTCCTTTCTGTTATTAACACTTCCAATGGCTTCAACTGAATACATTCATGGGTGGAGGTTCCATGTTATTTCTGTGGGTAAACTTAAACATGGTTGAGTCACTGTCTCTGTAGTAGCTTGGAGAGTGACACATTGTCTGTCTGACAAAACTTCCTGGGGGAAATGCTACAAATGTCTTCTCACTGTAGGTAGGAAGCTGGCGGCATACCAAAGTACGGGTACTATCAAAGTTCTACTTGGTAAACCATTGAGTTTTATTGTGGTGACTTGTAAAAATATGGGTGAGGGCTTACTTACAGGAGCAGCAATGACTCAAAGGCAGCTAAAACACCAAAGGCCACTCCAGTACAGGTGACAGCTCACAAAAGTTGGGAACCTGGGACAAAGCCCCACAGCAGCTCAACAGGTTAGAGGTGGTCCTTTCTAGTGCCTCAGATGGTCTAAGCCTCTTCCTGTCAGCTCAGCTTGATTTTGCTTCCTCCAGGCAACTCTTCTTTACAGCTTGGCTTGTCTGAGAGTTTCCTTTGCAACTTTTACTGTTTACTGTGGTGGGGAGTGACCTAGTAAATCTGGTCAGTTTCAGGTACTTCCTGAAGCTTTTGTTTGTTTGTTTTGTTTTTACCTTCCTTCCTGCTTAAGGAACTTCCCTCAAGGATGAAATGTTTATGAAATGTTTTGACCTCAGAGAAAACTGTTACATAATAGCATAAGAAAGCTCCTTTCAACCTGACCAAGCTCTAAGTTGTAGTCATGATTGTATTCCTCATGACCTATTAGATTGTGTGCAACTTCTCTGCCTCAGAGTGAGTTCAGAATGAGAGTATCCAGTATCTAGCTGTGATCCAATAAAATGGATTTTATGTGTCATTTTTTGCACTGTACATTTTTTTTTTTTTTTTTTTTTTTTTTTGTGTATGGAATGGATTTATTTTTTTTTTTTCTTTTTTTTTTTTTTTCCTCATGGTTTATTTTTTTTTTTATATTTAAAAATTTCCATCTCCTTCCCTCCTCCTCCCCCCTCCCTCCCCTCCTTCTCCCCTTTCTCTCCCCTCCTTCTCCCCCTTCCCTCCCCTCCCCTCCACCCATACCTCCCCTCCCTCCCTCTCAAGGCCAAGGAGGGGAGGACCTTGGTCTTAGCATAGAGTGGGGAACCCTGATGGCTCCTTGCACTGTACATTTTTATTAGCATGTATAGAGGCCTACAATGGAGGGTTACTGATTTTTTTTTCAATAATGGCACGGGAAAGTCATCCATTCTTAATAAACATATGTTCCTCTTTCTGTTCCCATGATTTTTTTTTTATTTTCCCCCTAGCAATAGAGTTTAGAAACCCTTCAACTAATTTTTGAATGTCAATCTAACACATTCTCGGTTTACTCGAGAATCAAGTCTCTGTTGAGGGATTGCCTAGATAAGATTGGTCTGTGGGTATGTTTGAGGGACACTCTCTTGATTGTTACATGCAATATTTTCTTAGAGTGTGGTCCAGAGATATATAAGATAGCTATCTTAACATGAGCCAACAAGTAAAACAGCAAGAAGAGTTCCTTCATGCTTTCTGCTTCAAGGTCCCCCTTGAGTTCCTGCACTGGTTTCCCTCAACAATGTACAGTAAATTGGGGCGTTAAATAAATTCTTTCATTGTCTAAATTGCCTTTGTTTATAGTGTTTGAAACAGTAGTACAAGTAAACTAGGACAGAAATTTTTCAGTAATGTTTCTAGGATAAAATAGGAGGGGGGTTGGCTAAATACTCAGTCATCTTCTGTCTTGAAATACAGACCTACTCTTCTTGTTAAACAAACAACAAAACATTTAAGCTAGTGTCTTAAATGACTGTCTAGTTCAGATGAAGGGGGAAATTTGAATCTGTCAGGTTTAGGGAGTCAAATTTGTGAGTAGTCTCACATGACTAGCTTCAGCAGGTTTTCTGCAGGGTCAGGTAGATCTCTTCTTACCACTGCAGAAGATAGTACTTGTCAAATGTATGTTTCTGAACATATTTTAACAAGCTGTTATTTTTTATCACTCCTATTTATATAACACATTGCCATATTTGCTGCCTGTCAATCACCTCAGTTAAATTACTAGAGCCAGGGGTTGTATTAGAAAGGTTTTTTTTTTTTGTTAGAAGTGCACAAACAAACCTCACAATTGCTGTTTTTCAGGGAAGGTTTAGAGTAACTTTAATCCCCTGAGCTGGCTTTATTTGAATGCTTGAACACCAACATTAGTTTTCCACTAAGCAAAGGCTTAACCCCAGAATATGCCATGGTGTAGATACTATTTATATAAGACATAAACTTTAAAGTACACACTTTGATTAATGTGTCATATGTCTGTGTTATTCCTAGAACACAGTTGATATACTAGATATGAAATTCACACCATGACTATATATAGGGATTAATTCAGTGCTGTAAATTAGTTACATGTCTCTAAATTTTCCAGTTATTGCTTAACTTATTTCTCACAGCTGACTCATTATTAGAAATTAGTTTGCATATTGAAGAAGATAGTAATTGTCTTGTAATGATTTTAGGTGACAGTGGTTCTCCTTTGAAAAACTACTTAGCTACTTCAATGCCTCATTTCTAGACTTTTGGAAATAAAATCAATGAGAGCTGTAATGCAACTCAATGAGTGACAAGAATGATAATGGAAAACACAGTGGAAATCTCTGTCATTGGGCTAGGATTGGTCCAGTCAGTCTGTGGAAGCGTCACTACTCTGTTCCTCACATGTCTGGGAAAAAAATAAAAATGATTTATCACAGCTATAAAAATCTGTCTTATCCTAAAATGAAGCTTCAGAGATTGATACTACCTACCAAAGGGCTCAGGCTCATGACTGTGAATAAGCATAGCCGCCACGTTGGTTCCACCTTGAGAAGTGGAACTTACAATATCAGGGCAAAATGCTTCGAATGCCTTTATTCTTTTTTTCTTGCTTAATTGATTTTCCTAGAAAAGAACAATATTATTTGAAGTACATAAATCCTTCAGTCATTTACCATAAAGAATGGTCACTGTTTTTCATAAACATTTATTTAAAATATTTATTTTAAATAGATCATTATTTAATTTTATTATTTTTCCATTTTTTAATTAACTGAATGATATTGCTTATCATATTTTATTAATGTGGAAATTACATAGACTATTTCTTCTTCCTCATTGGGGAACCTTCTTTGATTACTGGACTATTTTTCTATGTAACATAAGTTAAACCAATTTGGATGCAGTTTCAGATTCAATTTGCTTTTGTTAAAGTACAGCTTCTTTTTTATAATGTATATATGGAGCATCAATATTTACTTTGCTTTTCTTACAGTATTTTTTATTTATGTGTTTTATTTGTACACATACACGTGTATGTGTTTGCCAGCATGGAAGTCTGTGTGCCTTGAGAGCGCTGGGTGTCCACTAATGCTAGAATAGGGCAACAGATACCCTGGGATTTGAGTAACATGTGGTTATGAGCCAACATGTCAGTGCTGGGAATAAAACCCAGTCCTTAGGAAGAGCAAGAACAAATATATGCTGTCCCATATATGTTTTATGGTATCACTATTTGTCTTTGCAATCAAGAATTATTCAGTGAGTCCAGTGTATCTTGTTTTGTTTTGTTGGGAGCTATTTGACCAGTGACTCAGCTTTTCATATTTATTATAGGTTTGTTTTAACTTTCTGTTTATTAATTATTTAGTCTTTGTAGTTGTTTTGTTCTAGGAATTTTTTTTTGGCTCATTAGCTTGTGCAGTGTGTTTCCTTACAACCAGTGTCCTCCTGCAATCCTTTTCACTCCTGCAGAGATAATTCTCATTCTGAAAGGAACAAAATAAGCCCATCTCATTGCTATGTTTGTGTAACGATAGAACCCGAAAAGTAAATATATTTACCAGTGTATAGGTACATTACAATAAATACTAGGCAAAAATCTATTACTTTTGGCACAGACATTTCTCACTTTCAAGTTTTATTTGAGGCATTTTCTAATTGTTAAGGTACAGAAGAGTCCCCATAGTAAGCTTGCTCAAACGTGGTTATTAATCTGTGCTTTAGAGACTGAGACAAAGCTATGGTATCATCCGAAGGCTATGGTTTATCTGTTTTCCATTCACCTGGTTAGGGTAATGGAGAGGTTACATATAATCTTTATTACTTTATTATACTTAATATAATTTTTGAAAATGTTATCAACTAGCCAGAAAAAAAAAAAACAGATGAAAAAGGGGTAAATGCAAACATCCTGACAGTGTGTAACTCACTGTGGAGAGTAACCTTGGGAAGTTTTCAAAATTCGCCTGCTCTACTAGGTAGAGGACATAACTCCAAAGTTTGATGCTTTATTTATGCAGACATTTTACTGCCGGAACACCTAGACATGTTTTATGACAAGTGATTATGACATTTTTTTATTGTGGAGCGCATATACATGTATAAAATACACTGGCAAACATAATATTTATTGCCTGTCTTTACAACGTGTGAAATATATCTCTCTCTATATATGTATATATACATATATATGAAAATTGCATGCAATATAATAATAATTAAAGGTTAAAATGAAATAATTTCTATTTTTGATTCAGACATAAGGATTGTGAGCAATAATATCCTTCCCTAGGGAGTCAATTCCAGTGAGTCTTTCACTATTGTCCTAGAGTTTTGACCTTAGAATAAACATCACTCAAGACTATTTATTCATCATTTATTTGCATTAAAATTCCTTTATTTGTACCATGAGTTTGTGTCAAAAATCAATGATTTTTAACCTGTAAACCATGGCTCTCTGAGAGTTTCAAAGCTGTTTAAAAAGTTGCAGAGTGAGGGTTGAATATGAATAAAATACATTGTATGCATATATGAAATTCTCAGAGAATTAGTTAACAATACTGTATTTTAAAATTATCAATTCCAAATATCAAGTTTTCTTTGAACTGTAATAATCACATATAGAACATGGAAACATTATATGTATATATGTATATATATACATATATATATATATATTTTAAAGTTAGATCACTTCATGGGTAGCTACTTATAAAATTTCATTTCTCAATCAACTCAAGCTATTAGTGTCTGGTGATCAGAGGATTCTTTTTACTTTCCTTAAAGTTGTTCTTCTTATGTAAATAAGTTTGCAGTAATTTCAGGCATAATAGCTTATGATTTCATTATGGTTTCAAATTGTCACTTATGATTTGGTTCAAATAGAAGTCAATCTTTTATATGAGTAATATATGGAAATTTTCTCTTCTAAGATTTTTAATTTATCTTTAACATAATTTATAAATATATTTAACATTAAGTTTCATTTTTGCATGTATGAATGTCTGTTTAAACATGTATCCATGTGTTCAGGTGTCATGGGAAGTAGTGTGAAAGACATCAGATGCCCTGGAGCTGGAGTAGCAGGTGAGATTGAGTTGTTCAATATGGATGTTATTTTTTAATTCTCAGTCCTATATTTATAAATACATATGTAGTCAATGTGACCCTACAGGGGATGGAATTAGGGCTTTTGATAAGACCTACAATAGATCAACTGATGATGGTTGCCCTCATTTAATTTCTGTTCTCATGATTTAAAAATAAAACCTGAAATAAATAACCTAAGGGAGGAAGAGTTTATTTTATCTCACTACTCCAGGTTATAGTCCATCATTGCCAAAAATTAAAAGTAGAAGCAGCTTGAAAGAGCTAATCATTTTGCATTCACCATCAAGAGAAGAAAGAATGGATGCTTGCATGCCCATAATTAAGTACCTCTCTCCCCTTATGGAGTGGATTCCCTAGCTAGAAAATGGTACTGTTCACAATGAGCAGGTCTTGTCATATCAATTATTATAATCAAAGAAGTCCCAGTAGGTCAGTCTAAAGCTGATCTGGGCAATCACTAATTGACTCCCTCTTCCCAGAGATTCTAGACTGTGTCATGTTGATAGTTCAAACTATTCATCACACTGAGGTTGTAATTCACCAATAGTCCCGAAGGAGGAAGTTGGTACGAAGTAACAGGGTTGTGCTTGTTTTCTACATTTCTGGTGCAACAGCATTGTCAGTTTGAAGAGAAAATGAAAGAAAAATACAATATTAGAAAGAAATGCACAAATGTAGATGAAAACCATCATTTATGCTATTTCCTTTTAATACTGACAGCCCTTCTTTCTTTTAAATCTTGAGTTATTCTTATAGATATAAAGATACACATCCTTTTCCTTGTGTCTGTTTGAGAGGGTGCCTATCCCTTAGAAAGGAAAAAAATCGTTACTAACTAACATAAACCCTCACATGCTGAGATAAAGCCATCCTAAGTAATTGGTGGCATCTAGTCCCACATTTGGTTCTGATGTTGGCTCACTGCTCATCACCTCCAGGCTCCCTAAGCAATGATCACACTCATTTATCAAGTTCTTCTTTTTCATTCTAAGAGAACTATACATTGCAAATTCTCACCAGATATATTCTCTCACTGAAAAGGGGTATAAAGGACATCCCTTCCCCTGTGTCTACAAAAAAGTGGGCAAGATCCTGACACTTTGTACTATTGATTTTTTACTTATATTTCTATTATTAGAACTTTTCATTTTCATTTTTTTTTATAAAACCCCTTTCACAATGCCTGGAAAACAATTTATGTACTTAGGGCCAGCTTGAGTAAAGTGAAATCTGCATTTTTGAAATGTGATGTCTGCTTCAAACAGAACCTGCTATGAGTCAAAAGTGTATTCTTGATTCTTTTTCTCAGAGTAACTTATTCATCTCTAGTATTCCTATTTTTTTGGGCACAGATACTTTTCACCATGGTTGCTTTCAAGACATTTTATAGCATCCTAAGACAGGTCTGATTCTTAAAAGCTCATAGGGTCATGTTCTCAGGCCTCGATTTTTACCGTTAACATTGCTCCTATTCTGATGTCAGTTAACAACATTCATCTTTGAACAAGCAGAATAGTGATCACATGAACCAACACTGTCAAGGAGCTTCTGCCCATTGATAGTCATAAATTTTAATTATTCATGCATGCCTAGTCCATGTGTAATGCCACCTGTTTTTTCCATCTGGAAGTAGAGTGCACAGATACTGATAGCTCCCTAAAACTGACTCATTTCCTAGGGTTTCCTTTGAAATA
This sequence comes from Arvicola amphibius, assembly GCF_903992535.2. NCBI lineage: Eukaryota > Metazoa > Chordata > Mammalia > Rodentia > Cricetidae > Arvicola > Arvicola amphibius. The sequence goes on along the minus strand of NC_052048.2, from coordinate 69,770,068 downwards.
TGACATATATGAGTACGTGTGGAGTACATATATGAGCATATGTGGAGTTCAGAACATAACTTATATGAGTTATTTCTCTCCATCCATTGTGTGGGTTCTGAGGATTGAAGTCACAGAATTGGGTTTGTTTGCGGGGGCTGAGTCATCTTGCGGGCCCATATACTATAATGTTCTAACAACCATATTACAATTCTTTGGTTTTGTACTCATGTAAATTGCCAATTCAGTGTTCATGCAACTTATGACCACCTGAAATGTTGAGAAACAAATCTATGATTTCTTTGTACCAAATTAAAAATCTCAAGGATTTTGGGTAGTAAGACATCATTTTCTTTATAATTTAAAGAAAATATATAAATATACCAAAACACCATTTATACATATGTTATTGCTTATTTTGAGTTATTCAAATGTAAAATAATGAAAGTTTAGAGTACCTGAAGAGGCATTTATATAACTCACAGATATGATATAGTAAATGTCTTTATAAGACATCAAGATATGAAAATACAAAGAATTTTTTATCATTCTGGTGTAAATTCTCAAATCATGATAGGCTTCACAAAGATTTGTTCATAATTCGCAGAGAACTCATCAGAGCCATTGTAAGCATTGAAAATATTATTTTTGTAAATTACACATTTACCCCATGTGCATCAAGAGACAAAATTTATATGCTACCTATATGAAACACATTAATTCACTATCAGACTAGTATTTATAGAAATTTAACTTTAGAATTTTTCATTTTAAAAGAGTTTTTTATAAAATCATATGTATATGTTCTGACTATGTCTGGGTGTTAATATGTACATCAAAGTGCAATTGCCCTTGGCGTTTGGAAAATGGTGTCAGATCTCCTGATGCTGGGCCTATAGGCAGTTGTGAGCTGCCTAACATAAATGAATTTGTTTCTTTTGCAGGAGCAGCAAACACTAAGCCATCTCTCACAGTATTAAATTTATGATTTTGTGGCATCAGAATCATTCTTAACTTTCTTCTGCATCCCTACCATAGAACTGCTTACTAACTAATGCCATCCAGAATTATTTGCTTTCATTTCCAAAGGACAGCAGGGCAGAGGCTTAATTTCTTGCTTCTCTCCAGTTGAATGGAGATGGCTTAAAGTACAGGATATGGTTTATACATGAGAATGGGCTCAGCTCACTCCAGTGAGGTACAAACACACAGGACATCTGCTGTGAGTCCTCTGTGGTGTAAGCACATTAACACCACATATGGCTCTGGAGGGGAACTTAGTCAGTCAGAAGCATTGCTTGTCTCAGTTGAGGTCACACAGGTGGTGATGGTAGATATGGGGTTTGAAGCCCGGTACCCTTATATTCTACTCCTCTTCTATTCACTTGAAATTTCCTAGATATCAGGCACTAACCTCTGTGTGAAATTAATTAGAAGGCCCGAATATACCTATGCTCCCATTTTATATACTCTGGTACTGCCCTCCTTTCATTTATATTGCTGTAATAAAACACCCTACCCAGATCTTGAAAGAAGTCATGGTGAGTAAAGGTGCTTGATACCAAGACTGTTGGCTTGAGTTTGATCCACAGGATTGAGTTATTTTTCTATTGCCATGTCAAAACACCATGTCCAAGGCATATTTAAAAAAACATTTAATTTGGGGCTCATGGTTGCAAGGAACTGTATACAATTCATGACACTTAACTATTAAAAATAAAAATAAAATGATAAATGTTCTATAATCAACAAACCCTATTATTTCTCACCTCCTCTTGCTAATTCGGCTTATATACCACCATCTTCAGCAAACCCAAAATAGGAATAAAAGTAAGCAAGAGAGTGACCATAAAAATGTTAGGCCAAGATATAGCCAATGAGGTGGGAAGCAATGGGCTACATGTTCTTAATAAGAATATTACACTACCCTTTATGAAATTAAAGGACAAAGGAGGACTTAATAGTAAATTAAGAATAGAGAGCTTAATTGAATTGAACAGTGAAGCACACGCACACCACTGTCACCCTCCTCAAACTAAATAAATGAAACAAATATATAATTACATCAACAATCTATGAGAGGAGATAAGTTGTAACAAGGTATACTGGAAAGTGTGCTTGGAATACCCATGGTGTAGCTTAACCTTAGCAAAGCATCTGGTCTACACACAGAAGACTCCACAACCAATGGATGCTATGAACTAAACCTAGCCCTAATAGATTCAAATTTAACTATAAGAAATAAGGAAAAAAAACATTTGACAAAAACAAGTATCAGAGAAAGAAATTTAAACTAGGAGCTATAGCCGGGCGGTGGTGGCGCACGCCTTTAATCCCAGCACTTGGGAGGCAGAGGCAGGCGGATCTCTGTGAGTTCGAGGCCAGCCTGGTCTACAAGAGCTAGTTCCAGGACAGGCTCTAAAAAAGCTGCAGAGAAACCCTGTCGCGAAAAAAAAAAAACCTAGGAGCTATAGAGATAGTACCATAAGGGAAAGATGAAAGACCAATTAAAAGTAAAAATAAGCAAAGATTAAACCTTGCACCTTTTGCATAATGAGTTAACTAGAAAACCTCTAACTAAGAGATCTTAAGCTAGATACCCCGAAACAAAACGAGCTACCTAGGAGTAGTATAAACAACATAAACAACAAATAAACATACAGACTAAACATGCCAAGCAAAGACCCTCCAAAGATGCCATTGAGTTTGTTTACTCTGTTCACCATCTACTGGTCATAGAATCGTCCCTTATGAGTGGTTTGTATACCCAGTGGGTCTCTATTGGAAAAAAAAAAACTATCATTATAGACTGGTTATCAATTAGCAAATCCACATAAAGACTAGATATGCAATTGATAAGACATCACTGTTTCGATTTTCTATAATCACCACTGGAAGAAAATTGGACAAAAGCTTAAAGTGTAGATTAAAAGAATCTAAACAGCATTGTCAAATGTTTCTATAGTACAGAATCAGGATTAAAGATTTTAGTAAGAGCCTTGACATTAATTGATTAAAATTTTAAGTTTACCTTTTCACTGGCAGTTACAATGATGTAATTTCTGTCCCTTCCAATCTAGTCTGTTCTCCAGACTTAGGCTGAAAGCTTTCTTCCCTCTGGGAAGAGAAAGCTGGAAGTATGTTGTATTACATCAGTGTGGCAGGCATACAATCTATTCTCCATCACCAAAAAGATAGATTGCCAGAAGTTTGGGGCAGCCTAGGCAAATAGTTACATTTTGTGGGAGACTGAGTACAATGAGTCATTTCACTCTTGTGCAAGAAGGGAATTTTACCTTCCTAAGCAAACTGGCTTGAAACGAACTACTGTAGTGTTCCCTAGGAGAGCACACAATTCCTCAGCCACAATTCCTCATCTGTGACTTTTTTTTTTCTAAATCCCAGCGGAGCAGAACCACAAATGTGTGCCCTTGGCATTTGCCAAAACATATGGAGTATTATATTTAATTTATTGACCTTAAACATGGGGCTACTCTAGGTTACACTAACTTAGGGATAAACTATCTAATTTTCCTTAAAAGGTTATAAAATACCAAGTACTTATTAATCTAAATAATTTCAGAACTATTTATCAAGCCCAAACACTGATTTAGATGCTCAGGTAAAAAAAGCTAATAAACTGTCTTTTTTGACCTCAGACAACTTTTTACGAAAAAAAAAAAAGATGAAAGCTTATGTTACTCACTCTGCCTCCCACTGCTAGGAAATGACCCAAAGTTGAAGCTCAAGCTGGTTTAGAGTTCAGATCCCAACTTCTTTACTAAAATGTTACACTGCTTTTCAATGACATATGCCAGAACTTTTGTGTCTATTTAGGTCTTTGAGAAATTTACCCATGAGTTACTTTCTGTTATCTAAAGAATTTGCTTTAGATAAATCTGCTAGGCAGGATTTATTTTACACTGTAAACAAAACAATTATTTGAAGAAAAAACATTAATAGATGATATGGATGCTCTTCTTTTTTATCGAGCTCCTGAGAATCTCAGACTATTTGGTAATTGCTTACGAGCAAAGTAAAAGTAGTTGGTGTTTTAAATTCCAACCATATTCATATGCCATCTGCATGGGAGGACAGAACCTGCAAGAGAACATAGGTGAGTCAACTTTTCTCCAGGGCATGATTGAATGTGAGCTTGCTATGTAGTCACTCTTGTTTGCTATTTCTGACTCACACTGATATTTTAGAACGACCAATCAACAAGTGATTCAGTTAGAACTGGAGAGTGATAGGTTTGAAGTTCATTTTCACTTAAATGGAAAATTATATCACATCTGATAGAGGCCGAAGGAAACACATCATTTTACCCTTTCAAAGAACTCCAAGTTATCATTTAATTCCCACTAAATCACTTTGAGGCTCAGAATTTTCATCTCCATTTCACAGATAAGAAGGAGAAGAAACTAAGGTAGCTTCAACACTTGGCCCCAGGCTGTGTAGCAAATCAATACCACAACAGAGATCATAGCTCAGCACACTTGGATCCTTTTGACTTCTAGGTTTACAAGACAAAGCATCTTGGAAAATGAGCCAGTTTTTGAAAAGTCAGGTTCCTCGGTAAAGTCTGTCTGTCTTAAACAAAGTAGATACCTTTGACTTTTATTTCAGACTTCGGGAAACTTATTACTTACTAAATGATAGCCAGAAGAAAATAAAATAATATAAAGGCATCCAAATATTTCTGAGGAAATTGAAATAACACAAAATTCTATGCATTTGACTTATCTCTTATCCATTTCTGTCTAGCATCCTCAAAACCAATTTATTTGTCAAAGTATAAGTCAGATTATCCCAGCATAATTGTGGTTTGTGTCAAGTTTATGTAGTTAACTCCTGTTTTAAGGTAATTTACTTCCAACTTTACGTGTTCAAGGTGGCACATTTATTATCCCATCTAATGTTGAAGATCAATAATCTGAACAAAGCTTAGTTGAGAAAAGGATTTTAGGCTTTCTGGAAAGGGTACCGACAAGATCGTAGCCTATGCCGTATCAGTTGAAAGGTGGGCTGGAAAAAAAGAACAGCTTCCAACTTATTCAGCTTGGTTCCTTCCAAGTTTATCCACTGAGAGCTTTATTTCCTGATCACTGCATGCTTTCACCTTACATCCCTTGGCAGGAACAAGTTTGTCCATCTTGCTTCTTTAGAGAAAATGTGCAGAGAGACAGAGAGACATAGAGAACCACAGGAAAAAGAGAGAAAGACTATAGTAGTTCTAATTAGCATTGACTGTCAATTTGACCAACACAGTCAAGTAATTGTCTTTGTCAATTTAGCATGTGGGCCATTGTCTTCATTGACAATTAATGCAGGACCGTCTAGCCCACTGTGGGTATAAATATCCCTAAGCCAGTGGTCCTAAATATGAACACTAACTAACCAAAACCCTACAAATAAACCATCAAGTTATGTAAACTGTCAAACAGCATTCTCAGTGATTTCTGCCATATTCTTTGACTGTGAGTGAGTTTGCTGGTTGGATATAATGATCATGCAAATGCAAGCAGCCATGTATTCAGGTTCCTTCCTTGAGTTCCTGCTTACTTCTCTCAATGATGGGCTATGATCTGGAAATGTGTGGTATATGATAAACTTTTTCTTCTTTAAATTGCTTTTGGTCAGAGTATATTATCATAGTAATTGGAAGTAAACTAAAACGGACAGACAGACAGGCAGACAGATAGATGAGAGATGATATACCGAGACAGGTGATAGAATAAAGGAATGGAGGCAGATAGAGACAGTGTGATTATGCAAGCTAGACAAAAGTTTATGTAATTTGTAATTTTAATATGGAAGCGGTATGGCATCATTTTTGCTTTGTTCATTCATTAAAAGAAAACTGCCAGAGCCAGGAAACAGTTAGTCAAAGGCATTACACAGTCTGTACATAACACCAGTATAGTTTGGAAGGTTCACTGAAGTCAGGATAAAAGCTTCCGATTCTGGTGTGTTTAGATTTAAGACATCAAGAACTTTTTAAAAAGTGGATTGCTGGTTGAAGAAAACTGTGTTGTAAGCACTTCAGTTGAGCCAAAGAAGGTTTTAAATTAAAAAAATGTAAATAAAAATCTTTCTTGCTGATTGGGATCGTTAATTTTATATACCAGCGAGACTAGGTTATTTAGAGCCAAGATAGCTGATGATACATTAGGTCTGGGTGTGTCTGAGAGGTGTTTCTAGAAGATGTTAGCATTATGACCTGCAGAATGAGTAACACAGGTGGCCCTCCCCTACAGAAGAGAAGGATTCAGTAGAATTAAAAAGACAGGAACATTATTTTTCCGTGAGTGGGAACATTCATCCTTCTATGCCTTCCAATATCACTGATTGTGGTTCAAGGACTCATGTATTTCATGGACCATTGGCTTTGGATTGGAACTAACCAACCACTGGCTTGCTCAGACTTTCTGCTTGCAGATAGAAAATTGCATGACTTTTCAACTTCCGTTACTCATACTATTTTCTTGTGTATTGTTATTTTTATATTATATCTGTTTTTCTAAAGAATAATGACTAATATACTAGGCAAATTGATGTACAAAGTAACAGAAACTACTTTCTCCCCTGAGTTCCTTGTCAGGATTTGAGGTGAAATATATCAGAAATGGATGAGTCATTACAAAAAAAGACCAGAGTTTAGGATAATTAGCAGTATATGTGTGGTGCTGTATGAGTCACTTTTATGTCACCATGACCAAATACCTAACAGAAGCCACTAAGAAAAAGAGGGGTTTGTATTAAACTCATGGTTGAGAAAACTCAGTTGAAAGCATAGCTGCTGGAACAACTTGGTCTATGATGGTATGCTTGCATCCATATATTTCTCACTGGGCAATCAGGAAGCTAAGAGTTCAAGCTAGACCTAGAAACAGATCTCTCCACTCTCCACCAGAGATGGATTTCTTTTGGTTAAGTCACAGTCTCATCGGTTCCACAAACATTCAAAATAGCATCACTACATAAGAGTCTGTGGCAGACATTTCACATTTAAACACTTACCAAAGGTAGAGGTAGCATTTTGAGGATGACGGTCAAGTAGGGCTGCAGGACTGAACCCATTCTGTTTCAGACAGTCTGTCTGATAACCAAGAAAAGTACTAAAATAGGGTCCAAGAATATTTGTGTTTGACTGACATATAGCTGACTGTTTTCAACCTAAGGGTGTTTCCTAGCTTGACTCTTCTAATGTGTGACCAAGGATAAAACAATAGATTGATGATGCTGTGACTTATATTTGTTTACTACAAATATAAATTTATATAAAATTTAAATTTAAACTTATATTTTGTTTAGTACAAATATAAATTTATATTTGCTTACTACAAATATAAATATATCTCTTTTTTTCAATGCTGAGGTTTGAACCCTTTGCCTTCTACATTCTGGGCAAGCATTTACCAATGAACTAAATTCCTTCTCCTTCTAGATTCCTTTATTAAGGACATAATAAAAATTTCAGTTAAGCAATATGTATAGATAAAGAAGGGTAAAGGGTATAGTTAGGATAATACTGCATTGGTAGCTAAGACACATTGTACACCAATTTTCCATTAACAAAGGCAGAAAGAAAGACAATAATCAAGCATAAAAGGAAAAAGAATAAAACAACAGTGAATGTTGAGAAATAGCCTCTGTGTTGTTGTCTAGACAATGTTACCAGGCATCTTTATGTTACTTTGTTTACTTGGTTTTAGGTCAAGACAGGCACCATGGATACCTGGAGTTGCTTAACAAAATCATGTGGTGAGTTTTTACTATTTACAGGTTCTCTGGGAAACCAAAAAAAAAAAAAAAAAAAAAGCTTTGGACCATCAGTTAAACTGGTGCTTGGGAGATAGTGTTTCTTGATCACTCCTAGAGACTAACCACTGGATAACATAACAAAATAGACAAATTTCTTTTTTTTTCTTAAGTAAAAGTCCATGTCAAGAAAATAGATTAACATGACAGTAAACAAATACTTAAACAATTTCGGCTGTGATGGAATATGAAGAAGAAAAAATAAATTGTGCAATGTGTGAGAGAATAAGAACTAATTTCTCATTAGTCACAGAAAATCACTCTGAAAGAGCAAAATTAGCTGCAGGGATGCAAAATAAGAAGACTTGTAAAAACCGAAGAAACGGTTTTTTATGGAATTTGAAAAGCAAACCTAAGGACTCAGAGTGGGTAACACTTGACTTGTTCTGAGAAGGGAAAGAAGACAGTGCCACCAGCAGGCCTATAATTTCCAGAGAAGGTGGAGTTGGGGACAGTTATAATGAGTCATTGTTATGGGAAGCTTCAGAATAATGGAGAGCCATGCAAGATAGAGGGGCCCGTATGTGTTTCAAGAACACCACTTTACTGTTTGTTTAGAGGAGAGATAAATGGAAGAAAGCAGAGGGATCATGATGAGGCCAGTGAATGTGTAGAAACAAGACATGGTACCTGAGGTTATGGAAACATGAACAAGAACAGATACAGACCCAATGTGAAAGGGGAATGAAGAGGATTTGCTTGATGGTGGTTGAATGAGAGATAAGAAAGAGAAGGAAAGCAGGTTTCTGGTGCTTTGCTTCAGGACCATGGTTTGTGATACTCTGTAAGCGATAGACATAAGGAAAAATGAATTAGTGACGTTGTGCTAATGATTTTCATTTATTGGTGTCACTGAGCTGCAGAGGTAGAAAACAGCTGAGGATACTTGCTGCTCAACCACAAGGACCAGTGTTTGGATCCAAGGACACACACTGGGTGTCTCACAAATGCCCGAGCTCACTCGTGCTTAGTAGCTTTCAAAAGCCTGAAACTTTAGTTTTGAAGGATTTGATGACGATTTTTGTTGTCCACAGGCATACACACTTTTTAAAAAATATTTTTTACACACACACACACACACACACACACACACAAATAAAATAAATCACCTAAAAAGATATGGAAACCACACACATTAGCCATAAAGATAAAGAATCATGCCAATGTTTTAAGTGAAACATCTTAAATAATTGGAGTAATTTAGTAAAATTTCTAAGGGAAGGATGTGTTACTTAAGCTACAGTCTGCAGTAAGACCACAGGTAAGTAAGAGACTCTGAAATACAAAAAATACTGGTATTTAAATGGGTGAACTCATTGGACAATCAAATGTTTGTTCAGAAAGTGAATGGGTCCTTTCAAAGACATGTGAATGTCTTATAAGAGTAGACACTGACCAGTACCTTTTCTGTGGGACAATTCCAAAGACTTAGTCCAAAGACACTAAGTCACTCCTACCTATATGCTGTAGAATAATTTGAATAAAGTAAATCATGTGCTTTATGCTATAATGGAGAGGAAAAGTGGATCCCATTGTGGAGGTCAGGAAAGAGCCCTGAGGAAGGAAGTCACAGAAGGTACTAAGTTGGACCACAGGAGAAAATGTCAGTGTTTGTGGAGTTCTGTGTGATTTATGAGACTGTCAGTCAATGATCAGTAGAGAGACCCAACACTTCCTAAGGCTAAGCTCTTTTCAGACAATAAATTAGAGATGAGGAGAGCTAATTCACTCTTCAGACCAGGAAAAGGCTCTTTAGTGAATAAGGAACTCAAGATGCCTTAATGAAGTGCAGGTCTCACTTAGACTGAGGGCACTCAGGAATATAGATGACAATTATTGAACACCTAGGTATTAAGCTCTGTAAAAATGAACTGCTAAGGACTAGATTTTACTAGTATAGACTTATCTTTCCTTAAAACATAAACAGAAGGCAAATAATGAACCATATATATATATATGATGAAATTAACCTTAGAAACAATGTTCTCCTGATTTCAAATATGGTGCAGTCACACCCAAGCCACAGTCCAGAAAAGACAAGATGACCAAGAAGCAATATTGCAGCCCTCTAATTATAAGGCTGAAATGAAGAACAGAGTAGAAATATCTCCCCAAAGACCCTCTTCTTTTCTGCTGTGGTTTAAGTGCACAATGTCCCCTATAGGTTTATGTTGAAAAGCTGGTCCCCAGCTGCTTGTGCTGTTATAGGTTAGGGAACTTTTAAGAAGCAAAGTTGCACTGGAAGAAGGAGCTTGTAGAGTGTGAAGAGTGAGTTTCCAGGAAGATATTTCAGACTTGCTTCCTGCCCACTTTCTTTCCCACGTTTGCCTTCTTATTGCAGATACAACATGATTAACAATACCTCACACTCCTGCCACCATTCCTTTCCTTCTATCATAGACTGTTTCTTCCCAAACTGCAAGACAAAGCCAAGTGATCTTCCACTAAGGTGTTTTTTTTTTTTTTTTTTTTTTGTTTTTTGGGGGGAGGGGTGGTCACAGCAATGAGAAAAGAGACAAACTCCTAAGAACTAGGTCTTTGTATTACAGCTCCTGTCCTCCCTTAGAACATGGAAAACAAGTACCACACAACAATCTTTTTTTATGAAGAAAACCACAGTTTCCTTAGCATTAAAAGCAGAGTCTCTTTTCCTTCTATGATTCCATCTATTCATTTTGTTTTCTTCATTTATTATAAGCAGCTAACTTCAAGTGAGACCTACATTTACTTCGTTAGTATACATTAATATGTATACATATTATTAATATGTATTGTATGTATATTTTGTTTTTTTTTCTATTATTACTTTCAGTTTTTGAGATCATACTATAATTACATCATTCACCCCTTCCCTTTCCAACCTCCAAACCCTCCTGCTGTGGGAACTTCTTCAGCCAATAGCATTTAAGAAAACAGCCCACTTGGGCATGGTCTTCCAGTTGTAAAGCTTGCATGTGCCCTCTCTCTCTCTCTCTCTCTCTCTCTCTCTCTCTCTCTCTCTCTCTCTCTTGCTGCTGCATTTGGTTTCTGTTTTCCATTCATGCAGAGGACTATGATCTGTGAGTCTATCTCTGAATAAAGAACTCTTTATTATACTCAATTCTGAGCTAGTGTGTGATTACTTCATAATGTCCATCCATCATCTGGTGCACATATGAATCTCAACTCCACACCTTCCCATGTCGTCCATCTTACTCTCTTTCAAATCCATGTCCTCTTTCTTATGAACAATTGTTATATAAGTATATGTATATGTTAGACATATATTCCTAAATACATAAACATACTCTGCTGAGTCTGTGTATTGTTACTGATATATAGGTTTTCAAGGATGACCATTTGCTATTGGAAAACCAATTGGCTTGCTTTTCCCTGGGGAAGATTATTTTGCACACATTTTATTTAATTAGTTCTATATGATTGGAGATTTCAGGCTTTTCTCTTCGATTTTAGCATGTCAGTTGTTGTTGTCCTTGTCCAACTTATATTTTGGCAGGTGTGCTTGTCAGACTTTATGGGAATATCTCCTGACAGTCCTGTGAGACAATTTCATAGCAAACTCTCTGTTCTTTGGCAGTTACAATCTTTCCACTTACCTTATGGAATTCTTCTCCAGCATTAGTAGCAGGAGTTGTATTTGTAGAAGTATCCATTGAGACTAAGCGGTACAACTCTGAAATTTGGTTGGCTGTAGTTTTCTCTAATGGTCTCCATTTGTTGAAAAGAGCCAATTTCTTGATGAGGGTTGACTATAATATCAAATAAAAATAAATGTGAGTTTACATAAATACACAGTATATACATAGCAAAAAGTAAGAATATCTTAGTCTGGCAAATGCTTGTCCAGAAACATCCCATTCTTAAGAATAACTACCAGCATAGAAAGTTCCTATTTGAAACTGCAGAGGCAGAACTATTGCTTGAAAATTGTCTACTGAACTTCAAATTACAGTCAGATCTTTCTTTGGGGTGCCAGCTCACAAATAATGAAGACTTATTATTAATTATGAAAACATGGTCTTAGTTTAGGTTTCTTCTCAACTAGCTCTCAGAACTTGAGTTAACCCATTTGTATTAATCTACATTATATCACATGGCATTTTCTTGTTTTAATGTTCTGTATATTTTCTGTTTCCTTTTTGTCTCTTACTGGCAAATCTTAGAATTATTTTTCCCAAATTCTTTCTCTCCTTAAAAATCCTGCCTATTTTCTTCCTGCCTAGCTATTGAGTAGTAAGCTCTTTATTACACCAATCAAAAGGTGACTTGACAAAGACACATCTTCACAGCATAGATGAGTATTCTGTAGCATTTCCCCCTTTTTGTCCAAATTAAAAGAAAGGTTTTTAATTCTAAAACAGTAAAACTATACACAATAAAAACAATTATCAAGTAAGGACTACATTTACAATGTTCAGACCATTTGAATTTGGAAAATTTGAAGAGAATGCTGTATTATCTATTCTATCTTAGTGAGTTTAAAGTTTTATACATAAATCACTTTTTGTCATAACCTGTATTGCCATTCTAAATATTTCTTTCTAGACCTTAAAATATTTTCTTTGATAAATCATTTTAGTTTTTATATCTCTCAACCTTATACATGTCTTTTGTGAGTTGTTTTTAAATTTTTATTTGGTAGCAAGAAAATCTGAACTATAACAAACTAGTTTTCAACCCTATCGAAGACCTGGGAAGGATATAATAACATTACTTGAGTAAATAGGAAATGCCGCATAAGCAAATACCAAATCTATGAAATGACAGAAACAGCCAACAGCCTAGACAGTCATCTAAGATTCCTGTGCAATTTTGGGACAACTGTCTTTGGCTTACACCTAATCCTGATATTTCCTTTGTAAATGGATATTTCCTATCTCTATTACCTGGTCCCAAATAATCCTTCAGAGACTTATATTAACTGTAAATGCTCAGTTGAAAGTTCAGGCTTATTACAAACTAGCTCTTACTTTCTAAGTTAACCTATATTTCTTATTTATACTCTGCTACATGGTGGTACCTTAGCATGGCATGTTTATTTCCTGCTTCCTCTGTTTATGACTAGTGACTTCTGACTTTCTTCTTCTTCTTCTCATTATCTTTAGTTTAGTTTTTCGACCTATACTTCCTGCTTGGTAACCGGCCAATCAGCATTTTATTAAAAGAGTTAGAGTGACAAATCTTTACACTATACAAAAGGATTATCCCATAGCATTTCCCTCCTGTTGTCTAATCAAAAAGAAAGGTTTTAACTTTAATATAGTAAGGTTATATATGACAAAAATATTTATCAAGTAAGAATTACAGTTATAATATCCAGACTATTTGCATTTGGCAAAATTAGAGAAGATACTATTTTATCTAGCTTATTTTTGTGAGTCCAAAATTTTGTACCTAGTTTATCTTTTATTATAATGAAAGAAAACTATAACTGTAACTCTCTAGTCTTCAGATCCCTCAAAGTCACCTGAAGGATGAAATCCTACCTAATGACAGGGACATCTTACTGCCTGGATAGTCACCCAAAGTTTCTTTGTAATATTGGGGCATCCATCTGTGGCCCATAGGCCTGATATATGTAACAGACTTTTCTCAGAAGCAGAAAATTTTCAAGGACTGACCTACTTTGCCTTTGCAAAGTTTGGTAGTCACATACTTTTGTGTCCTGATGATTTTGGAGAGCAATTCTCAGCAACTGAGCCAAGAGCAATTTCTTTGCCCATGTGGCTAGCTTTTTGCTATAAAGAAATCAAAGTTCATATGGACCTTATTCAATGCCCATTATCTTCTCTAAAGTAGATTGGTGCTGTCAGGAGCAGACATGTCTCACTGTCATGAAAATCCTTGGGTTATTAAACATATTAAATGTCATAATCTGTATGTCTTTAAATGTTTAAAGATATTATATTTAAATATATCTGTGTATGATCTTAATAACATACCCAGCATGACTGCAAGTTTGACTATTCTAGATGACTACTAATCTGCATTTTGTAATTATACATTACATTTAAATGAGCTGAATAGGCACAATATCTTAAACAACAGTAGAAATATACATATAGAATAACACATTTAATTTTTAATTTGTATGATTAAACTGAAACCTTTACCAATATAAATTAATTTTGAGATTAATAGCTTTTTTGGAATTAAAGTAGATTCAATAATCTACATTTCTCCACATCATTTTTATATCATATATATAACAGCCTCTTTTCTTTCAGAAACAGATCTCTGAATTTAATTTAATATTTTTTTGACAATGAACAATAGCAATATTTGTTACTAGCTCTCTCCCTTAAATGAAAACAAGCATTTATAGCCAATATATTTAGAATGTGTACAGTTTTCTAAACTACTTCCTGTTGATTGGGGATGCTGATAATCCTTGGTGAGGACCCTTAGAAAGTTTGGGATAATGGATGAGTCCTGACTGTAGTAGTCATGAGCCTGGTAGCTGTGCAAGATGCTTGATCACTTGGACCATCTGTTTTCATTGTTGTCTGATCTTCTTGCTCTGAAAATGAATAAACTTTTAAAATTTACATACATATCTATATTAATACAAGTATAGAGTGTGTATTGCATATAAGTCAGACAAAGATGATTTCTTGTTATGTATTTGAGCAGGTACAATATACATCATGTGTCTTGCAGTTCTTCCAGTTTTATTTTTTATGTCTGTAGTCAGGATTTCAGGGATTCTAATTTGATCAAACCTGATTTTCTTTAACTTTGAAAGAATCCAGAGTTCTTTATTTTTTGTGGAAATAAAATCATAACCTCTCTTTTCTAAAGTAATGTGTCTTTTAACTTCCATTTTGAAGTCAAGATATTTTTAAAACATAGGCTGATTTAATCTAGTGGTTTTCATAACTCAGTGTTTCTTAGTAGCTAAAAAATTCAAAGTCTACACATTTATATACATAATCCAGACACCCTGTGTATTTTCTATTTTTCTATTATATATATATATATATATTACTCTATTCAATTTTTAAAACTTCTTTTGTTTTTAGAGGGTGGTTGGATTTGCCTTTACTGAATTTCTCTTATCTTTTTCTGAGGAAATAAGTCTGTAAACAGTTGATCAGCTTGACTAGGACCAAAGCAGTGGCCTTTACAGCTGGCTCCACCCACTTCTTTGTTCCCTGAGAGTCTAGTTTCATGGTGGAGATTCATTTACCACCAGTTCTGCAAAACATGTTTACTGCCTCAACTTTGGGAAGTTTTTGGTCCATGTCACCATTGAGTAGCCTGCTGTCAGCTGCTCATAAACACCATATAAGTATTTGGAAGCAGGTTCCCAAAAAGAGCCATCCATTTTTTACCACTATCACCAAGTCAGAAAGCCATCTCTTAAAGGAGTCATGCCTCTCTGCTCACCAACAACAAACAGAGGGCACCAGAGAAGAAGCCATGCTTGACTCAGCTCTTAAATATATAGAATTCTTTTTTAAGCTTTGCCAGGTTTTATGCTGAAATTTTGGCCATATGTTGGAAAACCACATGTAAAGGGATGTTTCCTCTCACTCCTACCTTGTTCCAAATAATTATTCAGAGACTTATCATAATTTTAAATGCTCTATCAGAAGCTCAGACTTATTACTAATTAGGTCTTGCATTTTCAGTTAATCCATTTGATGTGGGAGTCCCCTCTGTGTGCTGTAATTACCTTTAGTGAATAAAGAAACTGCTTTGGACCTATAGCAAAGCAGAACTTAGGTAGGCAGGGAAAGCTAGGCTGAATGCTTAGAGGAAGAAGGGCAGAGTGAGGCAGTTGCCATGGATCCACCACCAGAGTCAGACATGCTGAAACTTGCCTGTAAGTCATTGTCATGTGGCGATACACAGATTAAAAGAAATGGGTTAAATTAAGATGTAAGAGTTAGTCAATAAGAAGTTATAACTAATGGGACAAGCAGTGTTTTAATTAATACAGTTTTGTGTGATTATTTCGGTTCTGGGTGGCTGGTATGAACAAGCAGCTCACCCCAACATCGATATTCTTTATTTTCACTCTGCCACATGTGATACTTTTACTAGCATGGGATGTTCATCTCCTTCTCCTGTATCTTACTGGTGACTCTTGACTTTGACTTTCTCCATATTACCCTTAGTTTGGTTGCCTCACCTATATTTCCTGGCTGGCAACTGCCAGTCAGCATTTTTTAAATCAATTAGAGGGGCAAATCTTTAGTGTACAGGAGGATTATTCTATAGTAATATTCCCTACTTCAAGTGTTATAAAACTTTAAGCCTCCCACAGTCAATAGTCTCCACTTCCTGAAAAAAACTATAGCCCTTCAGTAGTTCTGACTAACAACAAACAAACAAACAAATAAGCAAATTTTGCTTCTGGAGATACCTATTTTCTATCTTTATTTCAATGTTGCCACCCTTAATCCCAACTTAACTTATAGTTTAACTAAAGCTTTCCCATCTGGGTTGACAATATTCCTTCTATAAGACAAAGATAATTTAACAAATCTACACCAGATATAAAAAGCCTTCTTTTGAGTTGTTAGCCAGTATACTCTAAGAGGTTCCCCAAAATTAGAAGAAATTGATATTGCCCTTGTCTGTCCCCTAAAGGCAGAAGTTAAGTCCCTATTTCTGAATGTAGGAGACTGCTTTTTCATTTCTGGGTTACCCAGACCTGAATCATACAGAAGCTATATTAATTATAATACTGCTTGGCCTATTAGCTCAAGCTTCATATTAACTAACTCTTAAATCTTAAATCAATCAATTTCTATTATTTTATATTTTACCATGAGGCTCATGGTTTTCCATCTCTTGCTTCTTAAGCAGCTACATAGCATCTGCCTCCTTCAGCAGGTACACATGACATCTCCTCAACTCTGCATATTCTCTCCCTATATCTGTCCAGCCTGGCTATATTTTTTCCTGCCATAGACCAAAGTAGCTTTATCCATTAACCAATAAAAATAACACATATACAGAAAGACATCTCTTCCTCAGTTAAGACACTATGCACTTCAGAAATAGGACCCTGAGGTCTTTGAGTTAGAAAAGATTTGAAAATCTCTTCCCTGAGGACTAGCTCTCAAAGTATCAGAAGGTGCCATGAAAGCTTCCAAATTAGAGAAGCAACCAACAGTCCTACACAGCTATGACACCTATGAACCACAACAATGACCAGCATGGGAAAATAACTCTATGGGTGTGATAGTGGTACACATTACTTGGAGGTAACCAACATCGCTCTGCTTGGAATTAAGAGGCATTCAATTAAAGAGAAATAGTGTCTGGTATGGAAACCAAGTCAACTACCCAGAGCGAGTGAAGGAATGGATCTTAGAGGAGAACCTAAAACTGGTATTTTACTAAATCAACATAATTTCTAATTAAATTCTAAATATTTATTTTTCATTTTTTGAGACAGAATCTCCTCTTTTCTAAGAACAACTATATAGCCATGATTGTCCCTTCACCTCTGACCCTCCTGCTATACTACCCAAGTGTTAAGACTATAAGCATATACCACTATGATCAAAAATATTAATTAACTCAGTATAAAGTTAAAAGCCTGATAAATGAATTACCTAGGGACCAATCTTGAGCTTCCAAAACACATAAATAAAATGCATTGACAGGAAAGAATCACCACTATGAGAATTTTCTTTCTTTAAATAGCTTGATTTATACAAAACAGAATGCTTCATTGAAAGATATACTTTTTTTCTGGGTGGTAGTGGCACACAACTTTAATCCCAGCACTCAGGAGGCAGAGGCAGGTGGATTTCTGTGAGTTTGTGGTCAGTTTGGTCTATAAGAGCATATATATAATATTCTATTTTCTTAAATAACCTAAACCTACTGTAATTCACAAATTTGACTTTAAGTATTTTCCTGTTGGGGGCATTTTGCATATGTGTTGGTAGGTTTTTTGTCTACTTGATGCTAACTTAATTCATATCTGGGAAGAAAGTGTCTTAACAAAAAAAATATGTCCTGTAGGCAAGTCTTTCAAAGTAATGCCTTGATTAATAATTGATAACATCCCTGTGGATGTGGTGGTTTTACCTTTAGGTATGTGGTCCTGGGTTGTATAAGAAAGCAGAATGAGCAAACCATGAGGAACAAGCCGTTAATAAATGTTTCTTTACTGCCTCTGATTTAGTTTTGACCTCTAAATTCCTGACCTGCTTGGATTCATGCCCTGACTAACTTTCACCATGCAGGCAACCAGAATAGGTAGGACAAACAAACCCTTTCCTTCCCAAGCTGATTTTGGTCATGGTCTTTATCATAGTAATAGAAAACAAACTAAGACAATATATATGATATCATATAACATGGGATCTTTTGCTCTTTCTAATTTCATTCAGCATGTTTCAATGCATAATCTACAACAGCATGCAACATAATTACATCCCTTTTTATAAATTAGTGTATCTTTTTCTGATTGATTAATTATTCATTCCTAAATTGACTTTTGTTCTGTAGCAATTTTCTCTGAGTTAACACATTTAAAACACAGGAAGTGAGAAATTCATAAGACTAAGAAAGTCACAGAAGTTTATCAGATTCATGAAACTTACCCTTCCCCACAATTACATATATGGTAGGGGATTCTGAGGAGAGAAAACTCAACTGTTGAAATATTTGTAAGCATCAAGAAACTTTACCTTACGGTGAAAACACCCCAAACTAATACAGGCCAGATTGATCTCTTACCATCTATACCAATACAGAACTGTAGTTTTTTTTAATAGAATCTAAATTTGGTTGTCATTAAAGGAACAAGAAGCATTTTCCATTTTCAGAGAGGAATACAAATTTGTAGCATGTGACTCAACTCAATTTAGCAGGTGTCCTAGATTGCCTGTCCATTACTAGAAATAGGGTATATGCATAGACCATGGCAGTTGGAGGCTAGGTGGCTAAGTTGTTCTTTATGTTTGTCTACCCAAATAGCATCTGGAGTTCATTTGAGAAGTGTAGCTGGCGTTTTGTGCTGATCTTCTCAATACTATTTCCCCTGCAGCTGATAAGTTTTGAGGAAGCAACTGGATATCCAAATGAATGGCAAAAGGAGGATACACTGTGATCCTGAGCAATAAGGATGTTACTTTACTCTGTTTCCCACAGTCCTAGTCAACAAGGGAAGAATGCCACTGGTATCTGGGAGTTGATGTAGGTATGATAGATAACCCTTTGCATTCTGGTGTTCACCAGGGATGGATGCTTCCATGTGTGATAATGACCTGGTAAAGACTTTCATGTTTGGATCTTACCTTTTAGGATACTCTGTAGTGTGGAGCTGCGGGCCGCGTTCCTGCCACGCTGCTCCTGGCCACTGGCTAGCTTATGCCCTGAAATAATTACCAGAAACTGTATTCTTTTAAACACTGCCTGGCCCATTAGTTCCAGCCTCTTACTCACATCTTGATTAACCCATATCTAATAATCTGTGTAGCACCACGAAGTGGTGCCTTACCGGAAAGATTCTAGCATACGTCCATCTTGGGCTGGAGCTTCATCGTGTCTCTCTCAGAGAGGAGAGGCAAGGCATCTGTCCCAGAGAGGAGAGGCGGGGCAATTGTCTGAGCCATCTACCTCACTTCCTTTTTCCTGTTCTGTCTACTCCACCTATCTAAATCTTGCCCTATCAAAAAGCCAAGGCAGTTTGTTCATTAGCCAATGAGAATCCTCCATCAATACTCAGTCATTTTTTAGTTGGGTGTCTATCAGGGGCTTGGGTAGGAGAGATTTTTCTCTAACCCCAATCTACAGGGTCAGAGACAGCAGGTTCTCAGCAAGGAAGGTATTGAGAAATCATGGAAGCTTTGGCTTCGTCTTTTGAACTCCAGCTAACTAACTCATCTTTTGTATTTCCTTTGAACCTGTAAGTCCTCTCAAAACTGGCAAATTCGAATTTCCTGTCCATAATGTTCTGTGCTTTTCCATGCTACTATCTTTTAAACTACTGTGATTTTTTTGAAGACCCATTCCTTTCATGAACACTGGCTTTATTAAAAATGGGACTATTGAGTTTAATAGTTTAGGTTTCTTTGTGCAGTGTTTGCATAGCATGTACAAGGCCCTGGTTTGTCCCCCAGTATGGAATAAACCATATGTATTGCTACTCATCTGTGATCTCAGCATGCAAGAAATGAGGGTTCATAAGATTAAGGTAATTCTCAGCTGTAAAGTACATTCTAGAGAGTTTGAGCCTAGCCTAAGCTATGTGAGACCTTGGCTCAAACTTGCTCAACATTTGCCCCCACATTACTCCCTTGCCTGTCAATTTTTAATCCATGATTTCCTGGGAATATTTCAACATAGCTATGATGTTTCGGGTCTTGCTATAAATCCTATGCATGAAATTGTTATGGCTCTTGAATTAATGGAGTTTTAAATGGATGTGAATTTTTATTTTCTTAATTTATTTTCCAATTTTGTCCTATATTTTTAAAACATTTTTTCTCATTTCGTCACATTAAATATTCTCTGCCCACAGTTTTATGTCATCAGTTTGCACTGTTTTCTTGTACAATGTGCTCCCACACCTTAGAGACACAAAATTTATTTATTAAGTAGTTTTCTATGAAAATGAATGAAATAATCTCTAAATTTATAAATTATACTCATAATATTCACAAATCATTATAGGAATGACTATATAACCTTGGGCCTAATGATCTGTCAGTATCTTCAAAAATGAGAGGAAGGACTGGAGAGATGGATTGGTATATAAAACACTTGCTATTAATGCTTGAGAACCTCCTTGGTCCCCTGATCTTACCATAAATTTTGGTGAGTTCTGTAGTCTGCTTCTAATTCCAGAATTCAAGAAGTAAATACAACTGATATCTGGAGAAAATAGGTTATCTAAACTACCAAATAACAAGCTCTGGGTTCAATGCAAAAACAGGCATCAGTAAAGAAAGTGGAGAGTGATTGAGGAAGACACCAGTCATCACTCTCTGGCCTTTACACTCACATACCTGCATGCGTGCTGATGCATATGCAAACACAACTCAAAAATAAGAAAACAGAAGCAAGTATCAACAGACAACCACATTACTATTGTCTGTTTTCCATACCATGGCTAGTAGGTCATACCAGAGGAGTCCTTGAACTTATTTCAGATCTTGTTGGCTGCAGCTAATTCCTATTCCCATGCTTGTAAGCAAGGTTTCCACATACGACTCAAGGGTAATTCTGTTCAGACTTGACACTTACTCCTGGGAAAATTTGGGTTTAAGAAGAAATTATTTCCTTTTCAAGCACAAACAATGATCTGGAGTGTTTTTAGATTTGAAAACACTATGCAAGTGAGAATCAAGTGTAAAGTTCTCAGCAAACATCAGGCTGGTGTGAAGGAGAGCGCTGTGAACTGGGGATGGAACACAGCCATTGAAAGGATCTCCTGAAGCTGGCTGCCTTTCCCTCTGTCACGTGCTGGCGCCAGCCTCCCTGTGAGCTGCAGCTGCAGCATTTCCCCCAGTTGCCATCTGGAAACAGCCTCTGTGATGAATAAGGATGGTCCAGGTGGTTGTCATCCAGCTTCGTCATTTGTTTTCACAGAGCAATTAAGTCTGGCTAGAGTCCCATTTAACTAGTGATATAATATCCCATTGAAGATGGGATGGGCCAAAGGAGAAGGACCACACAAAAGTTCAAAAGGCCCCTTTGAGCACATATCCAGAGCCTGCTCTTGATGAAACTGGCAGGGTGAGTTTCTTTTTGATGCCACCCTGGCAGAACAACAACCTGACAGCAAAACAGATCTCTGACATTAGCAACAGAACACAAATGTTCTCTGAAACGGGTGATTGATCTTTCAGAGTGCCATTTCCCAAGTCCTTAACCTTGTAACCATTCAAGATTAGACTTCCTCCCCTTGGCTAGGGTAAAGGGCTTCCTTTAAAATTCTGACCCAGAGGAGGGTATTGAAAAAAAATTGAATCCATAACTCAATAAGACCAAACACTTGAACACTCATTACTTAAAACTTGACAAAACAAAACAATAAATGAAAAAACAAAAAATGAAAAAAATACTAACAAAAATGAATGAGTTTCCAAATGGCAATGTAATTACGATTGTATCCATGAACAATTTTCAGTTGTTTTTTTACCAGAATCCACTTTCTCTTTCTACTCCTGCCCAACCCAGGAACAGAGACTCATGCTGTGTTTCAAGTAGTCTTGGAAGTCATTGGGTAGCCTGGAATAACCTTTATCTCTTAGCAGGACTTCTGCTTTAGTCTCCCTGGAGAGGTGACTAAGGGTGTGAGGCGCCTTGCCCACCTATTTTTTAAAATTAACTTCGGATGCCTCTCGTTGTAAATGACACTTTATGATATAATTTACAGGAGCTCACATGGATTTAGGATTCAACCAGACCTCTGGCTATGCAACCTTGAATGAGGTAATTACCTTTGCTGAGTTACCATTAAGCTGTCTTGATAACCAAGATTATAGCATAGTAGTTGTGGGTTGATAATAGTCTAGTATCCCAAATATTTCATTTGTCTTTCATTCACTTAATTTTATATCCCAGTGTTATAGTTCATTTGAGGAAAGTTTGGAGGCATTTACTGATGTAGGTGGGTCTTCTATCAATCTGTTGATTTCATTGGTTAATTAATAAAGAAAACTGCTTGGCCTAATAGGTTAGAAAATAGGTGGGTGGAATAGACAGAACAGGCAGAAGGAAGTGAAGTAGAAGGCTCAGTCAGATGCCACGCCTCTCCTAAGTTAGGCAGACTGCCTTGTCTCTCCTCTCTGAGAGAGTTGCGATGAAGCTAGCCACCAGTTCAGACATGCTGAATCTTTTCCGGTAAGACACCACTCGTGGTGTTACATAGATTATTAGATATGGGTTAGTCAAGATGTGAGTAAGAGGCTGAAAATAATGGGCCAGGCAGTGCTTAAAAGAATACAGTTTCCGTGTAATTATTTCGGGTAAAGCTAGCTGGGCGGCCAGGAGCCGGGCGGCAGGAAGTGGCCCGCAGCCTCCTCACTACAATTTACTAGTAGAAGTTAAAAAAAACAATCACAATTAGGCTCTGTGGGAAATTGAGGCTGCTCTAAACAATCTGGCAAGTTTTACTGCAGTTACTCTCATTACCTTCCATAATTTCATATTAAGCATGCAAAGACAGCATGTGTCTTCATCCTGAAGATCATCAGCTCCCAGTTCTAGAGTGAAAACAAATGCTTGAGTCACCTGAATACCTATACCTTAAAGAATCGAGGAGCAGATAGTGAGTGGAAATTGTTGATCATCTTCTTTTTAAAGGTGGTATGCCCTGTATTTGAAGGTGAATGCATATTTGATGGACAAATAAAGTAACATAGGCTGTATTTCTGTCATTTACTGAATTTCCTATTCTATTTTGTCCTTTCCTATATGCACAGAAGGGTCATGCCTCTTGACCCTATTAAGTGAAATTTGGATTTATTTGTAAAAAAAGAAAAACTATGTTTAAGAGAAGTCTGTGACATCTGAGGAGGAATTGTCATAGGCAGTGAAGTTGTCCACATTTCTTTTTCCTCTTGAAATTTTCAGTTGGATAGTATTTTCAGTTGTCCTGGGTACCTCAGAACAAAGACAGAACCAAAGTTAAATGTGATCTCTTGTTTCTGCAACATGAGTTAAAAATACATTTTTGGTGTTATATCATGTACTTTGGTGTCTTTCCTACCCTGGTAGCCAAGCTACACAGGTTGTTATCATAGTTGGAGTTATAGATATCAAGTGAGATAATAATATTAGCAGTCTCTAGAATAATGGTGACAGGAATGAGTAAATTTATATCATGATAAAACAGTAAAGATTAAATACAGATAAACATGATTTATTCATCTGAAGACCCCAGAGTCCAGCCCAGGGAAGGTCTGTCTACTCTTCCTGCATCTAAGGGCCATTCACAAGTTTAGCTTCCTAAGTGAGAACAACGAGTGTTTTGTTTATCCATAGTACTAGGAATAACATCATTCCTCTAGAGGTTCCATGTTCCTTTTCCTAAAAAATAGTACTACAAACACTTCCATTCTAGAAAGATGCTTTGTAATACTCAGGAAGTAGTCAGCATATGCGTCAAAGAATTCCTGAAAGTTACAAGATTTGGTGTGCTCCCTCCTCATAGTTAAAAGAGCAGCAAAAAATAAATAAATAAATAAATGATGGATTAGTCAGAGATTCTTCAATCTGTGGAGTTGCTTGCAAGTTGTGCAGAGTGTTCTAGAGTTGTAGCTTCCTTGAGCTGTCATCTACCAACAGTGTTGGAGTAGACCTTCCAGGGATGCAGCAGCCTTTGAGTCATCGCTGCTCGCGTCAGTAACCTCTCATCTAGATTGCTGTAGACAGTCCTAGTAACCTCACTGGCTCACCAAATTGGATTTTAGTAGAATAATTTCTATGCTCTGTCATCAGTGCCTTATCTGGTGTGAGTAGATGTTGTTTCTGTGCTCCGCAGGAAACTTCATGCAAAATTAAGAACACGGACACCTCAGAGATATTTAAAAAATACTAACAACAATTTACTTTCT
The DNA here is from genome assembly GCF_903992535.2 of Arvicola amphibius. NCBI lineage: Eukaryota > Metazoa > Chordata > Mammalia > Rodentia > Cricetidae > Arvicola > Arvicola amphibius. The sequence goes on along the minus strand of NC_052048.2, from coordinate 69,745,730 downwards.
TTCAATTTTAATATACAAAGACTTGCATAAAATATGATATATAGTGTAAAAAAGTGTGCACTTTGTAACATCTTATACCTTGTCCTATCTGGAAGAAGGCTGTCTTTCTTTGAACCCTGAGAACACATATAAGAACAATTGAGCAATTAGTTAGGGAGTCATCATATCATTCATAGGCATTTTAATTATTTCAACTTGAAGTTTGTTCATGGCAACTGTAAACCAAATAACCCATGCATACTCTATTTTCTTTACAAATAAGGTTGATTTTGAAACATTAACTCAGAGAAATATGAGGATTGGAATAATAACCTCTATAAATGGTCCAGGAGTAAGCATGGCATTTAGTTGAATCAGATACAACTGCAAGTACTTTAATACCAAATACTAGGGTTTTTTTTAGCACTGGGTTTACTGCTCCCTTGATGTTTTTATTATTATGTGATTATTTTCTTTGTTTTTTAGATACAGTCGTAAACTCAGACCACTAGCTGATTTCTCTAGCCCTTGATGCTAAGGTATAATGACACATTTTCTTTTATAACAGACTTCCCTGCATTTCTCCAGCACAAATTATCAACTCTGGCAAAATAAGACCTAAGAAATGATTGGTCAATGATAGGGAGTCCCGATACATGATATATTTCAATTCCAGAAACATTATTTTCTCTTTGTCCCTTGGGCCTTTGAAGTAAGAGCATTTGAACAACCTCCCTGAGTTACAACTCTTCACTATAGCTCAACCCATCATCACTCAGCGAGGCAGAGACCATGACATGATTTAGATGTCAGCCAGCAAGCTCTGCGGCACACAGTTTGTCCCTTTTCAGCTCTGAAGCCTGGAAATTGTCACTTCATTTTTTGTATGTGGAAATTAGATTTTTATATTTTAATATTTGTTTGAGAAAAAAATCACTACAAATAGTATGAGCCCCTTGGATACTAATATTCTTTCTTTTTTCTTTTTTATTTTTTCAAGATAGGGTTTCTCATAGCTGTTTCTGTCCTGGAACTTACTCTGTAGACTCACTGTGAAGGTTGGCCTCAGAGATCTGCCTCTCTCTCAGGTTCTGGGATTAAAGGTATGTGTCACCACAGCTCAACTAGAAACTAATATTCTTTTTTTTATTTCTTTTTCTGGGGGACAGTGTTTTTCTAGCTTTGGAGTCTGTCCTGGAACTAGCTGTTATAGAACCGGCTACCTGCGAACTCACAGACATCACCTGTCTCTGCCTCCTGAGTGCTGGGACTAAAAGTGTGTGCCACCACTGCCAGCTGAAACTAATATTCTTAAGGCTGTTAAAGTTTCACCCAAACAAAGACTTGCCTTACTAAATAGAAGCTAGTTGCAATCTTAAGCACACAGACCTGGTTATAAGATGTTCATTTTAATATTGTTTCAGTCCAATATTACATACTCCTTTCATTTTTAAGTTTTTTATTGAACTATCAAACATTGAAATTTTCATATCTTCTTCTTCACTGTTGCCTTTAGAGTTTTTACCAGCAAGCTCTTGTTCAGTTTAAAATCTGCATATTTCCAGTTGGAGAAAATCCACTTTCACAGTTTCAAAATATCTCTGAAATTTTGCAGTGATGGCTTTATCAGCAGTGGATATTCTATTATTTTGTAAAATTTGGAGTTCTAGTTGCCAATGGAAAATGATGATTTCTAGGAATTTGCTACAAAAGTCTGAGTGTAAGTTAAATGAACATTGTAACTATTGCCTGTACAGTACAATAGAATGATTGTGTTAGTTACGTTTATCACCACTGTTACAGAATGCCTGAAATAAACCATTTTAAAGCAGAACCTATGTACTTGGACTCATGGTTTCAAAGGACCAGTCTAGGGCTACATGGGAATGTACGCTTTCATGGAAATCATGGCAGTCGAATATGTGACATGGAAGTTCCATTCCCTCCTAACTGACTAAAGACTAGCCATAGTCTTCAAAAACACACTCCCTGTGAGCTAATTCCTCAACCGAGCTCCACATCATAAAGTTCATTGGATCTTCCCAAACAGGAACTTTAGTTAAGACCCAAACAATTCAGCATACAAACATGTAAGATGGTTTCAAATTGAAGCCCTTTCAGTGGTGGAGATAATATACATAACACAGCAGGAACATTTACTGACTGAGAACTCCCTAATAGTAACACTGATCTGGCTATAAGTTTATGCATATTATTGATTTTTTATTTATTTGCTTTTAAACAGTCTTTTCTCTTTTTATATACCAATCCCAATTCCCATTCCCTCCCCTGTAGGCAGGAAGCTGTTTGTCCATTCCCAGCTGCTCAGCCCCAAAATAACCAAAAGAAACTGTATTAATTAAATCACTGCTTGGCCTATTAGCTCTGGTTTCTTATTGGCTAGCTCTTACATCCATAATTAACCCATTTCCATTATTTTATATTTTACCATGAAGCTCATGGCCTACTGGCAAGGCTCCAGGTGACAGCTTGCATCTTTCCCCTCTGGCAGCTATATGGCATCTTATTGACTTTGTCGTCTTTCTCCCAGGATTCAGTTCAGTCTTTTCTGCCTACCTTTATTATATCCTGCCAGGCCCAAGACAGATTCTTTATTAACCAATGGTATTCACAGCATACAAAGGGGACTTCCACATCACTCCCCTCCTCCTGTTACATTCCACCTTTCCCCCCGACCACCCATACACTTCTCAGAGAGAATAAGACTTCTCATGGGGAGTCAACAAAGTCTGACACATTACTTCAAGACAGGACCAAGGCCCTCCCACCTATATCTAGGCTGAGCAAGTTATCTCTCCAAAGAGAATGGATTTCAAAAAGCCGGTTCAAGCACTAGGGATAAATCCTGGTCCCACTATCAGTTGTCCCACAGATGTCCCCAGACACAGAACTGTCACCCACATTCAGAGGTTCTTATGCAGTTTCCCCACAGTCAGTCCAGAATCAATGAGCTCCCACTAGCTCAGGTCAGTTTCAGTGGGTATCCTCTTCATGGTCTGACCCCTTGGCTCAGATTATTGCTCTTCCCTCTCTTCCACTGTACTGTGGCATCTCAACCCAGTGCTTAGCTGTGGATCTCTGCACCTGCTTCCATCAGTTGCTTGATGAAGGTTCTATGATGACAATTATAAATTACATAAATTTAATTATATACATTATATATTTAATTATATACATTATATAAAATTATATACATTATATAAATGACAATTATAAAAATTACAGGGGAAGACTAGTTCAGGCACCCTCTCCACTATTGCTTAGGATCTTAGCTGGGCTGGCTTTTCTGGATTCCTGGAAATTTCCCTAGTACCAGGTCTCTTGATAAACCCATAATGGCTCCCTCAATCAAGATATATTTTTCATTGCTCTCCCTTTCTATCCTTTTCCCATCTCAACCATTCCATTCCCTCATGCTCTTCTTCCCCCTTTCTTTCTCTCCTCTCCCTCCCTTCTGCTCTCCTTCTATCCTCCACACTTCCAGTTTTCTCAGGATATCTTGTCTATTTCCCCTTCTCAGTGGGAGTGTATGTTTCTCTTAGGGTTTTCCTTGTTACCTAGCTTCTCTGGAGTAGTGGACAATAGGCTGTCTATCCATTGCTTTATGTCTAATATCCATTTATGAGTGCATATACACCATGTTTGTCTTTCTGGGTCTTGGTTATCTCTTTCGGGATATTTTTTGTCTGACTCCATCAATTTGCCTACAGATTCCAAGATGTCATTGTTTTTTCTTTCTTTCTTTCTTTCTTTCTTTCTTTCTTTCTTTCTTTCTTTCTTTCTTTCTTTTTTTTTTTTTGGTTTTTTGAGACAGGGTTTCCCTGTAGTTTCTAGAGCCTGTCCTGGATCTAGCTCTTGTAGACCAGGCTGGCCTCGAACTCCGAGATCCGCCTGCCTCTGCCTCCTGAGTGCTGGGATTAAAGGCGTGCACCACCACCACCCGGCTGATGTCATTGTTTTTTACAGCTGAGTAATATTCCATTGTGTCAATGTACCTCATTTTCTTTATCCATTCTTTGGTTGAGGGGAATTTAGGTTGAATCAAGATTCTTGCTATTATGAATCATGCTACTATAAAAACTGTTGAGCAAATGTCCTTGTAGTATGAGTATTCATCCTTTGAGTATATGTCCAAAATTGGTATTGCTGGGTCTTGAGGTAGATTGGTTCTCATATAATTGATTTTTAACAGGGTTCTTTTTGGTTCTTATTGTTATTCTCATTTTATAGGCTAGGTATTAAGTGAGGACAATTGTAAATCTAAAAGCATGAAATCAAGCTCTGACAATTCCTAGTATGGGAGATAACTTCAAAATGAAAGTAGAAAGAGGCTTTTGAAAGGGAAAGGGAACAAGAGAATTCAGTGGAATATATGTGTCATGAAAGCAGAATGGGAGTTATCTACGGAGAGGAAGGAGACCAGAAAGAGAGTTCAGTTCAGGACAGGAGAGAACAACGAGAACAGTTAAAAAGAATAAAGTATAAGAGATGGGTGGATGCTAGAATGAGATTCCTCAATGTTTAAGAGCACATATTGCTCTTCTGTAGGACCTGAGTTTGGATATTAGTAACTGTGGTGGATGACTCACTACTAACTTCATGTAACACCAGCTCTAGGGGATCCAACACCCTCTTCTGGCATCCAATTCCAGCCTAACATATGCACTATATGCTCACATATGCATATAGATATGAAAATAAAATAAAATTTGAAAAGAATAATATAAAAGGAAACATTTTTATTTTAAAAACACCTCCCTTTGTGGCTAACTGAAAATAATTTATGACTCTGCTGGGTAATTTTATGCCAACTTGACACAAACTAGAGTCATCTGAACAGAGTTATCCCAATAGAGAAAATACCTTGATAATAGTTAGCTGCAGATAAGCCTGTAGAACATTTTCTTAATTAATGAGTGATATGAAAAAGCCTATTCTATTATGGATGGTTCAACTCCTGGGAGACTATTGGTCCTGGCTTCTATAAGACAGAAGGCTAAACAAGCCATGGGGAGCAAGTCAGTAGAAAGCACTCCTCCATGGCCTTTGTAACAGCTCCTGCCTCAATGATAGATTACAATGTGGAAGTGTAAGCCAAACAAACCCTTTCCTCCCTAACTTGTTTTTTGGTCATGGTGTTTCATCACAGCAATAGAAAGCCTAAGAGAATGACTTTCCATAGTTCCTTTTCTAATAAAAGTTCAAACTAAATTTTTTTTCAAAGTTTCCCTTGGCTATATTAACAATAAAACATTCTTAAAGTGTTCTTTAAGAAACACTAAGACATTAAGATCACCAAGACACCTTTAATGGGAATAGCTTCCAGTAATTAGATACTGCAGACAAGAAGAAAACAGGGTTTTGTTTGCTCAAATCAGTACATGCCCCATCCATAGCACTGTAGCTATGTAGTGGGAGAATCCTTCCCTCTGTAATGAGCTGCTCTTCTTATGGGGATTTTGGAGCTAGATCACACATCTGCTCACTCACAGGTCTGCATCTAGTGTGTTTGAAACTGGTCCTTTGTTCCTGCCCACCCAAAAATTATGGGCCTATTATTATAGAACGTTGCATTCTCAACACAGCTCTTGTTATCTACTGGCCCTATTAGGAATAGGTCTAAAGCATAGTTTTATGCCAACTGCTGTTTACTGAGATCTGTTTTATGTAAACTTCACTGGTTTAAGTCTTGGTATCTTTCTGCATCTTGGACTGTGTTTTAAAGGTATCTTCCACCACTACTTGTACTTTTCAACCTATGTCCCTGGTACAGCATCCCCTTGCTTTCTGGTAAATATATACTCTTTCATTCTGGCAAATGTTCTCTCATCAGTGATGGGGAGATATTACAGTTTAGTTTCTACTCATCCCTAGCATCTTAATCTTTGTTCTCAGCAGGAAGCACTAACAGGAGAGGTTTGGAAGTAATGAGAGCAAAGAAGCATTAACTAGGTACGATGCTGAAAAGAAAATTAAAAACAGCAAAAGTCATTAATGGCTGCCAGTTTCATGTTTTAAAGCAGATACCTAATTCATATTTGGAAGAAATTACTTTTTGATTGAGGAGTACATTTGCTAAAACTCGTGGTCAAGGAATTAAAAAAGAAGATAATGTGTCCTACATAAAAATTAAAGAAGAACCATGACATGAAGATATCCTTGATACTTTGAAGACAGACCAATAATCTTATATTAAATGTGAAACAAATGATTTTTGGGTAAGTAGTTCGGGTAAATTTTAAATAATTATTTTATATGGAATTACATATGAGTATGTGTGTCTGTGTGCAGGTATGTTTGCATGAATGCAGTGCTTCCAAAGGCAAAATAAAAAAAGAAAGTAAAAGAAAAAAAATTAAGAAAGAAAAAAAGGAAAACATCAGAACCTCTGGTGCTGGAGTTGCTGGTCATTGTGAGCAGCCCTATGTGGTGTGGAAAGAATTAACTAGGTTAGAGAGGCAGGCGCTGCTAAGCACTGAGATGTCTTCCAATCCCAAGTTTTGAGAAAGGTTATCACAGAGCACGACAAGGTTGACAGCATTTGGGACTAATGATGTGAGGCATGTGGCTGTCCTAGACTGTGTTCCTATTTAGCTCCGGTAAGGTATGGAGCTAGGGTTTATATCATTAACAGTATTAGCTTTGGGTTAATATTTTCATAATCATATAAAGGACGTTATTTTGCAGAACCAGGGCTGTGGTAATTGATGATAGTGTTGTAAAGACAATAGGGCTTATAAATGAAGAATCTAGGCTGTAACTTAGCATGTAAAAGAATGTACAAAAACCAGGATGTGTAAGACACCCAGGAATTATGAGAGAATTGTTGGTGAAGCTCAATTTCTTAAAGTCAGATCAAGGATGTGGTCCTTTTGTTTCCTTTAAATATTAAAACAGGCCCTTTCCAGGTCAGCACTAGACTCTATTGGATTGATTAAACACAAAATCTGGTAAAGAATAGAAAGAAAGGGCTCACAAGATAGTCCAGTGGATAAACATACTTGTTGCAAAGCCCAACGATTTGAATTCAATCCCTGGGATTTACAAAGTTGAAGGAAATAACCAATCATGCAGTTTGTCATCTGACCTTCAAAGGCATGCAGTAACGCATTAATAGCCCCCATAAACCTCTGCAACCATTCCCATATACACAATAAATGAATATTATGTAATAAAATTATTAATGTAAAATGGATTTATATAGTCTTGAGATAAATACACAAATATATACAGTAAATTAATATGAGAAATTAGTAAGCATTAAATTATAAAAGCTTGAAGGACATTACTGTTCCAGTAATACCTGCCAACCTAGTCTTAGAAGTCAAACATAGAAAAAGAGAGATTGAGAGGGAGAAGGGAGTAGGATAAAAGAGAAAGAGAAAGGGAAGGAGGAAGGAAGAGTGGGAGAGACAAAGAGGAAAGAGACAGAGGAAGAGAATATGAATAGACCAAAATAACACCCAAAATACCACCACTGAGAGCTAATCTCTGAGAAAATAGTATCCTGAGACAAGGTCTAGAAATTCTACATTCATACACAATTACCTAAAGAGTGGCAGGTAATTAACAACATCTCTCTGTGTGTAAGGAATACTTTTGTTTCTTTTACTGCACTATTCACAATATGAAGTTGTCTTATTGTCTTATTTGTTTATTATCTTGTTCCCCCTTATATTTAATCTCCTTGAGGGAAGGACCTTGTTTATTGAATTCATTCTTTTATCTCTGGAGACCAAAACAGTGCCTGGCAGATAACATTGACTAAACAAAACTGTATTAACTTGGAGAAGGAAGTTAGAAATTTATAGTTGTAGACCTGAAGATATCTGTTAATAGGGGAACAAAAAGACAATGTAATACAGCAAAAAGCACAAAACTAAAATAATTTAACCACACATAAGCATGACATGGCTGCGTGCCAAACCTGAAAAAGATGCTGAATTAAAAAAAAATTTATCACTCATTGAGATAGATTTCTCTAAGCCATGCCTATACTTTAGAACAGACAAAACAGCTTTTCAATGTCCAAAGGGAAATAGCAATGTATGGTTATGAATCATCTCTCCTTAGGGCTCAGGGAACATGGTGGAAGAAAAGGTGAAATTACATAAACTCACAACAATTCTATTTCCTTTTACAGTCTCTAAGGTGGAGCTTGAAAACATTCAGTTATTGACAGGGAGGGTCTCATGAGGGGTCCCATGCCATTCAGAGGATCAAATAGAGGTTGATTAGTTGTGGAAAAGAGAAAGTCATTGTCTTCAATCATATAACCACTAGTCAGTTACCTATACTCCAGAGGGCAGTTCCACACTCATGCTCATGTCATCTGCCCGAATTAAATATAGTGGCTGATAAATAAAATCCAAAAGCGAAATGAAACAAACACACAAACAAAATGATCTGAAAATACATCTTGAAGGGATGGGAGTGGAGAGATGACTCAGCAGTTAAGAACACACACTGCACTTCCATTAGACTAGAGTTCAGTTCTCAGCACCGACATCAGGCAGTTCACAACTTCCCGGGCACTCTAGCACTGTAGCTCAAATAACAAAAACCCAGAGACAGATACTGGGATTCAAGCTGAAAGATCAGAAAAGCAAAGCAGCCAACCACTAGAGAGATCTTACCTCTACGAAATCTTTACACTAAAAGTGAGTTCCTGTCTCATCCTGCCATATATATTCCTCTTTTGTGCTGGTATCAAAGGTTTGCACTACCACCAACCAGCCTCTATTGCTAGCTAACTAGTTTGGCTCCTGGAATTAAAGGTGTGTGCCAGAACTGCCTGGCCTCCATGGCTGACTAGTGTGGCTAGCTTTGCACTCTGATCTTCAGGCAAGCTTTATTTGTTAAAAAACAAATAAAATATCACTATATAGCACCATGGTGTGAGACTGGTCACACTTTACTCATATGCACACAGCTTCCACAGACAGACAGGTAGATAGATACACACACACACAATTAAAACTTTAAAAGATATTTACAAAGATACATGAAAGTAGAGTTGTGACTTTTTGGGAGGAAGGAAAGCTAGTTAAGATGGCAAGAAAAGAAGAGACAATGGAAGGATGTCTATGACCAGCATATAAAATACACATGTATAAAATTGCCAATGCATAAACTAATTTATTAATAAATGAATGAGAATTAAGCAATATAGGACTGGAGTTTTAGCTACAATGATAAGAATATATAAAGGAAGCATTAAAAATAAGACAAATTTTTAAAACATTCATAGTATAGCCATAAGTTGTAGTATATTAATTTCAATATGGAAGACTTATTAAACTGACTTACACAGTATGGGCTTTGGTCTTCACGCTGGAGACGCTGAACGCCAGTAGCGGCTCCATCCTTTAGGCTGGATGCCTCAGCATCTTCAATCTGGTGCTGAAGGCCTTGATTCCTAGAAGGCTACTGCTTCAAGCTGGGTCTAGTGGTCCCTGATGTGTATAAAGAAATGGAGGTAGGAGCAGCAACAGTAGCATGCGACACCAACAGACTGACAGAGTGCGTGGAGGATATGAAACAAATGAAGCAAAAGTTTTTCTCTTGGACATTTTTTTTTGCATCTGGATAGCCTCTCACCGTTTAGTTTCATATTCCCATTTCAATGAGCCTTAAAAACATCCTCATGGCATACCCAGAGGCTAACCTAATCTAAATAATCCTTTTTATGTACACCCAGAGGCTTCTCTCATGGTTTCTAGACCTTGTAAAGAGAGCAATCACTTTACCATCATGCCACCAAAATATAACTGTCTTTAGGGACACTCTAGCTAGTCCCATTGAAAATTCCTCTCTGGTGCTCCGAACCCTATGCATTTTTTTCCAACATTGCAACTCAAGTTAGTAAATCATTATATTTATCTAAATAAATTTAATGTCTTTTGGTTACAATGGAAGATATCCTATGCAATAAGGCTATTTACTGTATTTTCCCCAGGTTATGAATATAGGTCAGCCAATATTTCAGAATATGGTGGCTCACTGTGCATATTTGCTTATAAAAAAGCTAAAAGTGAACATGAATTTTAGTTTTTTTATGTTTTATCCTGTTTTTTCTTGTTTATATGTTTTTTGAAACAAATTTTCACTATGTATCAGTGTCCAGCCTTGAACTTACTATATAGCCTAAGCTATTCTTCATTTCACAGTTCTTCTGCCCTAGCTTCTTGAGTGTTGGGATATACACCTGACTGAAGAATATGGACTTCATGTTATATTATTAGTCTTACAAATTTCCCTTGTATAAGTTGTGAACAGTTTATATGTCCAATTATTATATGCCTAATGTTTTACTAGCATGTTTATCATTAATGTACTAACATGCTGCTTACTTTACACCTAAAATTTTCATTAAAAGCTATAAACATATAAGAAACATATATATATTTGTATTTATTTACATATATATTATGCTTCTTTACTTTTGCCAAGTGTATGGACCTATATGTTGATCAGTTTCTGTGAGTATAAACATGTATGCAGGCTAGAGGCTGAAGTTAGGTGTCTTTCTTGATAGTGCTCCACTTTATTTAGGGAAATGGACAATGTCTTTCACTAAATCTAGAACTTGCCAAATCTTAGTGAAATTCTATATCAAATATTCTCATATTCTAGCTCTAGATAGCTAGATTTCTCAGGGGATACTTAGCCTCTGTCTCGTGTGTGCTGAGGTCTCAGGTAGGTTGGCAATCTCACATGACTTCTTTTTTTTTTTCCGAGACAGGGTTTCTCTGCAGCTTTAGAGCCTGTCCTGGAACTAGCTCTTGTAGACCAGGCTGGTCTCGAACTCACAGAGATCCGCCTGCCTCTGCCTCCCGAGTGCGGGGATTAAAGGCGTGCGCCACCACCGCCCGGCTCACATGACTTCTATATGAGTTATGGAGGTGAAAACACAGGTCCTCATGGCTGAGCTGCAAGTGCTTTATCTGCTGAGCCAACTCCCCGACCCAATAATGAGTATTTCTGAGAAGAAAATTTCTTTATTCTTTTTCTGATTAATGTTAGTATAGTATCAAATTTAAGAACATATATGATCCTTGAGTTAATGATAGTTTGTCTTGTTCTATAGCAATTTTAAAGTGATAGGAAAGTAATAGTCATTCAGGAGATATATTATGGATTTTAATGTTTTCCCGGGATAGTGGTATGCATCAAAACATCTGAGATGCTGGGCAGAGACAATAAGGTTTGTTTCCAGTGAGTTATCCAATCATAAGGGTAACCAAGGGTTTCTCCACAGTACACTGTGTGGCTAAGTCACAGTGTTTGGAAGACTAAGTGTGTTACACACACACACACACACACACACACACACACACACACACACATTCTGACTTAAATACAGAATAATTTATATACATACAAATATACATATAAAAATGAGCTCCTCAGGACCTCACCACACTAGAAATGGGTGCCACTTGTATTGCTTTAGATTAGGTAATAATTCCTCGAGAGGGAAATATAAAAAATAAGTCCTTAAATATAAGAGAAGATGGATTTAGGATTATCCTCCAAAGCTTAGGTGTGGCCCATGAAAGAGGCTAGTAAGAGGTGGCACCTGGAGCTGGAGAGGTGACCCAGGGGTTAACAGCACTTACTGCTCTTTGGAGAACCTGAACGCAGTGGTATTTACATGAAAGAATTGCTTAGAGGATCGAATGTGCTGAGACAGTACAGCTCTTCAAAACTAAGTAGCAGCGCTGAATTCTTGTCCACAGATACAGATTTGTGCTTCCTAGAACACTCATCTTCCAGGAACCACAATCCTCCCACCTTTAAATCAAACATGATAACATTGTCTAGACTAGGACCATGTTCTTACAGGGATCAAGTATGTCCAGTTCTCCTGTAATGGTTTTAGTGAAGATTTGAGACTGTAGCAGTTTCATTAAGTAACTGAGCTGAACCTAGAGTAATGTTTTATTGATGTAAGTTCCAAATTCACCTCACTTTACTTATGGAAAATCAAACAACTTGCCTGAACTGATTATGCTATATAATAGTGGTGAAATCAAGGCACAAACTTCCATTTTCCACTTCTATATAGTCCAGTACACAGTGGTTTTCTCTTTTTTTAGGTACCTATATCAGTCTGTCTTTAGTCTGTTTTTTATCATGGTTGTTTCATCTTTTACTAAATATTCATTAATATTTTTGCCTTTCTAATAATCTTTTGTAAGACAGGAATATGTGTAATGCAATTTAACTAGATGATTGACCAGATTACTTTAGATTCAGCCAAATTTAGATCTGCTACAAACTCCAGGAGAAAATCTGGTGAGGGTGACGCAGAGAAAGAATTCTATTCAAGAGGGTGGTATTCTTGGCATCTGTTTGAATTCTTGGCTCACTTTCTCTATTGTCTTTTACTCTCATACTGACTGAGAAGATTCTTACAATCCACTGGACTCAAGCAGATACCAAAAACTGGGAAGGTTTCTGGGATTTAATATAAAGAATGAAACACTATATGAGAACCACTCCAGCCTAGGGACCACATGAGGATGTGAAGGAAGCTTATGTTTGCCGGGGCACACCATTTTGAAAAGTTCCCTTGTTTTGGTTATATGGTGACATTCCTCAGAACCATAGTAATTAACACTTCAGAATGACAGCCTAGATTTCTGCCACACAGTCCCATCCCTGGACAAACCCCTAGTAGTAACTGTAGGAGATGTTTATGGGTCACCTGACATCCTTTACTCATTACTCACCATTCTTTGGTCATGGTTAGCAATGGCCAATGGCAGAGAAACTTGTCAGCCTCCTTCCCTGCCAGCCACTTCCACCAGTCACTTCTAACTACTCCAGCTTCTGAGTGGCATTCTTACACAGACACCCTCTGCATGCTTTCTCCCCAAATACAGGCCTGCTATCTTTATATTGCTCATGGTTTGCCTGCTTTTCCTTCCTTCTCCCTGAACATTTGAGAATATAAATGAGAAGCCAAAGTTGGAGCTATGTTGAATTCACAAAATCCTAGAGGAAACATCAGAATAAGAATAATAATCATAAAAATACAAGGCAAGAAAATTTAAACCTTCATAAAACACAAGGCAGAGATATGTCTTCCCAGGGTCATTCTGTGTATTACATATTAGCCATCTAAAGGTTGTTTCTAAGTCAGCCCACCAGTTTATACTATTTAATACTTGATTAAAGTCTTGGAATTATAAAGTTTTCTTTTAGCTTACTCATTTTTTATCTGTTAGTGATGGAATCATTCTTCTTGCTAGAAAGGATAACCCCTAAGGGTACAGATCAATAACCATCTAAAATAGTAATAAGTACTTTATGAAATATCTAACTTTGAAAAATTACCTAAAATATATTATTTTGAGTCCTTTTCCAGTAGTTGCATGTTTACAGAAATCAATGCGTGAGAGTTATAGGAAATATTCATACAATTCCCATCTCCAGTGCCATCTCTCATATATTTCATACTCCCATTTCTCTAGTTATTAACAGCTTGCACAGCCATGCCTTATTTTTATAATAAAGGAATCAGCATTGATACATTATTATTGACTCGCCTTATTATTTTACTGACTATCTACTTCCACTATACATGTGTTCTTTGAACTAGGATTCCTGCCTGAAACACTCATGTAACATAAGAGCCATGAGGAGATTCTAGGTCTGCACATAGATTGCTCAGGTGACTGCTCCTATACAACATTTTGCCATAGAAACAACACTTGTCTTACCTTTCTGCCTCCAAAGGCCTGAATTCAGGAGCTGATATGTAAGATAATTCTAGCATTCTCTCATAGGACGTGATACTCAAATATGGCATTAGTAATTTGTGTATAGATGTCCATGTTCTCACCAATAGCATACATAACAATAATCTTAATTTTCATTTAGGTGCTCAAAATAAGCTTCTTGATATAAATGTATACTTTAAAAGGTTTTTTTTAGGGATTATTTTATTTTTAGATTGTGTGTGTATGTGTGTGTGTTTGTGTGTGTGTATGTGTGTGTTTGTGTGTGTATGTGTGTTTGTGTGTGTGTGTGTGTGTGCTGGTGCCAACTAAGGTCAGAGAAGCAATGGATACCCTGTGTCTGGAGTTATGGGATGTTATGAGTCACCTGATCTGGGTGCTGGGAACCAAATTCCTATCTTCTGGAAGAGCAGTGAGTGTTCTTAACTGCTGAACCATCTCTCTATCCCCTCAATGGATGCTTTATATATAAGAGTGAGTGTAAGTGATGATGAGAGTCCTTAATTATTCCTTCAATGATTCATATCTATATGTCAAACATGGGAGAAGGAACTCACTTATGAGTCTAAGTGAATGGTCCAGTATTTAACAGGTGTGATGAGGCAATGATGAGCTGTGGACCCTCACAAGTTAAGGAACACTATTTGATTCAAGTAACAGCCAAACACATAAGATCCAATTTCAGACTATAGGAACAACCATGCTTAGATGTGAGACATGCCTATGAAACAATAGTCCATCAGAATAGTGTTTATTAAGTGATAGAACTTAATAGAGATAAAAGGAACGGTGGTCTGGAATGTTCATAAACATCTTCATTCTGAAAATAAAACTATCAGCTTTGGAGTATGTAGCATTTGGCTAGAGAAATAAAATGGAACCAATAGAACATTCTGGGAAATGGGGAATCAGACAATTCTTAGTAATATTTCTGTAAAATTTTCAAAATTACTTCTTGATTCATTCCACTAGTGAGCATTTTCAAGATCCACAGGAGTGTTCTACAGCCTTTTCTTACATTGTCTCAGTTTTCTTAAAGGTTTATCTGTCTATCTATCAATCGATAGATCGATCGATCTATTTTATGCATATGAATGCTTTTCCTGAACATATGTATGTAAATCTTGTGTATTCCTGGTGGTCATGGAGGTCAGAAGACAGCATCAAATCCCATGGAACTAGAATTACAGAAGGTTGTGTGCAGTCATGTGGGTAGTGGAAATTGAACTCATGTCCTCTGCAAAAGCAGCAAATGCTCTTAACCACTGAGCCATCATTCATGCTCCTCAATTTTCTTAACACAATATCCAAACTTGAAGAAGCAGCCAGCATTACCTATAAACTCATCATTATAGAAGAGCCTTGCATGTTGTAAAAATAATAATGTGCTTAATTCAAATGCTTTGACTCTTTGTGAAATTTACTTATTGTGTGTATATGTGTGTAAGAATGTATGTCATAGCATGCATTTGAAGGTCAGAGAACAACTTGCAAGATATGGTTTTATTCTTCTACCATGCAGTTTTGAGGATCAATCTCAAGTCATCAGGTAGGAAGGAAAATGCTTTTCCTAGCTGAGCTATCCCACAGGCTCTTGCAAATGTTTTTACTCCTAGTCTCCAGAATGGAGATGTGAACGTCTATCTATATCATAAAATACAAATCCTAAGTTTATTAAGAAACTTAAGACCGAGCTTCCTTTGATCTTCTCTAAACCCAAAAGAGTTAAGGTTTTAAACCACAGTTCATCTCCTCAGAGTTCTCCTTGTTTTTTTTTTTTTTTCCTCCAACATGGTCTAAATATTTACAACATATAGTATAAATAGCCTACAATGTTTTTGCAGTGTATACTTTCTGGTGACAGAAAGATGATGGAGACAGACACAGTTTGACATCCAAAGTTCCTTAGTGTGACAGCAATAGAATATCATACCCGGCCTACTTTTGACTGACACATATTCAAGTCATCACCCTGTATCATGAGATTCTTTATATCTGCATCATTGGATGTGAGGAATCCTATTCAAATTCATGTTTAGAAACAAATTTTTCTCATTTAACAATATCTGTGATAAGAAAGCCTGAGGAGAGGTAAGTAGCCAATCTGCTTCCAATTTTTCTCCAGTTGTGTCAGGACATATGTGTAGCTATTTAACAGCATTGACTGCTCATGCAGAGGCCTAAGCTTGTTTCCCAGCACCCACATCAGGAGATTCAGCACTCTCTTCTGGCCTTTTCACATATTAGAAATCATATATACATACCCACACATATACATAAATGCATAAATAAAAAGCAATGTATTTTAATGAGGCATAACAAAAATAGGACAAATAACAAAAATTTCCCTCTAGCTATGGACATAAGAACATTTCTCTACTCCACTTATCCCCAACTGTATGCCTTATTCCTATAAACCTGTTCTCTGAAATTGTCAAATATATACTTAATTGTTATCCCATGTGCTTACTGACAAAATTTGATCCCTTCCAAGAATAAGTGAATACTATATTAGATTTAAGAAACAAAGCATTATGCCCAAATGAATGAAAACATAATGATAGATAATGTAGAAAATGGGACTGGCATTTTATAACATGAGGGTTTCCCAATACTCCAACAAGTGAAATTATTTAGATGAACACATCCCTTACCACTTCCTAAAACCCTTTTTGTAAAAGAGATGGTAGCATGTTTAATTCAAATTCATTGAAATAACTGCTATTGTGTTTAGAATAGATTAAAGTAAGCCATTAGAAAAAAGCATTAAACAAGCCTAGACTGCGAATTTGAGAGCGGATAATATAAAATTACCATTTAAACAATGCATTGCTCTTAAAGAAGACATTGCTGTTTGTGAGGGAAAAAAATGAAAAGAGAGAGAATGAACCAGGTCATATACATCCTTACTCCTAATGTAAAGGAACGTGAGTGTAATGATAAATTACAGGATAATAAGCTAAGGATAAATGTGCTGAGGAAGGCCTATAATTAAGTACAAATGGGAAGGATGCTAAAATAACTTAGCAGAGTTGATTCAAGTGTCTTAATAGATGCCTGTAGCTTCTAGTGATTTACTTGTAATGTTTATCCAATTTCAATGATGAGACAGCTATAATTCTTGCTGATAAACAAAACAGGATTGAGGTTTGAAAGCATTTACAGAAGAAAGAAAGTTATACCCTAATATATAGTTTGAATGAAAATGACAAATATGGATCCTTCTATTGCAAGAATGATAGTTTTCATACTTGATACTTGAAATTTTACCTGGAGCCACTTGTTGCAGGAGCTCCTTCTGCTCCTTCAGCCAATAGCCGCTGAGATACCAGCCCATTGGGGTGTGGTCTCTCTCTTTAAAAATGTGGCCACTTCCCTCCACTCTAGCTCTGGCTTCCAGGGACTAGGCTCCCTTCCTGATTGTGCAGAGGGCTGTTGGCTGGGACGGTGATCTGTAAGTTTTTTTCCCTTTTAAATAAATGACCATTCTATTAATAATAATTTCAAACTGGTGTGGGATCGTTTGTGACATACGCCTTCAGCCACTAGTAAGAGACAGAGGTATGAGTTCACTTGATCAGGATGATTTCTGAGTCCCCACTAGGGACAAATATATTTTAATAATAATTTATTTCCCAGATACTTAAATAACTACCCGGTCAAATATAACAGAATCTGGAATGTTCTCATGACAAAGAATTCAGCAATAATCCAGCTATTTCCCACTTTCCCTTGTAGTGTTCCTTGGGATATTAACTAAGTTAGATTATATTGTAATTAGCTTTAACTGTCAGTTTGACAGAGCCTACAGCCACCTCAGGAGAAAGTTGTGATTAAGGGATTATGAAGAACAGATTGGCCTGTAGGCATGTGTTTGGGGAAGTGTCTTGATTACCTTCTGAAGTAGCAAGACCTAACACTCCTAAGGGCAACATCATTGCCTAGGAAAATGATGCTGGCCTATATAACAATGCTAGCAAAGCATGAGCCTGAGGACAACTCAGCTAACAACATTCCTCCATGGCTTCTGGTCCAACATCTTGCTAGAGCTCCTACTTCCTCCATTGATGGAGTTGACCTGGACCTGTAAGCCAAATAAACCCTTTCCTCCCCTAAATTGCTTTTGCTTATCTGTTCCAGCTACAGAATGAATCTAGAACAAGTAATACAAGGATGTAAACATCTGTCTCCTCATTTCCCAAATTGTGTTCATAAAGATTTTAGGTGATTAATGAATGAAGTGTTTAAAGCTAAAGCCAGCTTTAGAACCAATGGTTGCAATGAAGTTGTGTCAGCTGCCTATTTCTGTGTTACAAACTGTTCCAAACTTAATAATGTAGAATAACAAATTTTTCATTTTTTTCAAAATTCTCTGAGTAGAACTTTCTATAGTCTTGTCTGAGAAAATTATTTGCATGCTACAGCCATCTGATGACTTACTTCTCTGGGCCTGTTGCCCAAGACAATCTCACTCATGTATCTGGTGGTCGATGTAAATAGCAGGTAGCATCTCTCCACATGTGTTTTTTTAAATATACCAGGAAGCCAGGCCTACTTTTCACTTGTTATTAAAGGCAAGCAAATAGATAATAGCAGAAGATAAAGGCTTTGTGGACTCCAGTTTGAATAATATCTAATATGGCTTTCAGTTTATTTAATTTATCAATATTTATAAACCTAGCAAGATTCAACATCCTACTTTTGAATGAAGCTTTTATAAAGCATGCCTAGTTTAGGACACACAGCATTTAAAACACTTCACTATACTACAGAATTTTCCAGAACTGACATGGAATTGTTAGATTCATAGAAGATTCCCTGAACTGTGCTGATTACAGAAAGCCTATTTTGTCCAGCTAAACATTCTTCTGTGATCCCCAGTCTTACCTTTCAAAATCCCTAAGTCTTACAAAATTCAGAAGTTCAACTGTAAATTCCCTTAATAATCCTATGGGAAAAGTGTGACTGTTAATTCAAGAATACAGCCTCAGAATATAAGGCCAGGAAAAACCTGGCTGATGTTGATTTTATTGCAAGTAAAATAGAGGGATGACTTGAATATTTCTGCAATAATTTGTTAACACACACAACAAGACCTTCACTAACCATGTTGGTTGTTCTCTTAAATTTAACATTGGTGAATATTTTGTTTTATTGATTATCAATTTTATTAGCTGTGGAAAGCTACAGACATGAGTTTAAACACTGTCTCTGCAAAAACGAGAAATGTGTGTATCAAACTGAAAAAATTCTTTAAAGCAAGGGCAAAAATCACCAAATCAAAGAATGGGAGAATATATTTTTAGACAATAGGTCTGATAGGGGATTACAATCTAAATGCATAAGGAACCCATCTCAATTTTAAGAAAATAATCCAGCCGGGTGGTTGTGGTGCACACCTTTAAGCCCAGCACTGAGGGCATCACAGGCAGGCTGATTTCTGTGACTTTGATGCCAGTTTGGTTTATAAAATGAGTTCCAGGACAACCAGAGATACAAAGAAAAACCCCAAAACAGAAAGAAATAATGAATGAATGAAAGAAAGAGAGAATAAGAAAATAATTTATCCATAATGGGGTTCATTTCCTTAACCCCCCACACTTTTCACAATTTGCCTTTACTTTGTGTTAGTCTGGGTTAACCAGAGGAACAAAACAGATAAAATTAATATATGTCGAAATGATATTTATTAGATCTGCTTATGCAAAAAAAGTTCAAGTAGTCCAAAAATGGCTGCCTTCACACTGGAGATGCTGAAAACTAGGAAGTCAGCCAATCAGTACATTAAGCTGGATGATCCAGCAACCTCAATCTTTCACTGGAATCCTTGAGAATTCCTGAAGAGCCACTGGTCTTCGGTCATGGGAGAAGGTTGAAGATACTGGATTATGTTGTCAGTAGGAGCCTTCTGAGGTCAGCGGCAGTAACAGCAGTGGGGACAGTAGGATTACGATGTCAACAGTAGCAGTGGCAGCAGTTGTGGCAGCTGAAACAGAGTTGACATATTCATTAGCATATACTGAAGGGAAGCAGGCAAAAGGCAACAAATTTTTCCCTCAGATCTCCCCACCCACTCTGTGGAATCCCTTCCTCTCTCAGTTAATCCCTCTACAAATTATCCTTACTTTACACAGAGATTTGTCAAAATGACCTTAATAATTCTTTATATTCCCACTTTTCATAAAATTATTTTGGCAAGATGTTTTGCATTCAAAAATTCCAGATCCTATGGATAAACTTGGCATATGGGGCAGAGTATATTTCATAGTTTCTAACCATACACAGTAACCTTAATGAAAGAACATATGAAGGATAGTCAGAGTTCAGTAGAATTGTCAGTTCTTTGAGTAAAGAAAATATCCTTTGAGTAAAGAAAACAGTCCTTCCAATGAGAGCTTTGAAGAATCAGAAAAAAATCTTAAACTTCAAAGCAGCAGACGATCTCAGGTGTCAGTCCTCACCTTTCCCCTTCTGTGAAATGGCATCACTTGTTGTTCATAACTACGTCCATCAAGTTAGGTGGCTCATAAACTTCCTGAGAATCTCGTGACATTACGGCTAATCTCACTGTAGAAGATCTGATGTTAGATTTTTCCAGGAATTCTGGACTTCTTAACTCAGGGTCTCATGTTTATATGGCGTGTCCTTTTCTCATTAAGCATCCTCTCAGTCCTCGAAAGAAATCTAACTCCTGGCTATGCCTTAGATCCAGACTTGTCTTATTTCATTATTCCATGGCTTGAGGGAGGATTATTTTGTTCTTATTATTGGGCATGATGACCAGAGATGGGTGAGTGGAGCCATGACAAGTTATTTGTAAGACAGGCAGGCGAAATGAAAGCGCATGTAAGTTGGACATGTGTATGAATGTGCACATATGTATGAGCGATAGTTCTAGATGGAAGAAACAACAATAAGGAAATCTATTTTCTCTTTCCTGCCATCAAGACAGGTTTACCTTCCCAGGTGACGCAACCATCTACTCCATTGTTTGTGACTTATAATGTCCACTTGTTAAGTGGGGTTGATGTAAAATAAAATATAAAATAAAAGCATCTTCAGGAGTACTTAAGCTACTTTTTCAATGTTTTCTATCATTTGAATGTGTGCCTGTGTGAGAATATACCACATGTATGCGGGTGCAGGAAGAGATCAGAAAAGCATGCTCAGTCACCTGCAACTGGAATTAACAGCTGGTTATGAGTTTCACGATGCGTTTGACTCTGAATCTTGGTCTGCAGCAAGAGCAATAAGCACGTTTCTTCAGGCCCCGAATTATCTTAGTTTAATTCACAGTAACATTTTCATAGGTAAGAATACAATTGTGATACCACTGTGCATCAATAATCCTAGTTTTATCAAATTATCTAACCAATAAAGGCTGGATGGTGTGGCTACACATTGAGATGAAAAAGCAACCAAGTCCAGAGTTGTATTAAATATTCCAAACACTGTTTATATGTTGTATGAGAGGAGATATGCTGTGGTTTAAATGAAAAATGTCTCCTATAGGCTCATGTCCTTGAAAACTTGTGCTCCTATCGGTGGGACTTTTGAGGAGGTCATGAAACCTCAAGGAGGTGAAGACTTGCTTGTGGAAATACATCACCAGGAAAGGGATTGGAGAGTTTATTTCTTGGACCTCCACACTTCCTGTGTAAGGATAAAATGTAATGAGTCTTCTTTCTGCCTGGCAGGCCATCCTTATGTTCCTGTAGTCATGTTTTCTCTGCCATGATGAACTGTATACCTTCTGGAGCTATCAAAATAAATCTTTCCTTCCTTTACTTGCACTTGACAGCATTTTATCAAGGCATAAGTAATACAGAATGATATCAGAAAAAGACCACTGAATACACTTGAATTTTTAGGTCAGAGCAGTTACCCAACTGAAAGTACAGAGCTGAGGAGAAATCAGAGAGATGTTGTAGTCTTGATAGAGAATAAACACCTTGTGGGTACCGTAAGGATTCTATAGAAATCTCCTAAGTGAATTAGTCTATCTATGAGACACTCCTTCATTTGAAAAGCAGACAGGCATGTGGGTATGTGGTATGCCTCCTATCCTAAGGATCTTCCTGTTCGGATATTTCTTAGAAAATTAACTCAAAGATCTTATAGGGACATTCCATATTTAAAGTAACAGACACTGACCTAAGTAACCTTGCAGTGCTTTAGTAGCTTTATGTCTTCTCTCGAGATAAAATATTCTGATAAATAGCTATTTGTATAGGAAAGGGTTTATTTGTTCCACAATTTCAAGTTACAGTCACTATTTTGGGGAAGTCGAGGCAGAAACTTAATTCATCACATTCAAAACAAAATCATAGAGAGAGTAACCATATCTTTGTTTGCTGGTTACCTGCTAACTTTCTTCATTCTTACACAGTTTAGGGCCCAGTCTAGGAATGAGGGTGCCCATGATAGGTTGAGTCAGTTAACAATCAAGGCAACCCTCTGCAATCGTGTTCAAGGGTCAACCTGATCAGAAGAATTCCTATTAGATAGCCTCTTCCCAGATGATTCTAGATTTTGGAAAGATGATATTTTAATAGACAGACATATTAACCTCATGTTTGGTGTGTGTTATTGAATAGCCATTAGCTGGTAGTGTTGAAATTCACCTGCCTTAGAGAAGAAACATTCGAATATATGAAAGGATTCCTGAATGTCCATCTGTCCAAAGTAGGTGGTTCACAAGTTTTCTCTCAAGTCCTGTGGGTCCTCAGTATGGGAGGATGGTAGATACTGGACGTTGGAACACTTTGGAACACATGCTGTGTTGTGGTATAACATGCACATTTAAAGGAGTGTGTGTATGTGGTGTATGTGTGTGTGCGTGTCTGTGTATGCAAATGTGGATGCCCATGGAAGCCAGCAGAATTTTGCATATAGATGCTGTAATATAGATCAGTCTTCTTCCTGGCTGGCAGGCCAGCTTTATGCTACTATGGCATGACTTCTCTGCCATGATGAGCACCCTTGTATCTGCAGTTGCAGAATGTTGTAAACAAACGCCATACGGGTTCTGAGAACTTAACTCAGGCCCACTTGAAAGAGCAATATGTACTCTTAACAGCTTGGCTATCTCCAGCCCCATGTATAATTTTTGTGACACTAAATAAAGCTGGCTCTTTTGCATGTTGTGAGTTTGATTGTTATTCTGAACTTCAGGTCACTGCTGCTGTTTAACTGAGAGCTCAGATAGCCATGCTTCTTTGGGACTGGGAATTGGTAATTAAAATCATTTTATTCTATGCAGTATCAATGACCTTTTGTGGAAAGCCCTTGTCAGTTGTATTTGCATTCATCTTGATTTGTCTGCAGCATTTCACATCATCCTTCCACCTTGGGTCTCTTTACTCCCTAAATTCTTTGTCATGGTTCTTGTACATATTGTATAAACATGACCCCATTATTGTTGGAAATATTCCCTCTCTTAATTGTGGGTGTTCATTCAGATACAATAATCAGTATCATCCTGTTTATTAGTTGTCTTGGGCAAGTGGCCCAGTTGTAATTCTTGAATTAGTTTTTCAGTTCTATGTAACAAATTATCAGAAACCTCAAGACTTAAAGCAACAGATTTCTATTATCTGTTTCCACAGGTCAGGATTTTGGGCTCAGTATAATTGGGTCTTCTGTTCAAGGTCCTACAAGGTTGACATCAAATTGCTACCCAGGGCTATGGTCTCTTCTGAGCCTTTGCCCTCTTTCAAGCTCTCTTGGGTTGTTGATGGAATTACTTTTCTTGTGGCTATAGGACTCCTGGCACTTCAAAGCTAGCAAGGAAGAGACAGGGTGAGCCCTGTTGCTTTGATTTTCTCAGCCCCAATCACTATTTATTTTGTGGGTTTGTGATGCTGGGAATGGAGCCCAGGGCATCATTCATGTAAGTTATAAGGTTCTCTATTGAACATACCCACATAACTCTGGAGCCTTCTATCTGTTTTAAGTGTATGTGTGTGCATGTGCATGAGTATGTGCATATATGCCCATGTATTCATGTGTGTGCCCATGTATGTGATGGAGTGCATGTGTGTGCATCTGTTTATAGAAACCAGAGGTCAACATAAAATGTATTAATCAATTGCTCTCTCCCTTGTTTATTTAAATTTATTTCTCAATTTTATAAATATATGCAACATACTCTGATAAAATCCCTTTTCATTATTCCTTTTCGCTTCTTCAAATTACATCAACACCCCCTTTCTTCAGTAAATCTCTCCTACTTTTGTATATTTTGTTAGTATGACCCACTATAGTCAATTAGAGTAAATAAGTATTTTGTTATTTACTTAAGAAAATGCAATTTGTCAGTGGCTACATTACTGAGGAAATGATTTCAACAACCATTAGCTACCTATGATCCTCAAGGATGCGTTGTGTCTCATGAAGACCACCTCCGTCTGTGATGCAATGTTTATAACTTGTGTTGTAGCTATAGGTGGTGCTAGTTTGTGGATGCAACAGGAATATCCTGGCTAGAAGCGAACAACTCATATCACTCCTTCCCAACCTTTGGCTTTTACATTCCTTTTGCCCTTTTTCTATGAGCCTCAGAAGAGTTAATATAGATGTCCCTTTGCCCTATTTGAAGTGGGCCACTCACTAATTTTAATCACTTTGACACAATATGAGCTTGTGAATTTATCTACTCCCACTAGGAAACAAAAGAAGCTTCTCCCACCAAGGCTGAGAGCAGCACTAACTTGTGCAAGTTATTATGACAACATTTTCATTTATCAAAATTATCAGTAGCTTAATTTTATAACATGATTTCTCACTGAATCCTGAACTCATGGATTCCACTCTGACCAGCAAGCACCAAGGATCCTCCTGCCTCTGTCTCATTAAAGTTGTATAAGTAAAATTCTTTGAAAAAACAAAAAGGCAGAATCCTAGTGGCTGTGTAGACTAGAGTTGGTGGTTGCAATTTAGTACTAACAAACCAGCAGTCATGTGGTAGATAAAAAAAACTGAAGCCTGAATGTGGCTAGATAAACACTTGCTAGACCTGATAAACCAGCCCACCAATATACACTTAGCACTGCTTTGGAGCTTCAGGTCTAGAAAGAGGACTATCTCAGCAATATCCGGTATCTTCTCCAAATATGATGAGCAAATGAAAAACCTTTAGAATGTGTGTCTGATCACAGGAAAGAGGATATATATGTCATCCTTGAGATTTAAAAGAAAGAACATGTCCTAGAGAACATTCCATAAGAATCACAATCTAATTAATTTCTTCACACACAAATGATAAGACATATTTCATGCCTGGCTGTCTTAGTTTTCTTTCTGATATTGTTATTAAAAAATCAAAAGCAACAGGAGCGTTAATTCAGGTTGCAGTTTCAGATTACAGGCCATCATTGCTGGAAGGCAAGACAAGATCTTGAAGCAGCCAATCACACCCTCAGTTAGCATCAGAAAGTTAATGTATCAATTCATGCTTTCTCTTGCTCAGGTCCCTCTTTGACCTTACACTGGCTAGGATGTATTGCCTAGGGAATGGTATTGCCCATAGTTCACTGGGTCCTTCAACATTAACTAAGATGGCTAATTAAGGCAGTCTCCCACAGACATGCTCTTAAGCCAATCTGATCCAGATAGTCCTTTATTGACATTTTCTTCTCAGGTGATTCGAGGCTCTATCAAGATGACAAAACTAACCTTCACAATGATTTCCTAAAGAAAGCTGTAACTTAGTCTCATGTGAATCATGAAAGTTCTTTTATCTGCACCCCTACCTGGTGCTCCTCCTGCTGTAACTCTGCCTATGTAGTAATATTTGCAGCAGTGTCCTATTAAGCAATTTGGAGCTCATAAAAATATCCATTTTCTTGATTTCAGTAGGTAATAGTTTTTCATAAAAACTTGTTTTCATCTTCCTTAGGGTCTTGCACTAGGACTCTTATTATTCAAATGTCTCTCTTCACCTTCATCTCTATCATCATAAATGGTATTACTATTCCTAGTTACTTGAAAGATTGTTGCATGAAACATCAAAACCTTCTTTAGCCCCCATTTTTATTTACTTGATTACTTTCATGATTACTTTTACAAACTATCAAAAACACTATTATTTCTTATGCCCATGTATTTGGATTACCCATGAACATGTGCTGAGTCTGTCATAGTCTTAGTATCACACCATTTAGAGGCAATACATATTTTTTACACTTAATTTAGTTTTCTACAAATACTCCAAACTTATTAACCCACTTATTTATTATTATTTTATTTAAAATATTTTATTTATGAGTGATAATATAATTATATTATTTTAAAGTATGCTTTACTATATATGATTTTAATATGTATAGTTATGAACTACAGAACAGGTCAACTTACTAATATGTTGAGTAAATGACTATTTTAAAATCTATTGTTGGTCTGCCAGTATAGTTCAATGATAGGGTACCAGCTTAGCATGAATGAAGCCTTTAGCTCAATCACCAGCACTTCAACAACAACAAAAAAAATCAAACAAAACACAGTATCTACTAATATACAAAAGAAGCATTTTCTTGATTCTAATAGCATCACAGGTAATCTATGCTAGTTCTTCCTTACTTTTCCCATTTCTTTGACAATAGATACTGATGTTGGTTCTATACCCTGCAAAATATAAATACCTTTCTACAAGTTCTCACATAATGCATAGAAAGGAGACACATGAACACACTTATTGTTCCATACACTGAGATTATAATAAGTCCAATTTGCAGGGCCTTATAAGTATAGAAACAAAGAGCAAAAAATTCCTCAGATTCTCACTGCCCCACAGTTTGAATTTTAGCATGCACAGTTTCCAAGCAACATGGTCCGTGTTGCAGATAAAAACTTACCCTGTAAATGGTCTACACATTCATAGAAAGAGTAACAGCCAAGAGTTCTAGTGTCTCATCAGAGGGGCAGAGTTCTGGCCTACAGTATGATTGCATACTGTTCTGTCCTATTACTCAAACACTGTGAACTTGTTCAAAATGAGACCAACTGTCCAGGCTTATGAGAAATCAACAATTTGGGTGAGAATTTCTCTGGCGTTCATGGCCACGTTCAGGTGTGGTTTCCATACAGCTGTTTGTAGATGTTAACTGGGATACAGATCTGTTTCTAGGAATTATTATTTTTAATTTACTTATGTGTGTGTGTGTGTGTGTGTGTGTATGTGCATGTAGACATGTGTGAGGTTACTTGAGGACAACAGAAGGCGAGAGAACTAGATTCCCTGGAATAGGAGCTACAGGTGTTTTTGTGAGCTGCCTGAGGTGAGTGTTGGAAAGTTGAACTCAAGTTCTCTGGGAGAGCAGCAAGTGCTGTTAATCACTGAATATTGATTTTTGTTTTCTTTTAGCCAGTGCTCTCACTGTCATGAAATTGTAGGTTTTCAGAGATTCTTGCTCTGCCATTTGTAGAAGTTGAACATATTTCTCCATTTATTTGGAGTAATCCGTAAGACTATTCAGACATGTCACGGATACGTCTCAGTTTCCGTATTTTCTTTTCTACTAGAAGGGATAGAGTGTAGCCATCACATAGTCTTCAGGAGCTTGGGTTGGTTCTTGGCATTCCCTAATGAGTAGCGTCATAACCAATTAAAAATTAGTTGAAAAAGAAACTCTTAGTAACTAACTCAGGCCAATAGAATCTGAACCCCAGGTGACTACAAACAGTGATCTGAAGGCAACAAGTTATGCTCTAAGTTTGTCTAAACTTGGAAATGATGGTGGGGGTAGCAAAAATTCTGAAAACAATTGCTTCAAATTAGGTTGTGCTTTGGCTAATATTGGTAATTAAGATGATGTTAGTTAAAATCTCAAATACAAATAAAGTCACATCCCTCTGTAGAAAGTTGAATATTACAAATCTGTTTGTTTCCCTGATCTTCTAGACAGGTGCAGCAATTACAGGCAGGCTTCCTTCTCATCCATAAAGTATCACAGAGAATTAAAAAGAATTTCTGTGGTTAATTTATATTAGGGTTATGGGTTTAGAACCACAACCCTTCAGTTGTAGAAAGAGACTCTGTTACTGTTAGGAAGCGGTTTGAATATCCACTCACCCAGTCCATTATTTGTTCATTGCACAAGTTCTGGTAATTAAGAACACATATAATTCTAGACCTGTATCTCAAGGGAGATAGAGGCATTAGAATGGGAACCTTGAGCACCAAATGCCAAGTGATAAACACTATAGAGGAGGTTGCCTAGGAAGAAAAAAGAGAACACAGGGAAGTATAAAGAGTGAGTCTGGAGAAGAGTTGGAATCATACAGAGAAGAAACATCTCATTAAAAACCCATACCCTCTAGATTGCTAAAGAGAGCTCTCCATTAAAAGATAAGTCACACAGCCATTAAATATTCACTTCCTAGGAGAATGTTGATATTTTCAAACTACATTTCCTGGGTCAAAAATACCAGCATGTATGGAACTTGTTAGAGATATGAAGTTTTTCTCCAGCCTACTGAATCAGAAATCTGAGAATGAGGTCCAAAAATTGGGTTTTTAACAAGCTCTCCAGGTGACTCTGCTCTACAGTTAAGCCTGAGAATTTCTGCAGCAAGGGTTCTCAACACCCTGGCCTGCGGAGGCAATCCATGGGGATTTCCATGCTCTGTGCTAGTGCACTGATTGCACAGGATAGGAAGGTTTTTATTTCTCCACAATTTAATGAATATTTTCCTAAACCTTTCCCCCTTAATTATTTTAGGAGGCAAATAACAACCTAAAGTCAGATTTCTTTTAGGTGGAAACTGGAGAATATTTGTCAATATTGCCAGTCAGAGCTCCAGGATGACCTTCAAATATAAAAAGAACTCCTTAATGAGCTGGCGAGAGGGCTCAGCATGTAAATATGCTTGCTGCCAAGCCTGGCAACCCAAGTTAGAGTGCCAGCCTCCTGTCATACACATGGTAGAAGGAAAGAACTGACTTCCTCAAGCCATATGATTACATATATAGTGGTGCTCTGGAATGTCTGCATTCATCCACACAGACACACAAATATAAATAAATAAGGAAATACTAAGACAAATACACACCTAATGAGTTGCTTCAAATGTGGTTTTATTTTATTTTTGTTTTTACAACAAAATCAAAGTCTCCAGCCCTCTCAAAGACTCCCCCCCCCCCCAATGGAGGCCTCCCATTGGCTAATAAAGAAACTGCCTGGCCCATTTGATTGGCCAGCCCTTAGGTGGGTGGAGTAGACAGAACAGGAAGAAGGAAGTGAGGTAGATGGCTCAGTCAGATGCCAAGCCTCTCCTAAGTGAGACAGACCGCCGTGCCTCTCCTCAGAGAGAAGCCAGATGCGATGAAGCTCCAGCCTAAGATGGACGTACGCTAGAAACTACCTGGTAAGGCACCACTTTGTGGTGCTACACAGATTATTAGATATGGGTTAGTCAAGATGTGAGTAAGAGGCTGAAACTAAGGGCCAGGCAGTGTTGAAATGAATACAACTTGTGTGTTATTATTTCGGGGCATAAGTTAGCCAGTGGCTGGGAGCCAGGCAGGATGAAAAGCAGGCCCGCAGCTCCTCACTACAGAATGGCACCCAACGTGGATAATTGAATCCACAGAAAGCCTGAGAAAGCTTGGGAAAGAATAGAGTAAAGCATGATTTCTCGGTAGCAGCAATTTCTCGGGTTTGGCTTTGCTTGCTAGAGCAAGAGCTCTCATCTAAGAGAGGCTTCCTGACTCAGCTTTAGCTGCAAAACCCTGCAGCTCTTTTAAGAGGTCCTGCCACGAAACACTTAAAAGGTGTTGATGAAAAGCTGAATGCATGTTTTTCAGTTTTCAGCTGTAGCAAGAAAAAAGTTGTGCTGTTTTAAAATGCCGGCTTTCTGGGCTGTCCTGCCAGGGCAAACTCTAACTCTTTCAAGCATGCGGTCCTGACTATGGAGCTTTTGATTGTTGTTTAACACTGTTGCAGCTTGCTTGCTGGCAAGTACCTTGAAACGCCACAGTGGATAATCATCAATAATAGTAAAGCTTATAGTCATGTTAGTTAGATTTTCTAGATATATAGAGATATATTTCAGTTAGATAGACATTCTTCATATCTTTCAAAGACTACAGAATATTCTACTTAAATGTCTTAATAACTTAGGACTTTTCATGACAATGAGACACATCTGCTCCTGGCAGCACAAGCTACTTCAAGAGGAAGATGGGCATCTAAGAGGCTACTTATGGAGTTTGATAGCCATTGGGCAAGAAACTGCTCTTGCTTGGACTCTTGCATAAACTGGACACAGAAAGGAATGCTGAACTTGCCTAAATGTGAGATGATTCTTTGGGGGTTCCTGACTCATGAAAGAGTCTGCGAGACATTCTGCAGGACACAGCAGAAAGTGACTGAACTGCCTTTGAAATTTCCTGCTTCATGGAAATGTCTCTGGATACTATGGGCCTGAAGGCTGAAGATGGATGCCCCAACAGTACAAAAGAACTTTGGGTGACTGTCCAGGCAGCGAGATGTCTCTATCATTTCTAGAGTTTGGAAATTGCATATTTCTTATTTACTTAGGTAATATTGTGTCCTTCTGGATTCTTTGATGGAGCTGAAGAAGAATAGATAGATTAGTTATAGTTGTTTTCCTTTGTTATGATAAAAGATAAAGCAGATATAAATATTGTAACTGTAATTTTTGCATGATAACTGTTGTTATATGTAATTTTACTATGTTAAAGTTAAAGCCTTTCTTTTTTGTTTAAACAGAAAAAGGGGAAATGATGGAGGCCTCCCATTGGCTAATAAAGAAACTGCCTGGCCCATTTGATTGGCCAGCCCTTAGATGGGTAGAGTAGACAGAACAGGAAGAAGGAAGTGAGGTAGATGGCTCAGTCAGATGCCACGCCTCTCCTAAGTGAGACAGACCGCCGTGCCTCTCCTTAGAGAGAAGCCAGACGCGATGAAGCTCCAGCCCAAGATGGACGTACACTAGAATCTACCTGGTAAGGCACCACTTTGTGGTGCTACACAGATTATTAGATATGGGTTAGTCAAGATGTGAGTAAGAGGCTGAAACTAAGGGCCAGGCAGTGTTTAAAAGAATACAATTTGTGTGATGTTATTTCACGTGTAAAGCTAAACATGGCAGGAGCAGGGTGGCGGGAATCCAGCCCACAGCTCCTCACTACACCCCCCCGCTCCACTCCTCCTCCACTGTTTCTCTTCACATACAGGCAGACATCCAGGTATATCAGCCAACCCGTGGATATCAAGTTGCAGCAAGACTAAGGTCCCCTTTTCTATTAAAGGTGCACGAGGCAATCATGCAGGAGGAATGGGTCCTGAAATCAGGCAACAGAGTCAGAGACATCCCCTGCTATCACTGTTAGGAGTCTCATACGAAGACCAAGTTACACAACTGTAACATATATGCAGAGGGTCTAGGTCAGTCCCATGCAGGCTCCTTGGTTGTCAGTTCAGTCTCTGTGAGCCAATATTCACTCAGATTAGTTGATTCTGTGGGTTTTCTTGTGGTGTCCTTGATAGAACTGGATACCTCAATTCTTCCCTCACCCTCTTCTGTAGGATTCCCTGAGCTGCGCTTAAAGTTTGGGAGTAATTTTTGGATCTGTTTCCAACAGGAGCTGGGTGAAGGCTCTTTGATGACAGCTGGGCTAAGCCTCAATCTATGAGTATAGCAGGATCTCATTAGGAATCATTTAATTGGCTTTTATTTTTCCAATTTTGTTTAGTTCTAGGTCTCTGGGTTATCCTGCCTCTTGTTATTGACACTCAGTTGGGAGCTCCCTCTCAGTGTATGGGTCTGTAGCTGTGCCAGTCATTAGTTTGTCACTCCCACAAACTCTGAGTCATCTTTATCCCAGTACATCTTGTAAGCAGGGCCAATTGTAGGACAGAGGTTATCTGCCTGGGTTGGACCCAATCCCACCTCTGGGAATTTTGACTGGCTAAAAAAGATATCTGGTTCAGGCTCCATATCCCCTATTGCTAGGAGTCTTAGCTAGAATCACCCTCATAGATTCCTGGGAGTTTCCATTGCTCGAGTTTTCTGACTCATCCCAGAGATGCCTCCAGATCCCAGTTATTTCTTCCATTGCATTCTGCACCAATGTGATCCCTCCTGTTCTGGTGTTCATTCCCCCTTCCAGATCCCTCCACTCACAATGTCCATTCTGTTTTCTTTTCACAAGCAGCATTCATGTATACCCCTCTCCCAACCCTCTTTGTTACTTAGCCTTTCTGTGTCTGTAACATGGTTCTCCTTTACTTTATGACTAACATTCACTCATAAGGTAAGTAAGTACATACCATGTTTGCCTTTCTGGGTCTTGGTTAACTCACTCAGGATGGTCTTTTCTAGTTCTAATCACTTACCAGAAAATTTGCTGATGTCATTCCTTTTAATAGCTGAGTAATACTCCATTGTGTAAATGTGCCACTTTTTTAATCCGTTCTTCAGCTGAGGTTGTTTCCAGATTCTTACTTTTATGAATAAATCTTCTAAGAATGTAGCTATGCAAGTGTCCTTATAGTATGGTGAAGTATCCTTTGGGTATTTGTTCAGAAGTGGTATAGCAGGGTCTTGAGTAGATTGATTCCTAGTTTTCTGAAGAAACACCATATTGATTTTCAAAATGGCCACACAAGTGGAGGATTCTTTCTCTTGATCACATCCTCTCAAGCATGAGAGACTCTTGTGTTTTTTATATTAACCTTTCTGACAGGGGTAAGATAGAATCTCAGAGTCTTTTTCATTATATATTTTGAAGATCAGTCCTCTGTCAGATGTAGGGGTTTGTGAAGAACTTTTCCCATTCTGTTGGCTTCAGTTTTGTATTATTGACAGTGTCCTTTTCCTTACAGAAGCTATTTGATTTCAGAAGGTCCCATTTATTAATTGTCAATCTCAGTGTCTGTGCTACTGGTGTTATATTTAGGAAGAAGTCTCCTGGGCCAATGCATTCAAGACTTCTTCCAACTTTCTTTTCTATCAGCTTAAGTGTAACAAATTTGTGTTGAGGTCTTTGATCCACTTTGACTTGACCTTATGCAGGATGACAGATATGGATCTATTTGCATTCTACATGATGCCATCCAGTTACACCAGCACCATTTGTTGAAGATGCTTTTTTCCCCATTGTATACTTTTGGCTTCTTTGTCAAAAGTCAGGTGTTCATTGGTGTGTGGGTTTATGTCAGAGTTTTCTATTTGATTCCTTTGACCCATGTTTCTGTTTTTTTATGCCAATACCAAACTGGTTTCATTACCATAGCTCTATAATAGACCTTGAAGTCAGGAATGGTGATACCTCCAGAAGTTCCTTTATTCTACAGGGTTATTTTAGCTGTCCTGAGTTTTTTGTTTTTCCATATGCAGGTGAGTGTTGTTCTTTTGAAGTTTGTGAAGAATTGTGCAGGAATTTTGATGTAGATTGGTTTTGGTAAGATTGCCATGTTTACTATATTAATCCTACCAATGCATGGAATGGGAGATCTTTGAATTTTATGATATCTTCCCCAGTTTCTTTCTTCAATGACTTAAAATTCATGTCATATAGGTCTTTCACCTATTGCTTGGTTGTAGTTACCTCAAGATATTTTACATTATTTGTTGCTATTGTAAAGGGCATTGTTTCTCTGATTTCTTTTTCAGCCAATTTATCATTTGTATATAGGAGAGCTACTGAACTTTTTGAGTTAATCTTGTATCTAGCCACATTATTGAAGGTTTTTATCAGCTGTAGGAGTTCCCTGATGGAATTTTTGGGGTCAGTCATGCATACTATCATATCATCTGCAAATAATTAGAGGTCTCTTCCTTTCTAGTTTGTATCCCCTCAATCTCCTTTTTTGTTGCCTTATTGCTTGAACTAGAACCTCAAGTACTGTATTGGATAGATATAGAAAGAGTGGACATCCTTGTCTTTTCCCTGAGTTTATTGGAATCACTTTGAGTTTCTCTTCATTAAATTTGATGCTGGCTGTCAGCTTGCTGTATATTGCCTTTATTATGTTTAAGTATGTTCCTTGTATCCCTCTTCTCCCAGAACCTTTATCATGAAGGAGTGTTGGATTTTGCCAAAGGCTCTTTCAGCATGTAATGAGATTACTTGCTTTTTTGCTTGAGTTTGTTTATATGGTGGGTCACATTGACAATTTTTTCCATGGTTTATTTTTTTTATATTTAAAAATTTCCATCTCTTCCCCTCCTCCTCCCCCTTCCCTCCCCTCCCCTCCACTCATACTCCCTCCCTCCCTCTCCAGGCCAAGGAGCCATCAGGGTTCCCTACTCTATGTTAAGACCAAGGTCCTCCCAACTCCCTTCAGGTCCAGGAAGGTGATCAACCAAGATGAGAAGGCTCCCACAGAGCCCATCCATGCAGAAGAATCAAAGGCCAGTGCCATTGTCCTTGGCTTCTCAGTCAGCCCCCACCGTCAGCCACATTCAGAGAGTAGAACCTCCACCTGGCGATAGATGAAGAAAATGACTGAGCCCCACATTGGAGCACCGGACTGAGTTCCCAAGGTCCTGATGAGGAGCAGAAGGAGGAAGAACATGAGAAAGAAAGTCAGGACCGTGAGGGGTGCGTTCACCCATGGAGACGGTGGGACAGAACTAATGGGAGATCACCAACTCCAGTTGGAATGGGACTGATGGAACATGTGACCAAAACATTGACAAATTTTTATATGTTGAACAAACCTTGAATCTCTGCGATCATGGGGGATGATTTTGATGTGTTCTTGGGTTGGTTTGCCAGTACTTTGTTGATTGTTTGTGAATCAATTTTCATGGGGGAGGTTGGTCTGCAATTCTCTTTGTTTGCTGCATCTATTTTTGGTTTGAGTATCAGGGTAACTGTGGCCTCATAAACTGAGTTCGGCAATATTCTTTCTGTTTCTATTGCATGGAACAATTTGAGGAGCATTAGTACTAGCTATTCTTTGAAATTTTGATAGAATTTTGCGCTGAAATTATCTGGCCCCGGACTTTTTTTTTTTTTTTTTGGTTGGGAAATTTTTAATGATAATATCTAGTGGTTATAGGTATGTTTAAATTATTTGTCTTGTCTTAATTCAATTTTGATATGTGATACCTATTCAGAAAATTGCCCATTGCTTTTATAGTTTCCAATTTTATGGAATAAAGGCTGTTGAACTATGACCTAATAATTCTTTATATTTCTTTGGAGTCTGTTGTTATGTCCCCCTTTTTGCTTCTGATTTTGTTAATTTGGAATCCTTTCTTTACCTTTTGGTTAGTTTTGATAAAGGTTTGTCTATCTTGTTGATTTTCTTGAAGAACCAACTCTTTGTCTTATTGATTCTTTGTATTGTTTTCTTTCATTCTATTTTTTTATTTCAGCCCTCAATTTGGTTATTTCCAGTCAACTACTCCTCCTGGTGAGTTTGCATCTTTTTATTCTAGAGTTTTCAATTGTTCTGTTAATCAGCTAATTGTTCCAGCTTCTTCATGTAGGCATTTGGTGCTATGAACTTTCCTCTGATCACTGCTTTCATTGTGTTCCATAAATTTTAGTATGTTGAAATGTCATTTTCATTGAATTTTAGAAAGTCTTTAATTTCTTTTTTTATTTCTTCCTTGATCCAGTGGTGATTCAGGTGAACATTGTTCAGTTTCCATGAGTTTTTGGGCTTTCCAAAATTTATGTTGCTGTTGAATTCTAACTTTAGGTCATGGTAATCTGAAAAGATAGAAGGGATTTATTTCCATTTTTTAACATCTCTTGAGGTTTTCTTGTTAACAAGTCTGCGGTCAGTTTTAGAAATGGTTCTATGAGGTGCTAAGAAGAAGGTATATTTAGGTGGAATGTCCTGTAGATGTTTGTTAAGCCCATTTGAGACATAACATCTCTTAGTTCCCTTATTTCTCTGTTAAGTTTCTGTCTTGCTGACTTGTCCATTGGTGAGAGTGGGTTGAAATCTCCTACGATGAATGTGTGGTGTTTTGAGGTTTGATTTAAACTTTAGCAATATTTCTTTTACAAATGTGTGTCCTTGTATTTGGGGCATATATGTTTAGAACTAAGACTTCACTTGATAAAGTAATTTTAAGTTCATTTTTGTATATTTCTGGTACATTGGAATTTTTAGATTTTACTGTTATAGAATCTTTCTGTTATGGTGGTGCCATATTGCTCTTTTGGTTGATGGATGTAGTCTCACACCAGAATTTACTCATCTTTTCTTCCAACTGGTGTTGTTTGTGCCTGTGCCTGGTCTTTCAACTGTTGTGGTTTACACCTGTGCCTATGTAGTCTGCTGCGGTTGCAGGGAGGGCTTGCCCTCAGAAAGATAGATGAGCATTTCTTTAAGTGATTCTTGGTCATTTAAGAACAAAGAACGTTTTAATTACACAAGTAAAATTTGACAATTTTGTATTAGTTTGGAAGTTGTTTAACTCTACTTTCCATGTATACAGCCTCTTTCTCAGTTGTACTATCTACAGAGATAAAACTCAAATGAATCTGAATTTTTATGAAAGTCAAAATAAAATATTCAGTTATATGCTAAACCTAAGAGGACCAAAAAAAGCCTTCAATACTTAGAATAATTCTAAACCAAGCCAAACAAATAAACACAGAAGAAAATGAAATCATACAATCTTATCTAGTTAAATCAGAAACACTTATATACATTTACCAGATCTTTAAAAGATTGAATTAACACTATTATGTCATACTGTAGAATTTAAGTATATTGGCTCCCAGTTAAACTATTGGCTGTGGTTGAGAGACTACTTTGAGATATGTGGTGTGTTAAGATATTTTTGGGAGCCATTCTCTGTACTGGGTTGCTTAGTACAGTCTTTATGTAGGGGTAGGAGCTTGGTCTTGCTTCAACTTCATGTGCCATACTTTGTTGATGCTCATGGGAAGCCTGCCCCTTTCTTAATACGGATAGAGGAGGAGGGGATGGTGGTTGGATGTTAAGATTCAGGTATTATGCTGGCCACTGTCACCTGGCAGGATGTACCCAGACAGTACCCAGGCCAGCCCCAGGTCCTATGGCTACTACATCACTATGTAATCTGTACATGCATGGGTTCAAAGGTTCCTTTAAGAGGCAAGCTC
Organism: Arvicola amphibius; assembly: GCF_903992535.2. Lineage (NCBI taxonomy): Eukaryota > Metazoa > Chordata > Mammalia > Rodentia > Cricetidae > Arvicola > Arvicola amphibius. The sequence continues at coordinate 69,708,899 of NC_052048.2, read as the reverse complement.
TGCCTACTCCCACTCACTCTTTCTGTTGTTTCTCTGAGAAGGCAGGTCAAGGTCTCTCCCTTTCTTCTTCTCTCCATCCTTCTCTCTCCCTCTTTCTTCTCTTCCCAATAAACTTCCTTCCCATGTTAACTCTGCCTTCATGGTGTCTGTCCCTCACTCGCCATGGGCTCTCATCCTCCGCCTGGCCCCTAGGTCCTCTGAGGTCCACTTCTTACTGTTTTACAACAGTGATCATAGGGGAGGCAGGGGTGGCAGGGCAAGGGGAGAGAAGGGAGGGAAAGCTGCAGTCAGGATATAAAATAATTAAAAAACTAATAATAATAATAATAATAATAATAATAATAATGAAGATTTGAGTGGAAGCATCATTCATCCAAGAGCATTCTTACCTACCACAGAGCAAGCTCTAGGTTCAATCTCCAGCACAACATAGCAGTCATGGTAGTACAGGCTCCAACAGTTGTGAGAGGAGGCAGAAAGATCAAATGTTCAAGGTCATTCTTAGCTACATAAGGAATGTGAGAGTAGCATGGATTTCATGAGGCCCTGTGGTCTCATGAGAGAGAGAGAGTCTGGAGGGCAGGGCCTAGCATTCTCTCAAGGGATGTGCTCCCAATGACCTAACTTCCTCTTTTCAGCTACATTTCCTAAGCAAAGCAAAACAGAACGGACTGTTATTTATGTAATCACATATAAATGTGCATTATGATAACAACTTTACAGAGAAAAAACCTGATGATTAGGCAGATTACATACTATCCCAATCACTAGGGTCATCTAGACAGTAAGCAGTATAAAGTGAGGATTTAACCTAATTACTGCCTTAGATCAAATCCTCCCTAATGAACTGTGAGAGAAATCTACCAGGGTCTGGAGTCTTGAGAATATTATGATGCTTCCATTTCCTAATTTTTTTAGTTATGTGTCATATGCAAGCTATATATTAAATTATATCAAGTTCTTCACTACATCTTATCAGGGCTCCCAGGAGAACATATTTCTACAACCTCATATAACTACACTTCAGCTTTCCTAACTTGATGAAAATTTTCCTCTTGATACCTCTTAATATTATTAATCACATCATTGGAACAAAGAAATGGACTCCAATCTGAAAGTGCCAGGCATATTTTTCTTCAGTACCTTTGTAATATAAATAGGAAAGTAAAGAAAATATTCATATTTTGAGAGGGTTTTCAGACAGTATTGGAAAAAAACTTTTCTATGAATCACTTCTGGCATTTGAAATTAAAAATTTAAGTATGCCTCTGCCTTGGAAAAGATGAGTTAGAGAAACTCATATAGTATGTTATGCAGCATTGATGATCATATTCAGTGTTCTGTAATTTGAGAGTTACTAAGGGTAACCATTTAATGGACGATTGTAAGCAGTATAATGAATAGGATAGTGATTTCGATAATGCTGTATCAGTCTTTAAAAATATTAGTCACCATTGTCATCAACCTCATATGTTCATGCAAATATTAAAGAATACATTCATGCATGTTCCTGAGAGATTCCTGTCTACTTACAGTAGCCTATTGAAATTTAATAAAGAAGTGATCCTGTCTACTTTTCACTTGTACTGAGATATGAGTCTTGGGGACCATAAAAAAGCCTTAGGGTCTTGTTCAACCTTCTGTGATTTTTCAGGAGGCCCATGGACTCTGTTTGTCAGTTTAGGGTCAACAGGGAGGATATGTATACTATCTAGTATTCTTGTTGCTGTGACAAAGCACTAGAGCAAAGCAATTTAAGAAAAGAAGGGTCTCTTTAGGCTCATGATTTAAAGTATAACGCATTACAGAAGGAAGGTGTATCAGAAGGATGAAGCAGCTGCTCACATTGTGGCTACAGACCAAAGCTGAGAGAGCTGACTGCTGCTACTCAGTTCACTTTCTGCTTTTGTGTTCGCCTTGGGTGAGAGCTCACGAAATGATACAGATGACTACACTCAGGATGAGTCTTCCCATTCCACTTAACTCAGTATTGAAAAACACCTTCACACACATGCCCAGAAATTTGTCTCTTAGGTGATTCTAGATTCTGTCAAGTTGGCCACTGAAGTTAACTGTTACAGGACACAGACTGCTGACTGAAACTGCCTATCACTGTGTGGGCTACAGAGTGGGTTGATGTTTTCCTAGGCACACACAGTGATAGGCCGTCTCTGACCTTGCTCACTGGACTCTTCCTACCCTGAACTATGCTAGCATCTAAAACACAGTTTCAGTCAGGTTTATAATATCAAACCAATGCCCTCTCCTCAGGCAAAAAGTATTCATTTTGCCATTTCCATGATGTGATTTTGATTGTTCAACTTCTGTCTCCTGATTGCTAATTCATCAACATCAATTTATGACTGAAGTAGGCTTTATTTTGGTGATGTAACTCTTAGAAATTTTTTAGCCTGGCCAAGTTCATGGCTGAGGCCTCAGTCAGCCTCACCAGATGGGCTGTGGCTTGATGTCCAGGAGCAGCTCTCTGCCCGAGGCTCTGCCTTAGGTCACAGGAAGTGAAGCCCACTGATCGTCCACTGAGAATGCCCAGTGATAGCCAGAGAGCAATGAGGGAAAACTGAACTAAATAGAACAATAAACAGAAACTAAAATTTTGTCCAGAGACAGTCCCAAATACATGTATTTTTGTCAATTTGACACAAATTGAATCACCAGGGAATAGGAAACACTAGTTAAGGAATTGCCCCACCAGACTGACTTGTGGGCAAGTCCATGAACATTTTCTTGATGAGGACTTGAACTGGTAGTGTCCAACCTACAGTGTGTTGAGCTGTATGTAGGTAGGTGATCCTGGGATGTCTAAGAAAGCAGGCTGGGTTGTCAGAAGCAAGTCAGGAAGCAGTGTTCCTCCAGTGCATCTGCTCCAATTCTTGCCTCCAGTTCTCGTTTTGAACTCTTGTACTGACTTTCTTCCATGATGCACAGGAATATGCAAGTCTAGGAAGTATAAGCCAAATAAACCCTTCTTTTTTCTCCCTTAAGTTTGTTTTGGTTAGTATTTTATCATGGCAGCAGAGAAACACACAAGGAGAGTACACACCCACGCATGCGAAAAAGAGAAAAAACTATCTTTTCCACTGAGCGGCTGATTGGTGAGAGGATGTGAACGTTAGTCCCCAAGGTGACTGCGAGTACAAAGCTGTATTCCCGCATCAGAGACCTCAATGAGAAGTGGCACTCAGATAATAGGATTCCTGTCAACAGTTGGACCAAAGGGCTCAGGTCAGCAGTTCCATTTCATTAGAACTGGAGCCAGGAGGAACTGAATGACCCAGAGAAGGGAAGGCAGGTAGCGCCTGTGAGTCTAGACAGCCTTGCAGATTTGTGCAGAAATCATGGAACTTATGTGTATCCTGCAGGGAGCAGAGCTTTAGGGTCATTCAAACTTATCTTTGATATAAAACTATTTGTCCTTGATTGAGATCTCTGGGGAACCATACGTGTCAGCTGAATTCCATTAAGGGAGGAAATTTCTATGATATGTCCTGTGAACTGCCCTGGCAGGAGGTGCATTCTAAAGAGATATGCAGCCCCTTCCTTTGCCTGACAAACTATTGAAACTTTGAAGCCCAAAGAATTAAATTTTCCCCAGGAATCTCATTGCTAGGAGAAGAAAAAAATGAAGCCCTGATTCCAGACAGAGGAGAGGCTTAGTTCCCAGGAAAAGATTTCACACAGTTCAGAGAATTTTTCAGATCATCTTGCAGGACAGGCTGGAACAAAAGCAATAAGGGGTCTATGGTAGGCAGAACAACATTTTGACCAGGACTGCCTAGTTATGCATACCTTCTAACCTTGGATTTCAAGGTTCAACCTGGACTTTGAAGCAGAATGTCTTTTTAAATAAGAAATTTATTATAAGAGTTATCAACTCCATAGAGGGACAGTATGATGAGACTTTCTGAAGATAATTCAAATCTGCAAGGCTAAGCAGGGTCCCCTCTTATAGGTTTAAGACAGAGCAGAGAGGTCCCATGCCATGCAATGGATGAGTAGTTATTAGTATGAGCTTGAAGTCTGGTTGTGTCTGATTCTTGGGGTGATTTCTGTCTTTTACTTAATGTGTGCCTTAGTATGGAATGTGCCAACTCTAGCCCCTGAAAGCTTAAGGTGTTTGGTAAATTTCCTTTGGGGAAGTGAGGATTACAGGTTCATAAATAACCACAATAGGGTGACTGCCACTGCCATATCTTTTACAGCAGATGTGAGGATAGGGGAGAGAGAGAGAGAGAGAGGGAGAGAGAGAGAGAGAGAGAGAGAGAGGAGAGAGAGAGAGAGAGGATGAGAGAGAGAGAGAGAGAGGAGAGAGAGAGAGAGAGAGAGAGAGAGAGAGAGAGAGAGAGAGAGAGAGAGAGAGAGAACTGTAGGCTAGCGTGACCAAATACATTAAACTTAATGTCAGTTCCCCTAATTCAGTCTTGTGGAGAGGAGGAGGGGTCATTGGAACATTTCTTTATCCCAGTGAAGTACACTGAATTTATCTCTTTTCTCTGCTTTCACTGTCTCATTTCTCATTAAGTAACATATTGATCTGCCATGGTCTGGGCATTCTTTGCCTTTAAAGCCTCCAGAATCCTACTCTTTATCTACTACTCATGGGAAGAGAAACAGTACCTAGAAGAGCAGTTTTCTTATTTGCTGTGAGTGTCTTTTACTCCAGTGTCACTGATTCGCATAGTTTAAATAGATGGAACACACTTTAAATGAATACTTTAAATAATTTAATTGTTTAATACTCCAATTAAGCAAGCTTTTTGCAAAGGGTCAGATGGTAAGTAGATGAGGCTTTGTGGAAAATGAAGGTATCATCTGGGATTCCCATTGTGTTCAAGAATATCTGGGTAACATCTAGTACACTGGAAAAAAAGAAAACAAAATAATTCTCAGATGATAAAATATGGAGAGAAATGGAAATTTGGAGGAAAAGAGCACATTTTTCTCAAGTGTTTCTGTTGCTTAATGGAAAAGGAACTTTCTCAGACAAAGGCTTGACACATGATGGGATGATGACTGAACACTGATAACAAAGCTGTAATTTTTCTAATCCCCCAAGTAAACTTAGCAGTGATCCCCAAAATAATAAAGCAGAAGGCCAAACAAAAAGGTGTTCTCTTTCTTTAGCCTGTGCCAACTTACATTCTAGCATATTGTGGATCTTTTGTGAGATCCCCTGATTTGGGGGCATGTGTTTAAATTACAATGTTTTGAACCTCATTCTTTGACCATTTTTTTAGATGTCTAGTTAGGAGGTAGATATATTCAGTGCTAATTGGCCACTTAGTTAACCTTGGACACGAGAGTCACTGTTACTCCCAACCTACTTCACCAAAATTTTTCCCAATTGGTTGATCAAGGGTTGTCTTACAAACTCTCCAGAAAACGTATGGCTAGTGATTGAATTGTATCCCAGACTGTTTCATATATTGTGAACATAATTTCAATTTTAGTGTATCCTTGGAAGACTTTAAGTAAGGTTAAATGAGACTTAATTAGTGGGTAACTACTGAATTTTCACTAGCATCATCATGAGAAAGAAACAGAAAAGGACACCAAGAGAAAACAAGGATGCCACTGAAGAGAAAAGTAAAAACAGAGTGAGAAAGGAGTCATCCATGAACAAAAAGACATGCCTCAGGAGAAACTGCCCCCTCTGACAACTTGATCTCAGATGTCAGGTCTGTACGAAAGAACTATCCCTTGCTTAAACCATGTAATGGGTATTGTTTCATTATAATAACCCCAAGAAAAGAATATAGACATGGGAAGTTGTTGGTCTAGCCTTTAAAATGATGAAGTTCTAGAACACAAAAGCCCCCAACCCCCACACACAAATTCAGTGTGAAGTAAATATAGATAGCAGAGAACATGACTTTAGTTGGATCTTTGACTCCAATTCACTGATGCAATTCTGTGTGCCGGGTATTTTAATTGAATGCCCATTTGAACAATATTTTGGTGTCTATTTTGCTACTTCTCTCTATCTGCAACTTGTTATCTATTCTTTTACTTTTGTTTGTTATACTTAATAAACTCATTGATTGAAAACTAAAAGCATGTCCATTGCAGAACATTTCCTGAACGATAGAGAAGAGGTGGCAGAGAGAAAACCCAATAGGAGCATCATATTCTTGATACTCATGGCTGTTGGATATACAAACAGAAGTTAGTACTGTTTGTATCCCACATGAAGATACTATGATTAGACACCATGAAACCACAACCAATAGCTACAATATTTATGTAGAGACTTGCTCTGACTCTGGAGAATAGTGTGGAAATGTCATTCAGGTAGTCACCATACCAAGCAACAGTGAGACACAGGCTATAACAAAACTCTGAACTCATTATTGTATGAAATAATCAAAGAAGACCTGATAAAGAAGGAAGAATTGAAGCTACAATTTCAACAAGTAATTAGCTTGATTTCTCTGTTCTGCTTGAGAAATGGAGATTCCCCTATGTCTGGACTCTGAGGTGAAGCAAGTAGCATGGACAGTGGACAGGTCATGCCTCAGAGTACTTAGGATCATGTATGCAATTTCTGATAAATAGATGACATTTAAAATGATTATCAGCTGGGCTCTGTTTTGTGGCTTGTTGATTGGTATGCAAGCAATCAAGTTTTAAATAAAACATGAGAAGAGATATGCAAAGTTCTGCCAAAAGAAATAAATCAAATTAATTAGTTTATAGGTACATCTCTCTTATACAAGCCTCTAGCAGGCTGTCTCTCCAGTCCCTGCCAATGTGAAGAATGGCCAGTGACCAAGGTAATGCTGACACCCAGGAGGCAAAGAAAAACAGGTGTATTTCCAAGAATTAAGAGCAAATAAAAAATGTTTTCAACTGAGAGTGATAAAATTAAGCTTTTATGCATTTTAAGAAGTGGGTGCAGTTTTCTATGGTGTGTACACCAAAGCAATCACAAAAATAATTAACTTCTCTACTTAACCATTATCAGCTGATGCTATAATTGTATAGTTAAGGAAGGCATACCATTGATTATTACCTTTGAGTCAAAAATCTTTTTCTCTTAATTAACTTTATTCAAAGCAAAACACACACACTCATGTGCGCACACACACATACACACACACACACACACACACACACACACACAATAGCTGAGCCCACAATGTAGGATTAGAAACATCTTAATCTTTGCCTACATTTTCATTAATGCTAAAAAATTAACACAAGTTGACTCAATGATTTTGTTTGTTATGACTCTGAACATGGGATTTCTGGGACTTCTCATTTTCTGTGCGTCACTCTGAATCACTTTGGGAGGATACAAAACTTTCATCAAGGAAATTTGTCTTCATTTTTTCTCTTTTAAGCTGAAGATGACAAGAATTCACCATAAACAAAGCGTAGACTAACTCAGAATACTTATTGTTGAATTTTTAAAATGTGCCAAATTTGGCCTTTCTTTTTTCTTGTTTGTGTTTGAACATTGCTCAGGGCTGTAGATTCCCCCAGGGTTTTAATCTATGAAGTACAGGAACTTATTTGCATATTTCCAGCCTCATGAAAATGTAAAGTACAGGTCCAAGTGACTGACATTCCAGTTCTGTTCTACTTGACTCTGCCAAACAGGCCCTGTTTCCATCATTTTAGGGAGTCTTTTCCTATTTATGTTGGTCATATGTTGGAATAACATTGCTAATCAGTGGGAATCAGCTTCCAGCAAGTCAAATTTATATTTCAAATAAGTAAGCTTATCCCTACACCATTTAAAAATATTTTTGTTTTTTATTTAATTATTCACTATGTGTGCATGTGCAAGACATGTGCACACCCAAGAGTACATGGGGAGGTCAAAGAACAACTTTCAGCAATCATTCCTCTCCTTCCACCATGAAGATCTCAGGGATCAAAGAAGTTGTTATGCTTGGTAAAAGGGGGCTTTATCCACTGAGCAATCTTATCACACAGTGATTTCTTTTTCTTTTTTTAGTGTTTTTTTGTTTGTGTTCTTTTAAGACCAAAATGTACTCTGAATTTCATCTTTAAAATATTAAAGGCTGGGGCTCAGAGAGTTTGCTCAGTAGTTAAGAGCAATGGCAGTTCTTCCAGAAGTTTTGAGTTCAACTTCCAGCAAGCACATAGTGACTCACAACAGTCTAATGGTTTCTGAAGCCATTTTCTGGCATGCAGGTATATGTGCAGATAGAGCATATCATATACAAAAATAAATAAATAAATCTTTAAAAAACAGCCATACAAATATCACCATAGAGCCTTCAATAGCAACTGATGAGACAGAGGCAGAGAGCCACATCAGAGCACTGGACTGAGCTCCCAAAGTCAAAGGAATGAGGGTATGAGGTCAAGACCATAATGGGTTCACCCAGTGAAACAGTTTGCCTGAGCTAATGGGAGCTCACCAACTCCAGCCATAATGGGAAGGAACAAGCATAGGACCAAACTAGTTTCTCTGAATGTGGTTGACAGCTGGATGGCTGGGGCAGACTGAGGGACCACTGGCAGTACTACTGCGTGTACTGGCTTTTTGGGATTGTATTCTTTTTGGATGTATACCTTGCACAGCCTAGGTATAGTGGGGGGGGGGGGGGCTTGGACCTTCCACAAGGCAATGTGCCTTATCCACTCTGAGGATTAGATTGGGGTGGGTTGGGAGGGTGTGTGGAGTGAATGGGAGGAAGGGAGGGAGTGGGAATTTAGATTGATATTTTTTATAAAATTTTAATAAAAAAACAAAACAAACAAAAAATGCAAAACAACAATAAAATATAAAAGTTTTAAGAGGTTAGGAGAGTATATCAGTAGCAGGCTATGAAATCACTCATCATCATTGCAAAAAAAGTAAATCTTGATACCATGTTATGGTTTTAATAAATTTCCAGTTATTCAATTACCTGGGAACTTTTCAAATACGATTATTGGCTTGTTTCCTGATTTTCTTATAGTTCTATGTCCTCATAGGACCTCAAAATGAGATTAAACTTGGCTTATATCTAGTATGGCTGCAACCAAGGTAGGCAAATTATGATCAAATGTGGGTGAGATTTTCTTCAACAGGAAAAATATAGTCTTGTGATGAAGCACACAACACAAGGTACATTATAAGGTGTTTGTGTGCTAATAGCTAGATTGAGGAAGAGGAATTCAAAGATAGAAAGGAAAGAAGTAAACAAAGACTATGTTCTGGGATATAAAGGGGCTTTCAGTAGCTTTCTTTGTTCTCATTGGATTTTGTGGACATGACAGCCGATCAATATAAGGGAGGCAAAAGGACAGGGATAGATGAATCCCACAGGTGTACTTTGGTGCTTCATTAACTGAGCTTGGTCATAGATGCCTGGAACTTGAAGTGGAAGTAACTTCAAAAGCACAAGTTAATTTATCTAGATCTATCATCCTCAGTTATTTTTTTAAAAATTTTACCATTGTTATTTATGGTAAGGATATTTCAACAATGTTTTTCTCCTTTCCAATAGAGCAAAACATACTGTCTGTTTCAAGATGGAGAATATGTGACTTTTGTTACCACATATTTTTCTGGTTCTACTAGGTCCTTGTATTGTCTATTGCTTGCTCCCATGCCTGAGTTTTCACAGATCTGCAAGCATCCTTTGGTTCTTAGTGACTGTCTTAGTTAGGGTTACTTTTGCTATGATGAAACACCATGACTTAAGGAACTTGGGGGGGGGCATTTATTTGGCTTATTCTTCATCATTACTGTTCATCATCAAGGGAAGCCAGGATAGGAATTAAATAGGTCAAGAACCTGGAGGCAAGAGCTGATGTTGAGGCTACCTAGGAGTACTGCTTATTGGCTTACACAGCCTGATTTCTTTTCTTTTTTGTTTGTTTCTTTGTTGACTGACTTATTTTCCCACCTGGTCCTGCAGTCACTTATTCCCAAAAATGCACACAGAGGTTTACATTAATTATAAACTGATTGGCCCATTTGCTCAGGCTTCTTATTAACTTTTATAACTTCTTACAAGCCCTGTAGTAGAAGGAGTGGTGGGCTGTGTCCCACCGCCCAGCTAGCTTAACCCCCAAATAACCACACAGAAATTGTATTAATTAAATTACTGCCTGGCCCATTATATCTAGCCTCTTCTTGCCCAACTCTCACATACTGATCTAACCCATTTTTACCAATCTGTATAACACCATGAGGTCATGGCTTACCAGGAAAGAGTCTAACCAGCGTCAGTCTCAGGAAGAAGCTTCATGGCATCTGCCACACTGCCCTTCTTCCCAGTATACAGTTCTGTCTACTCTGCCTACCTAAGTGCTGCCCTATCAAAAGGCCAAGGCAGTTTTTTTTATTCAAGCAATGAAAGCAACACATAGACAGAACCTCCTCCACCATTTCCCCTTTTTCTCTTTAAACAAAAAAGAAAGGCTTTCACTTTAACATAGTAAAATTACATATAACAAAACAGTTATCAAGCAAGAATTACAGGTACAATATTTATATCTATTTTATCTTTTATTATAACATTGGAAAACTATAACTATAACTATCTATCTATTTTTTCAACTCTATCAAAGGCTCCAGAAGGATATAATATTACCTAAGTAAATGAGAAGTGAGCAACTTCCAAAACTCTAGAAATGACAGAGACATCCCGCTGCCTGTACAGTCACCCAAAGCTCTTCTGTACCGTTCGGGTATCCATCTTCAGCCTACAGGCCCATAGTATCCAACAGACATTTCTATGAAGCAGGAAATTTTAGAGACAGTTTAGTGACTTTCTTCTGTGTCCTGCACAATGTCTTGAAGACTTCTTCATGAAAAAGGAACCCCGAAGGATCATCTCACCTTTAGGCAAGTTCAGCAGTTATTGCTCTGTGAGTTCTTCATGTCCAGTTTATGTATCAGTCAGGCAAGAGCAATTTCTTGCCCAAAGGGCTAACCAACTCCATAAGGAGGCTCTTTGATGCCCATCTTGCTCAGGAAGCAGATTGGTGCTGCCAGGAGCAGATGTGTCTCATTGTCATGAAAAGCCCTAAGTTATTAAAACATTTTAAATGCCATATTTTGTAGTCTTCGAAAGATATGAAGAATGCCTATCTAACTGAAATATATCTCTATATATCTAGAAAATCTAACATGACTGTAAGCTTGACTATTATATATGATTATTTATTAACAACCTATTTTTCCTAATTATACATCACATTTTTAAATTAACTACACAATCACAATACCTTCAATTTATATCAATAAAGCAAAATTCATACCAATGCAAATTATACATATCTATATTATACCCCCGTTTAAATATAAGTAAACATTTACAAACAATATTTGGGAATATGGGCAGAGTTTTTTCTCTCCAGACTGCTTCATGCTGAATGGGGGCACTGTTAATCAGGTCTTTCATGGTGAATCTTGTGTGCCAAGTTCATCTCAGTCACCAGTTGAGTGAAGTAATTTTCTGAAGGTGTTTACAGTGACTTTCAGAGGGCATAGTCTATCATACCATATTGGTCTAGAAGCAATCCACAGGGTCTCATCTTCTGTGAAAACAAAAGGAGAACCTCTTTTCGAAAGCATTATATTCTTAGACCCAAATTCTGAAGACAAGATATGTAATATAAGCTACAAGAGCTAATAAGAAGCCTGAGCAAACGGGCCAATAAGTTTATAAACTTATGGAGAATTCTGTGTAATTTCTTTGGGGGTTAAACTGCTGTGGGAACTGGGCAGGACAGAAACCTCACCAAGCAGGCCCTCATGCTACAGAATGGCGCCTACGTGGATAACTGCATCCACAGAAAGCCTGAGAAAGGTTGGGAAAGAATAGAGTAAAGCACATTTTCTTGGTAGCAGCAATTTCTCAGGTCTGCTCTTAACTTTAGCTGTAAAACCTTGCAGCTCTTTTAAAAGGTCCTGCCACAAAACTCTTAAACGGTGTTGATGAAAAGCTGACTGCATGCTCTTTGGTTTTCAGCTGTAGCAGGAAAGAAGCCATGCTGTTTTAAAATGCCAGCTTTCTGGGCCATCCTGCCAGAGCATACTCTTACTTTTTCAGGCAGTTCGTCTGACTACGGAGCAGTGGAGTGTAGTTTGTGAACACACTGCTGCACCTTGCTTGCTGGCAGGGACCTTTAAATGCCATAGATTTGTGGCAATAATTGTGGCTACAACTGGTACATCAAACATGAGGCTGAAATCTCAGAAAGCTAAGAAATGGGCTTTAATCATACCCATATTGCTTGGTAAATTAAAGACTCATATGGTCAGAAAAAGAGAGAGATATACAGTAAAGAGAGATTCAAAGATGAAGAAAACCTCTAAATGCTTTACAATGTGTTAAAAATATGTGCAGGCTAAAGGTTAAAGTATTTAAAATAAAAAAGAGAGTAGTTGGTGTGGTGGTACACAGCTTTAATCCCTTTAATCCCAACACTTGGGAGACAGAGGTACGTCAACCTCTGAGACTTCAAGGTGTGGTAGCATACACCCTTAAACCCAATGCCTGGGAGGCAGAGACAGACAGATCTCTGTGAGTTCAAGGTGTGGTAGCACACACCTTTAATCCCAGCACTGTAGGTGCAGAGACAGGCAGTTCTCTGTGAGTTCAAGGACAGCCTGGTCTACAGAGTAAGTTCCAGGACAAAGATATACAGAAACTCTGTCTTAAAAAGCCAAAACTTACAAGTAAAAATAAAAGAAATAGAGTTTAAATAAACCCACATAAAGATGGAAAACACACAGAGAGTCTTGATACTGTTTTTTATTATGCTCTCTTTGAATTGTTTGAATGCTGAGGAAGGAGCAATAGCTGCAAAATGTTATTTGTTTATAGATACTGCTGAATTAATCCAAGAAAGATATTTTGAAAATACCTTGACTTCAAAATGGAAGTCAAAAGGTATATTACTGTGGAGAAGAGATTTTGCTTCTGTTTCCACAGGAAATGAGAGACTGTGGATTCATTCTGAGTTAAGAAAAATCAAGTTTGATCAAGGAAGACTACCTGAGAAATCTCCGGTAAGAACAGATGGCCTGGATGTCTGAGTTCTACATCTAGAACAAATTCAAGATGCTGCCTGAGATGATCAAGCCTCACAGGATATTCCAGTCTAGACTTGATTGTAACTCTAAATATTCTTTAGGTCCCATAAGATTATCAGTGCCCCCAACCAGCCAGAAATAGCCTGGAATACTATGCCCACATTCCCAAAAAATAAACTATGGATATTTTCCTTTGTTTAAAAAAAGGAGGGGGAAGGAAGTGGTGCAGGAGAATTGTCTGTATTCTGTCAATCATGTTTTAAATAAATGCTGATTTGGCCAGGCTGGATGTATAGGTGGGACAACCAGACAGGAAGTAAAGGTGGGGCAATGAGAACAGGAGAATGTTGGGAAGGAGGAAGTCCATTCCTCCCCAGTCCTGCCCATACCACGGAAGAAGCAGGATGTGACCTGCCCTGCTGAAAAAGGTACTGAGCCCTGTTGCTAACATAGATAAGAATAATGGGTTAATATATGTTATAAGGGTTAACAAGAAGCCTGAGCTAATGGGTCAATCAGTTTATAACCTAATGTAGACTCTTTGTGTGATTTTCTTTGGGGGCTTACCAGCTGTGGAACTGGGCAGGACAGAAACCCCAAAAGCCAGCCCTCATGTTATACACAGCCCAGAAGTGGCCCCACATGTAATGGACTAGGTCAGCTCATATGAATCACTAATTAAGAAAATGCCCTTCATATATGACTAAAGAACCTTATGGAAACATTTTTTTCAATTGAGGCCCCCTCTTCTTTGTTAATTCTAACTTGTTTCAAGCTGATATAAAACTGGCCAACACTATAACTATAATAAGACTTTCTCTCTTTTCCATCACCAGAGCCTTCCTAGAAAGTCCAGTTTATTGTGGGTGCACAGTTAGCCTTTGCTGTAGGTGGACTTGGAGAACATTCCTTTTTGCCTGCACAGATTTTTGGAGTTCTGTTTCCTTTGGACAGAATTTCCAAATTTACCACTTACCAGCTGGTTTGGTTCCTGGGTAGAAAATACCCCTAATTGAAGACACTGGTGCCAGTCAGTCTAAAACAAGACCTGCACGGGAAAAGATCTTATGGACATGATATTTGGTCAATACAGCTACTTCTCCAGGGCTAAGGCCTAAAGCTGGCTTTATCTCTAGATGCTGAGTTTACCATGTTGCTAAACTTTGGCCTGGATCTTCCTTCATGGTGCTTCCATATGGCAAAATATGACCCAGTATGAGTGAGAATCAGATAAAAATATAGACAAATTTCCCTGGTCAACTGAAAATAAAATATGAATTTTGAGAAAGAGTTCCAATAGTGACTACTAAAAAACAAGATCAAGATGAAGAGAGAGAGAGAGAGAGAGAGAGAGAGAGAGAGAGAGAGAGAGAGAGAGAGAGAGAGGGAAGATCAGGTTCTGAGAGCTCAAAATAAAAGGACATACTGCCCAAAGTGGAAAATCTATACAAGTAAGAGAATCTGAGACTAATGGCTGTCCTTAGGGTATAACCAGAAAAGACAAGGCTAGAACACTATGAAAGGCCTCAAGTGTTAGACACTAATGCCTTTATGGTACTCAAGATGAGAGTAGGAAGGGTAAGTTAAAAAGGAAACTGAAAACCAGGACTCATAGAGAACATTATTGATATGTTTCTCACCACAGTTTCTGTGTAGGACAATGTTTCTCAGAGTAATGCCCACAGGTAGCTTTAGTGTCATAATGGACACAGGATAACCCTAGAAATAAATAGACCCACTGAATAATAATACCTAGACAATACAAATGCCCCACATCAAGGAATCTAAAAGTAACAGGGAGAAATTAACAGCACAAAAACAAGAACTCCAAGGACTGGGGAGATAGCTCAGAAAATAAAGAACTTACCTTACAAACATGAGGATCTTTGGGTCTCCAGAACACATTTTAGGATGCTTGATGGAGTAGTATGTCTTTGAAAGGTCAGTGCAGGGTTGATGGAGTTAGGAGGACCATTTGTACTTCCTGGCCATACAGTCTAGCCTAACTGTTGAGTTTGAGGGTACTCTCTACTCTGTCTCCAGGAAAACTGATGTCCTCCCTCAGGATGACACCTGAAGTTGTCTTCTGATCACCACATACACACACACAAAACCACACTCACACACACACACACAAACAATCCCCCCTCGGAGAGAGAGAGAGAGAGAGAGAGAGGAGAGAGAGAGAGAGAGAGAGAGGAGAGAGAGAGAGAGAGATAGAGAGAGAATTATATGTTAAAAAGGAATGGGAAAGTCATAGAAAGCAAAGGTCATTTAAATGCTATGTACATACATGATAAATGTTGCTTTACATTTTCTGTGATGGGAATTTAACTACTAAGCAATCTCTTCAGCCAAGACTCAATAAGTCATTTTGCTACAAGCATTTCCTTTTCTATTTTTTTTCTTATAAAAAGTACATTTACTTATGATGGCTAACAAACAGTTCACAGGTTTAGTATATTATTTCCATGGTGGGAAGCATATAGGCAGACAGGGTATTAGAAAAAGAGCTGAGAGTTCTTACACCTGGACTCACAGGCAATGGGAAGTGGTCTGAGACACTGGGTATGGTTTGAGCATATATGAGTGCTATGGGATAATGGTCTTGTACCCTGTAAAGATTTGTTATTTGTATTGGTTTAATAAAATGCTGATTGGCCGTCAGTCAGGTAGGAATTATAGATGGGGCTACCAGAACAGAAGAATTCTAGGAAGAGAAAAGGCTCAGTCTGCAATCATAACCCAGAAACGGAGGAAGCAAGATGAGAATGCCTTATTGATAAAGGTACCAAGCCACATGGCTAACACAGACAAGAGTTATGGGTTAATGTAAAGTTTAAGAGTTAATAAGAAAGCCTAAGCTAATAGGCCAACCAGTTTATAATTAATGTAGACCTCTGTGTATTTCTTTGGGACTGAATGACTGTAGGATGCAGTGGGACAGAAACCTCTATCAACATATGAGAGCTCAAATTGTACCTCTACAATGACATACTTCCTTCAACAATATCACATCTATCCAACAATGTCATACCCCCAATAGTGCTACTCTGTTTGTGGCATATTTTCTTTCGAATATCCACATTACACTCCCTTGTCATCAAAGGCTTGTAACTATATCACAATATAAAAATGTATTAAGTCCAACTTCAAAAGTCCCCATAGTATATCCCAGTCTCAGCACTGTTTAAAAGTCCAAAGTTCAAAGTCTCATCTGAGATTGATGCAATCTCTTTACTGTAATCTCTTCTAAAATCAAAATGGAAGAGTATATCACATACTTCCAAAATATAAAAGCATAGGATACACATTACCATTATAAAATATAGGAAGGGAGCATATTAAAGAATACTGTATTAGTGTAAGACCAAAAAAAAAAAAAAAAAAAAAAAACCAGCAGGGCAAACTCATGGGTATCCCATTACTCTGGTATCTCCAACATCTTTGGGTCTCCATGGTAATCCAGGTTTCAACTTCACAGCTTCATTCACTGGCCTCTCTAGGCCTCCATTCAGGGACAACCCAGACTCATGCTGGCCTCAGTGGCTTTCCTTAGTCTTAAGGGCAAATTCCATAGCCCCTTTCTTCTATCTTCAACTCCAGAATCATGTAGCTGAAGCTGCCAAGCTCTGTTGCTTGGGACTCGAACATTGCCCCCTCATTCAATTACATTTTTATCAGCTTGCTGTTTTCCATGGTCTCCTTCTATGCCTAAGCTTGGTTGTCCTGATACTTGTTTTGTAGACAAGGCTGGCCTAAAACTCAGAGATCCACCAGCCTCTGCCTTCCCTGTGCTGGAATTAAAGTCATGCACCACCACACCCAGCTCTAAGCTTTTCTTTAGTTCTTTTACACAAGTTGTAAACTTAGCTGGGGGGGATCTTGTTCTGCGGTCAATGCTCCCTTTATTTCACTAAATCAATAACGGTCCCCTTTTTCAGGTGACTAGAATGGTTTGGAGTCACATTTCTGCCACAAATATATTTATGTGGGTTACTCTGCCCATCTTTCCAATAAATAATAAGCTTGGAGGTCATAGAAACAAAATGACTGCCTTTGAGATTATCTAGGAATTTCATAAGGAAAATCGACAGAAAGGTGTTTGAAAGGGCTAGTTTAACCAAATGTGCAGAGGCTGTGGAACAAGCAAAGGAAGCAAACCACTTGGTTGTTGCATTTTATTTTTGAAAGATGCCGGAGTACATCATCTGAGTCATCTTGAGTACCTAGCATCCTAAGTGCCTTCTAATGCATCTATTGTTTAAAGTTTCTCCCCTCTGTGGGTTTCAATACCCGCCGTTCTCATACTGTTTGATTCCAAGTGTTTGACAGCCTTATTGGCTTGAATACCTAAAATAGCACATGGTACCCTGAATGGAGGCAAAACAGAGAGAAAAATTACTTACTCAAATTACCAGGGGAAGAACATGAAAACAGTTATCTTGTGCAGGCAGAAATTGAAAACGCAGTTGTTTTTTTTTATTTTTATTTTTAATTTTTTTTCCTATCACAAGATTCAGTAGTTAGTTGCAAGACTGGGGAAAGAAATGTTTAAGCTCAGAATGAGAAAAGGCCTTTTAATTAAGGCAACATGAAAGATGATTCTGCAATTTACTCTGATTGTTTTACACTTCATTTTTTTAAATCATAAACTCTCATCCTAACTTCAGTAAATCCTGAGGTGGTTTTGCAACCAACTGCTCCACTGTCTTTGCCTAGCTCAGTTTCTAAGTGTGTGCCATTCATTTGGAGGCATTGTTAGGAGAGCCATCCAATTTCTTATGCCCTTTCCTCTCTTTGGACTAAAATGATTATGAATAGCCCTGGACAATAGCACCCACTCCCTTTGCTCTTTGTTCTATTTTGAAGATAACAATTCTTCCTGACTGCTGCAAACAGCTCTGACATGCAAACACAAGACAGGCTATTTACTTTTATCCAGAAAGCTAAGCACCTAACCTCCTCTCACCACCACTCACCCAATTTGAACAAAACACTGGTGGAATTTGGTAGGAAAGAAATTGCATTCAAATTACACAAAACTCATGAAATGTGTCTAAAGGTCAAATTAGGTGGAATGCTATTGGACTGCTTGTTAGATAAGAGGTTATCACTAGGACCTGGCATCAAAACTGCTAAGGGTCAGCTCTCCTATCCATTTGCTTACTTCTAGACCACCTGACAGAACACATGGAGGTTAACATATACTTCCCCCATGTTTTCCAAATCTCTCCTTTTTAAATTACTTCTTTATTGTTTTTGAAATTATATATAATTGCATCATTGCCCCTTCCTTTTCCTCTTTCTAAATCTTCCTATACACCTTTCCTCTCTGTCTTTCAAATTCACAAATTCACAGTCTCTTTTCTCTGTGGATACATTGACATATGTACATGTATATGAATATTAGTAAATATATCCTACTCAATCAGTATATTAGTACTAGATTTTCAAGGCTGCTCATTTGGTATTGGATAACCAATTTGTTTGCTATTCTCTGGGGAAGAAGAGGTGTCTGTGGTTTGCTCCTTAGTCTCTCTGATCCTTCAGTATTTACCCTAATATCTAACTCCAGGTTATTCTTATTAAAACCAATTAGAATTCATGATACAGGACACAATTAACAACACTTAACAGCATGGGAACTAGGAGAGTGCAAAACCCTTTGAACCAGAGTGCCCGTTTTCACATGCAGCAGAATGTGGATGTCTAGGCTCAAGCAGAGGGTTTACTGGTCTCTCCGCATTTCCATCCTTTCCACACCTGAGCAGTCTGGATGCTGCCTCCTCAATCTGAGAGGGCAGTCTTCTTTCTCAGTATACAAAGTAAAATAACAGTTTGTTTTGAACCAACTCTCAGACACATTCAGAAATAATGTTTTTCTAGACACTGAGGCATTTTGTACTCTACTTTAAATTCATGCATAAAATTAAGCATGACAATATTTCAAGTATTTGGAGACAAACTAGGAATCGATTAGTTAGAACCTGGCTGAGGAAGAAAGAATTGTCTTCACAACTGTGAGACTCTAAATTAACAGCCCTGGAAAAACAAGATGCTTATGGAACTATATTTTGTGCTCTAGACAGCTCTGAGTGGACTCTGGGTAGACACATAGGTGTCAGGAGCTCTCAAAGCCCTGAGTGGACACTGTATAGACACAGAGATGGGAGAGGCTGGCAAAGCTTTTGAACAAGAAGGAGCTTCTGAAAATATCAACCTTTTCCTCAACTGATATGTGACCCCCTTTTACAAAATGTCATGAGATTGGACCCTTCCCCACCCCCACTCAGAAATGCTCAACATTGCTCTTCACAAGGGCTTCCTTGGATGTAATGAACATGTGCAATTTGGTTAAGGAATTCACATTTTAAGTATAACTCAAGCACATTTTAAATTTGCTGCATATTTTTTTATTCATTTAAGACAAGGTCTTACTATACAGCTGAGGCTGGCCTAAAACTGGCAGTCTACTATCTCTGCTTCCCTAATGCATGTACTACAGTGAAGAGGAAAAATATTACAATACAGGTCACTGCAGAGGTAAAATTAGTTTTCAGTGACTAGCGGCATATTGAGATGTTCTGGAAGAGCCTCTGCCTGACGCTGGTCAGATTTGTATTATGTATTTTTAAAATACTTTTAATTTTTTAAAATTTTACTTATGTATGTGTGTAGGGGGCATGTGTGTATGCATGTGCATACATACAGTGTGTGGGCACAGGTATGTGTGAGTGTTTATGTTCATACATTTTTAAATTTAATTATGTGGGCTCTTTGATACAAAGGTCTCAGACTCCCTCACTGGAAATCAAGGACACTAAAGTGGGTGCTGCTTGACACCACATGGCAACGTTATACCTTACTTTAATTTCCATTTAAGCATGTTTTTGAATTCAAATTTGCTTTATTTAGGGAATAAATTAAATTTATTTATTTGAGAGAAGTTTTTCTGTTTCTCAAAGAATGAAGCAGATTATGCAAATTCTTTTCATACCCTTTTATTTTACTTTTAACAATGTCTTACAAATTGACTCATTTCCATAGGATGTATTTACCCATACTTTGCTTTGGTTTATTCCCTGCCCCTTCCTGCTCTTCTACCACATTCTGTACCCCATCCCCTCTATTTCCATGAGTCCTACTGTCACCCCTCCAACTTTCAAGTCACCTGTGTTTTCTTCCACTCCCTATTCCACTCATTAA
Source organism: Arvicola amphibius (assembly GCF_903992535.2). Classification (NCBI taxonomy): domain Eukaryota; kingdom Metazoa; phylum Chordata; class Mammalia; order Rodentia; family Cricetidae; genus Arvicola; species Arvicola amphibius. The sequence goes on along the minus strand of NC_052048.2, from coordinate 69,688,663 downwards.
AGCCTCAGTTTGAAGGTATAAAAAAAAAAAAACAAAAAAACAAAAAACAAAAAACTCTTTTAATGGGCTCTTTTTGAGTTCCCTGGCATCTACTCTCACTTCTGCACCTAAACACACATGTAACAATTCAAACCTAGGATTTATGTATATGATGAGATACACAGCACTTGCCTTTTATTTAATGCAGTTCTATCACTTTTACTCAATTTTCTTTTAATTTAATTTTTCTTTTGAAAATGCCTGCAGTCCAAATTCACATAACCTGTTTGGTTTTGGAAAATGCTATGTAAATCCAATGCAATCTGTTTACAATAATCAACTATCTGTAAGTCTTACTTGTTTTCTAAATTTTCCTCAGAGTGTGGACTGCTTTCACTACCATGCTGGATAAAGTATTTTTGATATATTGAAATTTTAAGGGGCGTTAAAGACTGCAACCCTCTTAGCTGAGAGTTTAGGCAAGCTGTGTCCTAATTCAAACTCTCTTCTGCACCATTGGTTGACAATTTGAGTTTTAGGATCTCAGGATGTCTTGGCAGGCCTGGAAGCCATCTTCTAATTTACATGTTTCCTGTGCTTGGTAAATTGTATGGTGGAGAACCACCAGCCATCTCTGCACCACAAAAAACTGCAGTTATCCAGGTGTTACAAGTCTGTAAATTTCTGTTTTTCCACTGTTGTTTGCTTAATTGAAGGAAACTAAAAATATAAAAAGCTTATGGAGAGGCAATCGAAGTTTGAAATATGCTTTGAGACTGGTTAGGGTAACTAGATTCAAAACTATTTGCTGGCTCTCCCTATGTTCCTTGCTGTGCAGTTCTGTATTGGAAAGGGATGCCACCCACGACTGTGTCTCTTTTAGCTCATACTGATATGATAGAGTAAAGGTGCCAATGTTATACAATTTCTCATTCCATAAAATGGAAGAGGAAAGGCATGAGAGATGGAGGGTGACTGTCCCCTTTGGGATAACCATGGTGAAACCTCTGGTCCTTGAATGACCCAGGCCTTCCTCACTCTCACTCACAAAGCAAAACAGAAGACAGCTGACCCTTTCCAGCTATTTGCAGCTTAATATACTTTTTGAACCTATTTTTCCCATGACTCTCAGGCCCACGTGCTTTGGAAGTGCTTCAAAATCCCTCTGCTTTACATTGTTGTGCAAAAAAAATGTTCATTTCTGACACTGTGAGAAGTTGCTTGTTTATTTCCATATGGGCATAATAAAATAGTGTGATAAGGTACTGGAGAAGTAGCTCAGTGGTTAAAAGCACTGACTGTTCTTCTAGAAGACCCATGTTCTATTCCCAATTCCATCTCATATGGCAGCTTGTCTCATATGCCTGTCTGTGACTTCAGTTCTAGGGCTACTGTCACCCTCACACTGACACATATGCAGGTACAATACCAAATATAATAAAAATACATTATTTTTTAAAATGAAGTAAAATATCCATAAGCAAGCATAAGCACATATGTGACCTTATAATTACATCATGCACACACAGTATACAGATTTATCAATATGAAGAGCACCTAGTTTTTCTGCATTTTTACAAGTGATAGAGACCTACAAGGTCTGTGGTGACATCCAGGCCCAAGTTCCTGCTGCTGACTATGTCTTAGTCCATGGTTCTGCTGCATCTGGGGTCTTTGTTGATGTCTATTGCTTGTGTTATCACAGGGCCCTATATGAACCATGTGTTGAACCATGTGTTAAAACATGTACTGAAGTAAGAGGGCCATGCTAAGCTCCCCACCCACCATAGTTCCTGGTGGAAGCACAGGCTACTCAGATTGAAATCGTGCTTGCTATAGGGTAGCCTTTTACACAGGCATGGCCCTTTGTGATGGTCCAGACCCTGGGTATACCCACAACCTTCATTGATGATAGGAGCCATGGACATCAACCCAGACACCAGTTGTAGTAGAACCACAGATTGATACATAGTCCTGGGCTGCAGCTCAGTCTGGATATCTTCTTGGCCCCAGGTATCAGTGTAAGTCACTCAGATCAGGATGGTCCTAGTGGCAACATTACCCCCAGGCACCAATATGGCCTCAAGTGTTGGTCCAACCCCAGCATCCTCATAGCTTTTGGGGGTAACAGGAGCCATAAACATCAGCATGGACCACAGTTGTGGCAGGGTCATGGATCCAGATATAGCGCTTGGTAACAGCACCAGCCCAGACATCACCATGGCCCAAGAGGACAAATAGGCCACCTTATCAGTCCATTCCACACCATTTTCACCGCCTTTTCAAATGTGCTCCTCTTAATAGGACAGGAATCACCCCCCCACACACACACACTCACATCTCATACCCTACCATATATTTGCTCACCATAATCGCACCTGGCTGGTTCCAAACTGTCTTGTGGGTGTTCATTCCCCACACCTGGTCCTAATTTTTTCTTTTTAAAAAGTTTTTTTGTGGTTGTTATTGTTAGGGTCTAGGTAAAACCCCCAAAGAAAAGTCAACAGTGACACATGCAAAAACAAGAGTGCTTTATTAATTTCAATATTGGGGTGGCACATTGCAAACCTGGAGAAGGTAGCAAGCTCCTTTTAAGTGGAGTTAGGGGAATTCCAGGGAGGGATGATTAGTGAGAGGTCATAGTGCTTAGGGACCTTCTAGTAGCAGGGTTGGGAAGGCTATCTTTAGTTATTGGGAGACTGGGGGCAGGGTGCCTGCTGAAGGGACCATAGGGTTCCTGCTGAGCTAAGAAAAGGCTGTGGGGCACCTGCTGATTGGTTGTTCAAAAGATGTGGTTTTCCTGAGAACTGTCTATTTAACTCTGTCCCATTTTAGTGAACCGAAACTAAGGCCTGGTCTCTGTCAGTCTACTAGGTGAGCCTGGTCCGCTCTCCACCAACTCCTGTGCCATCCGTCTAAGTCATTATTTTGATTTTATGTATATGTGTTTTGGTTGCATGAATATATACGCACCATGTATGTGCCTGATACTCACAGAGGCCAGAAGAGGGTATCAGATCTTTTGGAACCAGAGTTACAGAGGTTTATGAGTTGCCTAATATGGATGCTGAGAACTGAAAATGGGTACTGTGTAAGAGCAGAAAACCCCTTGTGGTTCCTGGTATTTTCCAGTGTATGTCATCAGATCAGCAGCTGAGACGTTCGAATAGTAGATACTAGAGAGTTCAATTCTGTGACTGTGCATAACAGGACACACCTTCGCCGGGCGGTGGTGGCGCAAGCCTTTAATCCCAGCACTCGGGAGGCAGAGGCAGAGGCAGGCAGATCTCTGAGTTCGAGGCCAGCCTGGTCTACAAGAGCTAGTTCCAGGACAGGCTCTAGAAACTACAGGGAAACCCTGTCTCGGAAAACCAAAAAAAAAAAAAAAAAAAAAAAAAAAAAAGGACACACCTTCATCTCTTTTCCTTAATCTTGGCTGTGATATTTTCTTGTCTGAAGATTGCACAACCAATCAACTTGACATTGACATATTGATTAATAAACAAAAAATATGCTGTGCTCAGTACAGATAAGTTCTTTGTAATGAGGTTCATGGCAAAAATAAACAGAATCAGAAACTAAACGGAACTTAGAGCTGTTGTGTGGGAGGTCCTTCTGTTTATGTGTTGTTTTATTGGTTAATGAATAAAGAAACTGGGTTGGCCTATAACAAGGTAAAACTTAGTAAGGCAGGGAAAACTAAGCTGAATGCTGGGAGAAAGAAGGGCAGAGTCAGGGAGAAGCCATGCAAATATGCTGATACTTTGCTGAAAGGCCAAGAGCCTTGTGATAAATATAAAATAATGAAGATGGGTTTATTCTAGATGTAAGAGCTAGCTAGCAATACACTTAAGTAATTGACCAAGCAGTAATTTAATTAATACAGTTTCTGTGTGTGTGTGTGTGTGTGTGTGTGTGTGTGTGTGTGTGTGTGTGTTTGGAGGGGTCTGAGCTGCCCAGTGGCTGGAATGACCAAGCATCCTTCCTACTACAGATCTGGGAAATGATTTTAAGTGCAGCCTACTCTGGTTATTTCTACAAGTGTATGCACATCTCATATGCACTATTTCTTTCTAGCTTTTTAGTTTCTAGGCATCTCCGTCTCTCTAGGGGTATATGCTACACCCTAAGTCTGATTGCTTTCCTAGTCATGCACTCGTCAATTCTATCACCTTACTTCTAACCTTCTGTTTATTCGAGCTCTCTCTTAGCAGCCACTTCCTCATGGACCTCAAGGGCCCTCACTACTCCTCAGTTTCAGTTGCCATCACTACTTGAATGTCTTCATCATTTCTCTTGGCAGGACTTTGATTGGCTCAGCTAAACTTTTCACACAAGTGTTTGTCAGATGTTTCAAGCCAGAGCCACTTTGTTTGAAGCATGCTTTTTATACTTTGGCAATGAGGGTATGGTCTGTTTCTACTTTACTACTTACAACATTAGCATCTATATTTTCTTTTATCTGTGGGTAAGTCCTATTGGTTCTGTGAGCTGCTATGAATTCAAGAAGCATGTCTATCATATTATCATTGTTTAGCAACCTATACAGAACACTGTTAGCTCTGCCCAACAAAAACAATAATTTGAGCCACAAACAAATATAGTAATAAACTAGTGGCTAATAATGTGTTATAACCACAGTTTAATGCATTGCTCAACCCTCATCAGAGAAGCATCTATTTGCAGTAGATGCTGATTTACCCAGAGACTTAGAACTACCAAGGTGCAGAGAATAAGATACTGAAGAATGATCAGCCTTAAATAAAATATTTATGTCATATTTTCTCCTCCCAAGGCTCAGGAATCATTGCAGAAGAGGGGGATCTGGAAGACTGTAAGAGACAGAAGCAGTGAGTGACAAGAAGGAAGGGGTGTCATCTGGGCAATAGCAGGGCAGCTGCGGATATGTCTCCAGTAGAATACAGCAAGACTACCACAGTAGATGTTGAAGATAACAGCATAGCTGAAGCATGAGACAAACACCTTAAAATAGACTTTATGAATAAGGTAGACATCCTTAAGGAGGAAATGAATAAATCTCTTAAATCAATATGTGAAAACACAAACAATCCATGGAAACAAATAAATAAAACAGCTTAAGACATAAAAAAAATACAAATAGTAAGAAAATCCAATCTTAGGAAAACTAGGAAATGAAAAATTTAAAGACTTGAACAGGAACCTTAAAGCAAGCCTTACCAACAGAACAAAGAGATGAAAGAGACAGTGTGAGGTGTTGGATACAGATGGATACTGCTGTCAAAGAGAGTGTTAAATATTAAAAAAAAACCCTGACATAAAATATTCAGAAAATATGGGACACTACAAAAAGACCAAGTGTACAAATAATAGAAAAGGAGAATGGAGAAGAATCTCAGCGCAAAGTCATGGAAAATATTTTATAAATTCATAGAAGAAAATTTTCCTAACCTAAAGAAGGAGATGCCTATCAAGGTACATAATGTGGGATGTCCTTCTGCATATGTGTTGCTTTTATTGGTTAAAGAATAAAGCTGTTTTGGCCAATGGCTTACCAGAGTAAAGCCTGGCAGAAAATCTGAATAGAGTTGTATATAGAGCGTGTAGGCAGAGTCAAAGAGATGCCATGCAACTGCCGAAGGAGAAGGATGCCAGAACCTTACCTGGTAAACCACAGTCTCACAGCGATACACAGATTAATAAAAATGGATTAAATTAAGTTGTAAGAGCTAGCTAGAAATATGCCTAATCTACTGGCCAAAGAGTATTGTACTAAATATAGTTCTTGTGTGATTATTCAGGTCTGGGCAGCAGGGAAACAAATGAGTAGTCTCTGTTTACAGGTACAAGAAGCATACAGAACACTGAAGAGACTGGACCAGAAAAGAAATAGTATTTGATAAATAATCATCGACATATTAAATATATAGAATGAAGAAAGAACATTAAAAGCTGCTAAGAAAAAGATCAAATAACATATAAAGGCAGACCTATATAATAGCAGCTGATTTCTCAATGAAGATTCTAAAAACCAAAAGGACCTGGAAGATTTTCTACAAACTCTTAAGAGACCACAGATACCATCACATATGCTATACCCAACAAAACTTTAACTCACAATAGATGAAGAGATTAAGACTTTTCATGACAAAACCAAATTTAAACAACTTCTATCCACAAATCCAGACCTCCAGAAGGTGCTAGAAAGAAAAGTCCAATTTAGTGAGGTTAACTACACATAAGAAAACACAAAGGATAAATAATCCCAGATCAGGTAATCAAAAGAGGGAAAAGATACACACACACACACACACACACACACAACATACACACACACCATGACCACTATCATCACCACAACCACCACCACCACAAGAACAAGAAATTAACAGGAAGCAGCAAATACTCCTCATTGATATCTCTCAATAGCAGGGTTGCAATTCTCCAACAAGAACAGACTATCAGAATGAATGTGAAAGAGAAGTCATCCTCCAGCTGCATACAAGAAACAACTTTAATATGAGTGATAGATATTGCCTCAGATCAAAGAATAGAAAAATATATTCTAAGCAAATGGACCTAAGAAGCAAACTGGTATAGCCATTTTAAGATCTGACAAAGCAGATTTCAAAACAAAGCTATTCTGTGGCAATAGAGGAGGATACTACATAATCACCAAAGGAAAGAAAATCCACCAAGACTGCAATTCTTAGCATCTATGTATGAAAACCAAAGGCACCTAATTCAGTGAAAGAAACACTATTATAGCTCAAATCACATAGTGAGCCTCCTACACTGAGAGTAGGAGATTTTAATATCCCTTTATCATCAATAGTCAGGTCATTCATACAAAAACTAAATAGAGAAATTCTAGATTCAACTAAAGTCATAAACCAAATGGATGTAACTGATATTTACAGAATATTTCACCCCCAAACAAAAGAATATATTAGCTTCTCAGAACATCATGGAACTTTCTCCAAAGTTGACCACATTCTTGACCACCATTCAGGTCTCAGTAGTTATAAAAAAAATAAAAAGAAAATGAGATCAAAACTTATCTAAATTTGTGTGAGATAAGTTCATAGCACTAAGTGTTTACATTAAAATAAAAGGAAAGTTGTTAAACTACCAACCTAACAACATACCTGAAAGCTCTATAACCAAAAGAAGAAAACACTCACAAATTGAACAGATGACAAGAAGTAATCAAATTTAGGGCTGAAATCAATAATACTGAAACTAAGAAATACAAATAAAAATCAAAGAAAAATGTTGAATCTTTGAGAAAATTAATAAGACTGGCAAAACCTTGTCCAAGTTAATTAAAAAATAGAAAGAGAAGATTCAAATAAAAAAAGAAATAAAAGTGGGGTATAAAAGATACTGAGGAAAGCCAGAGACATATACTTTAAAAATTTGTACTCCACCAGCTTGGACGATCTAAAAGAAATGAATGATTTTCTCAATGCCTATCACTTAAGAAAAATTAAGTCATCATCAAATAATCAATTTAAACAGATATATAATTCTTAGTAAAAATAAAAACAGTAAATAAATGTCTCTGAACCAAAAAATGTCAGTGACCATAGGGGTTTTAGTGAAGAATTCTATAAAACTTTTAAAGAAGAGTTAATGCCAATACTCAAATTATTTCACAAAATAGAAACAGAAGGAACATTGTTTAATTCCTTTTATGAGGCCGCATTTACTCTGATACCCAAACCACATACTCAATAAAGAAAGTACAGATCAATTTCCCTTACAAACATAGATGCAAAAATTCTCAATTTAATACTTACAAACCAAATCTAAGAGCACATAAAAATATTATGTCCCATTATCAAGTAAGCTTCATCCCAAAGATACAGGGCTGGTTCAATGCAAGTAAATCAATAAATGGAATACATTATATATAATAGAGTAGTTACAGAAAATGTAGACAACATCAACTTAAATGGAAAAAAATTTAAAACATTTACACCAAAATAAGACAAGGTTATCCATGCTCTGAAGTCTTAGTTAGAGAAATATGACAACTTAAAGAGATTAAGGGGTACATGATCTGGAAAGGCAGAAGTCAAAGTATCTTTATCTGCAGATGATATGATAGTATACATAAGTAACCCTAAGAATTTCCACTAGGAACCTCCTACAGCTGATAAACACTTTCAGAAAAGTAGCTGGATACAAAAAGAACTCTCAGAAAGACCATATATACAAATGTTAAATGGAGTGAGAAAGCAATCAGGGAAACATCACCTTTCACAATAGCCTCAAATAATATAAAATATTTATGATAATTCTACTAAGCAAGAGAAATACTTGTATGCTAAAAAAAACTTTCAGACATTTAAGAAAGAAATTAAAGAAGATGCCAGAATATAGAAGGCTCTCCCATGGACCTGGCTTGGTAGGTAAAACATAGTCAAACATGGTCATTCTACCAAAAGTAATCTACTGAGTCAGGGAAATCCCCACCAAAATTCCAGCGCAATTCTTCATAGACCTTGAAAGGATACTCTTCAGCCTAACATGGGAACACAAAACGCTCAGGATAGCAAAAACATTCCTGAACAACAAAGTAACTGCTGGAGCTCTTACCATCTCTGATTTCACATTGTACTTCAGAGCTACAGTAATAAACACAGCACTGTATTGGCATAAAATGGCCAAGCTGATCAATGGAATTGAAATGAAGACCGAGCTATAAACCCATGCACCTATGGGCACCTGTTTTTGGTAAAGAAGCCAGAAATACCCACTGGGAAATAAGGCAGTATCTTCACCAAATGGCTGGTAAAACTGTATGACTGCATTGTGAAGAACCCATGCTTATCACCCTGTACAAAACTCAACTCCAAATTGATCAAACAGCTCAACATGAAACTAGACACACTGAGCATGATAGAAGAGAAGTGATAAATAGTCTTAACTCATTGACACAGAAAAGGAGCTTCTGTACAGAACACTGCTCAGATTGCATTCTCATGATGGATGTAGTCAGGTATTTATCAATCTCATGATAATGTTGGAAATACAAAAGCTCTAAGTCACAATGCAAGTTATATATGTATGTATGTTTGTTGTTCCTACTGGTTGCTTAAACATCTTTCTATAATTTATTCCAGGGAATTATAGAGATAGCTCAGTAGTTAAGGGCACTAGTTGCTCTTGCAAGGAACCGTGGATCGTTACTCAACATTCATCTCAGACAACTTACAACTGTTTGTATCTCCAATTTCAAAGGATCCAATGTCCTCTTCTGGCCTCTGTGAACATCAGTCATGGTGCAGACTGCACACACACATATACATGCAGATAAAATACTCATATACATAGAATAAAAACAAATCTTCAAATAACTTTATGAAACCCATTTTATAATAATAAGGAAGATTTATAACTGATCTTCCATTTGTTACTTTGTACAATTTTGGGGAACTTGGCATATATTTTAAACACTCTCAGTGTTTTGTTTATGGTCTAAGAGTAAATAGTAGATACATAACATTTGAAAGAAAAATGATTAATGAATTTAATTAATGATCATTAAAGATTTTTTTTAAAATTGTGTGGACGAAGGAAGAAGAGAATGTAACAAAGATTTTCTTAACTTTTTTTTAATTTTTCTGTATGTGTTTCTGTATGTGTAGGGCACATATACATGATTATGGTGTAGGGAGTTCTGGCAGGTGTGTGGCAAAGTTTAACATGTGTCTGTTTGTATGCCTAAAGGTCAGAAGGGAGTGCTGGATCCTGTGGATCTAGAGTTACAAAAGGTTCTGAGCTGCTCCACAAAGATGCTGAGACCCCAGTTCCAATGTTCTGAAAGAGCAGCAAGTGCTCTTAACCACTGAGCATCTCTCCAGGTCTAGCAAGGAGAGCTTCATTAACAAGCAACTACTTTATACCAGGCAAGCTGAAGACAGTTCTTTAAGTTATTGTAATCCTTAGAAAAAGCTGACAAGGTAGTTTCCGGAAACCTTGCTCAATGATGTTAAGTATCTTGTCCATTTCTATAAAGCAAAAAGTAGATCAGAAATCAAATCTGGGGGTGTTTGACTCTAAAAGTTAATGCGATTCTTTAAAGAAAAATTAAAATTAAGCCATGTTATCATTCCATAGCTGCTCTGATTAGTGATGCAGACAGAATGAAATAACAAAAGAGATTTTAAAATGAGTTTCAGCAACACTTTACAGGGTGTGGAAAAGGCAAAGACCGTGTGCATAAGATGCTCCATAAGAATGCACAGGAATTGGCACCTCATTACCAATGTTTCCATTCCAAACTCCATTGCCTACTTTCTGTTAATAATTCAAGCATTTGGATTTTTATTGGGTTGCAAATTAGCTTACAGGTCCTGAGCCTGAGTTTACAATGATCATATTCAAAATGTGAATGGCATGATATCCTCCTGCTTCTAGTCAAGTTGCCTATTTGTACTATTGGAATATGCCTAATAGGAAGGAGTGACACACTTGATGGGAAGGAAATATCATGAAGTTAGCATTGGTAATGCCATCAATTTAAATTTCCATTGGATTTCAGTTTGAAATGGCACTTGGGTAGTTGCCTCTGATGCATCATCTGCAAAATTCATACTTTAATATCAACATACAGAAAGACAGTAATACACAGCATCTCCAGGAACTAAAACTTATAAGGAGAATTCACCAACTGAGAGATGATGTTGACTAAATTTAAATCCAGAGAAGCACAATCAAAAAATTAATCTAGTAATGTTTATTCCCAGCAAACAAACAAACAGAAAGTATTGCTCTGAAAAGAGATAAGATAATGCTTATCTCTTTGTATTCTCTTGAGCTATAACTAGGTCTTAGATAATATAACAAAATATTCTATGCACTAATCCTTTTACTGGGTGTATTTATTTTGTAGCAATCAAAATGTGAAACTAATGCCTGTGGCATCTCTTTCTGTATTCTTTCAGAAATATTAATTCTAGAAAGCACCAGGACTCAAGACAGGCGAAAATATGCATGGGAAAGCCAGATAAGGATTTACTCTAATGAGTAACAGTATGTCCTCTTCTAATGCTGCTGTCCTAGGGCTGGTGATGATGGCCATGGAGAAGTACAGATTTGGCAGGTGGAGAAAGTCAAGAATTGCATCATACATATTAAGTCTTCCCAACCACAGTTGGTGAGATGTATCGAGAACTTGAACAGGAAACTAAACATCTTGCAGTAGATGATATACTGCTGCTGGGGCTGAGGCTGGGCTGCTGAAGTTGCTCTTCTGGGCTCAGGCACCACTTGACATTGATTCTGCCACCTGTCCTAAGACCTAAATTTTTGCCTCACACCAGTTGTTTAACCAGCTTGAGTACCTAACTTCCTTATCAGTAAAATGGGGGTTGTTACTCTAATCACAACAAATAACTAAACAATGAAGAGCGAAGAATGGGGATATGCATAGGGGATGAAAATACCTGTTGTGCAAGCCTAATGATGTGCATTGGTATCTATGTATAAGCTGTATGTTGTAGCGCAAGTGTCTCTAATTCCAGTGTGTCTGCAAGAAATGGGAGACTGAGATGGTAGAATCTCTAGTCTGCAGTCTGCAGCAGTGAAAAGATTCTGTCTCAATCAGGTAGAATGGTCAAGACAAACACTAAAAAATTACCTCACCTCCACATGTGTATTGTGGCAAGCATTGTCTTGCTACCACACATGAACATGCATACACACTCATGCAAGCATACACACACTTACGAGTGAAGGAATGAAGGTAATGGTGCACATAACTGGACACTGAGAATCAAATATAAGAGTTTGGCGATTGCATACTGCTCCAAATACCTACAGCATTGAAGGTGCATGCCACTTATTAAAAAATGCTTCCTAGGTATTTGGTCCAAAACTGGCTCCCAAAATATCAGGGCTGGTGAGAATATCTTAATCAGAAGGGCTCCGACCAGGCAAACAAAAGATTGTTATTGGAGAAACAGGGAAACTTAATATTGGCATTGCTCAGGAACCTCTTAATGCTTGTTTCTGTTTACTGGGAAGACCTGTACCTCCCTTATCTGCACCAGAGGTCAACAGCCTCAGGCAAGGGCATCTAGTTTCCAGTTAATCTGAGCAACAGGCAGCAAACTCCTGTCCTGTTGACTATGACATAAAACCAGCTTACTTTCACACCAAGGTGCTCTCCTCTGTTCTCAGAGGCAGTCTGGCAGTTCATTCCCCCAACGAACGTTTCTTTCTACCTACAGGGTTATCCAGTCAGATGATTTCGGTGTGCCCTGCATTTTAAGGGGCTTTCTGTGTTTGTGTATTTACTTCTACTACCACTAACCAGAAGGTAGGCAATTTAGGGAAGAGACTGCTTTTAATGTTTGTTTGTGTCTTCTAGTGCAGTCTAATCCTAAAGTATGGGCTGAAGAAGTACAAAAAGCAATGAAAGCAATAGATTTATGGACTACCATGACCCAGTGATATCATTGTTACAGACAATGGCAGGTTTTTATTCTACAGAATTAAACCACTATCTGTAACTTTATCACATATATTCACTATGAAAATTTGCCATGATATATACATTATTTACCAATATATTCCATGCACTTACTTGGCAGGAATCTGTCATATGTCTCTCATTTATCTATTATATGTCATATGTCTTTCATCTATCTATTATCTATCCATATAACTATACATCTATCTACTATTACCTCTCCCTATATACATCTACCTATTATCTATCTATCTATCTATCTATCTATCTATCTATCTATCTATCTATCATCTATCTATCATCTATCTGTCTGTCTGTCTGTCTGTCTATATATCTATCTACTGTTTATCTACCCATTATCTACCTATTGTTTTAGGGTTCCTATTGCTGTGAAGAGACACAGTGACCATGTCAACTCTAATAAAGGAAAACATTTAATTGTGGTGGCTTGCTTACATTTCAGAGTTTCAGTCCATTATCATCATAGTAGAACAAGGCAGCATGTGGGCAGACAATGGTACTGGAAAAGCAGCTGAGAGTCTGACATCTTACTGGCAACAGGAAGTGGTCTGACTCAGTTAGTGTGGTTTGAGCATATATGAACCTTCAAAGTCTACCTCCACAGTGACACACTTCCTCCAACAAGACCACACCTAATTCAATAAAGTTACATTTCTGAATATGCCACTCCTTTGGGGGATATTTTCTTTCAAATACCTACATCTTACTTCCTATCATCTATTATCAAGTGTCTATTAATATAACTATACATCTACCCACTCTCTAAATGTACCTATTATCTCTCATCTACCTATCTTCTAATAAACCATATCTATCTATCTATCTATGCACTCATCTATTTTTCCATATATCTATGCTCATTTCATTTTTTCCCTAGAATTACTTGTTTCCCTGCTACTTGTTAGGCTTCAAACCCAGGACAAACAGCTAAGATGCCTTTTTAGCATACCAAAGCATTCATGGCTGCCAGGTTCTCCTGGCATCCCTCAATCCCTATATGTTACAGGGTAAGACTGACATACACTGCCCTCTACCCTGAATTCTCTATTGTAGGGGTTGGGCTGCCCTTCACCTATATAATCCAGATATTTTGGTTACCCAACCCTTTTGTGCCTTCAGCCTCCTGGATACTACAGTTGATACCTCTCCCCCACAGAGACTTGGCTCAGGTCAGTCTGATAATGTCTACTCCAAATGTCTCTGCCTCTTGCTATGTTCCCCAAATGTTTATAATAAACTTTCTCTTTTACCATACCTAGCAATAGTCATGTCCTTTCCTTTCCTTTTTATATCTTAATTTTTATTTATTACTGACCATGTAACATAAAGAGAATGGCTGGCCTTCTAGGCTATTTTTTGATGTTGAGAATGATGTTCTTGTGACATGTGATCTCCTTAGGCATAGGGACAACCTGTGCACATTCCCTGCAGACTCATTTTCTGTAGCTCCTGGAAGACAAGGTTAAATGCATGGGTAGATTTGTTTAATCTTATCTGAAACTATTCCCTTCAATTTTCTGCTCTTCTTCTGAGCAGTGAGGACTAGAGACAGTGTGTTCTCAGGGAACCTTCTCTTCTTCCATCAGTTGGATGCATCAAAATACTCTCTAGATTTAGAAGCTCAATAGTTAGTTTTACTGGGCTAACTATTTTATGTGCTTGACATCAGGTGATGGTGCCAGTCAAGAGACTAGAGACCAGCCAGGGGTTCTCACTCACTTCTACTTCTGCTAAGGTCCCTCCTAAACATGGCACAATTTCTCAGGCCATAAATGCACAGGCATTAGCAGTTTTAAGAGTTTCCCAGACAATTTATGTCATAGACAAGCACAAAATCAAGCCAATCCACATTCCAGCATGGAGATAAGAGCAGCTCTCAAAGTCCCACCCTTACCCAGAGCTATTGGTAATGGATGTCTGTTAATGGAGGGTGTGTCAGGAGTGTGGCCTCTCCTAGGTTTCCCATGCTCCAGTGGATAATATCTTTGTGCATACGGGCAGTTCTAATTGTACTGGGTGAGTTATAAAGGTGAAAAGAAGATATAAAATTCAGAGGAGAGGGTGGGTCTACCTGAGAAAAACTGAAAGGTTGGGTTGGATATGCTCAAAATACATTTTATGCCTGTGTGAAATTCTCAAAAAAATGATAAAAAACTTTAAAAAGCCCATTCAAGAATAGATAATGCCTGGTTTGAGGGTCCCTTCCCGCCCTCCTGCTTCTGTTTCTACCTTTGCATTCATAACATCATCCAGAGTTCTCTTAGGCTTGCACAGGGACATGGCCTCCTTCTTCCCCAGAATCACTAACCTAGGAAATTTGAGTAGAGCTGCAGATGCCTGGATCCAATGGGAGACTGGAGATTTACAAGTGATGGAGGGACAATTATTGGAAATATTTCAGTAATAACATGAGAACATCACTAAGCCAGCGGCACTTTTGTTCCCTGATTTTTGCCCTATGACTCATGCAAATGTTATGTGAAGTATGGTCTAGAACTTCCTACACTTCTTTTGGGGGGCAACTTATTTTCTCACAACATAAAAGAGGTTTTTAGCAGTGCCACGGAGTTCTTTGCTCCTAGGGACGAATCCTAATTCTGTCCTTGGTTAGGACAAGCCTTGAGGAAGGCTGTCTTCATGTCAGGTTTGGTCTCTTGTTCTCTTTTTTACTTAAAAAAATTTAAAATAATTTTCTCTCCCACTCTGTGTGTGTGTATACGTGTGTGTGCATGCATGTGCCTGTGTGTATGAGCACTGTATGAAGGTGCTTGAAGAAGCCAAAAAATATTGTCAGATCCCCTAGAGTGGAAGTTACAGGTCGTTGTTAGTCACACAACAAAGATGCTGGTGACTGAAGTGCTCTTAACCACTGAGCCATCTCCTGAGGCTTAACACTTTCCATATATACATCTTTTCTCTCTGTCTTCTGCTTTCGTCCTTCCCTCCCACTCAGGTATCATCCTTGTACTGCATGTGTTTCCTCATGCCATCTGCTTTCCACATTCTTGTGTCTCAAGAAGCCTCATGATAGATGGTCCTTGAAAGAACTGCTCCTTCTACTGTGTCGTTGATTCCACAGCAACCACTCAAAACATCCACAGGCACTTTGCCAGCATTGTCTGAGGGACAGACCCTGCCTCTCTTTTTCAGATATCCAAATTCACACTTGAGTCCATCCTGCCCACAAGGCCTCCTAAGGGGAGTGTGGATTTTCCAAACAGACAGAATGGCAGCGAAGTGTATTTGAGTGGCAAGAGCAGGGCACAGAAAGACTGATCAGCATGGTGCATGACCTGGCCCTGCTGAGCCCTAAATGAACCATTCATTCAGTGTGACATCTCTAGCAATGGAACTGAGGACTCAGGGAAGTGCTTATTTATTTAGGGTGGAGACAAGCTGTGATAGCTTCCCTCCAGTGACTTGGAAGGGAAGATGAAAAAACTAGGGCTAGCATCTGGATTCTGTAAATTAAAAAAACAAACAAACAACAAAGCTGTGGCTCTGTTCTCAAAGGTGATGAGAGGAAGCTTGCCAAGCTTGTCACAAAGTGTGCGTAAGCATGAGGTCTGAGAGCTCCACAAAGCTCCAAAGTGAAGTGACCTGCTTTGTTAGTTTGTGCACAGATTCCTTTCCCTGGGTGTATAAGTGTAATTATGTTCTCAGTGGGTTCAATAATTCAAAAACAATGTAAGAACATTGTTTTAAAGAGGGAAACAGAGTTCTGGAATACTGAAGTCAAGACAGGCTTACTGTATTTTTATTTTCCATCTTCGTAGCCCACAAATCCCAACACTGTGAGGGGCAGAGGAACTATTCAAAGTACTTTGGAAATGATTGTTTTTTCAGTTGCTACCAACTGAGAATGAAAAGTAACAGTCTGTGAATACGTAGGTGTTATGGCTTGGCATTCAGGAGCTTGGAACCCATTCCTGCCCCTACCATTCATCTCTGAGACCTGAGACAAGAAACCGCACGTTTCTGATGTTCTGATTTGTCCTCTGGTCTTGGATTATATAACCTGTGAACTATTTTTCAGCTCTGAAAATTGAGTTTTTTGTTGCTATGGGTTAGATGTGTTCTGTTGCCAAGACTTCATGTGTTGAAAGCTAAGTGCTGTGACATGAAATTTTGTAGGTATTTGGGCCTTTCCATCATGGAGCACAGTAGGAGGTCATTTGAGCACTGTGCCTAGAGTTCAATACTTTTTTTTAAGGGACCTCGATGGATTCCAGTGAGAGGTGGCTATCAAAGAACAAAAGTCGTCTCTCCCCAGCCTCTGACCTTGAGGCCACTCTTTCTCTCCTGTTTCCAGACCACTATAATCCCATATACATAGAGAGAACATATATACCAGAGAGAACCTGAGTCAAGCCAGTTTGTCACAGACTGGAGAAAATGGCTCAGATGTTGAAGGTACTTTCAACTCATTGAGAGAACTTGGATTCATTTGTCAGAAAACATGTTGTGTGACTCAAACTAACTTAACTTTAGCTCCAGGAAATTGCACACCCTCTTCTGGTTTCCTTGAATAAAAGCACACATGTGTTCATATTGTCAAGCGAACAGACACATACACCAAAGAGAGAGGGGGGAGGGAGACAGAGAGAGAGAGAGAGATATAAAGAGAGAGAGAGAGAAAAACAGAGAGATAGAGAGAGAGAGAAAGAAAGAGAAACAGAAAGTCAGAGAGATCAGAGAGAGATTATGTGAAAACAATCAAATATTTTTAAAATAAAGTCAGTATGGTGGTTTGAAAAAAATAGCCCCCATTGGAAGTGGTACTATTAAGAGGTATGGCTTTGTTGGAGAAGGTATGGCCTCATTGGAGGAAGTGTGTCACGTGGGAGTGGACTTTGAGGTCTCATATATGCTCAAGCTATACCCAGAGTGGCATATAGTTCACTTCCTGTTACCTGTGAAGCAAGATGTAGACCTCTCAGCTCCTTCTTCAACACCATATTTGTCTGAATGCCACCAGACTTCTTGCAATAAGAGTAATGGACTAAACTTCTGAAACTAAGCTAGTCCCAATTAAATATTTTCTTTTATATGAGTTGTTGTGGTCATGGTGACTTTTCACAGCAATAGAACCCAAAGACAGTCAGCATATGAGGCATGAGATAAAAGACCAACCTAATGTCAAGACAAAACTCTTCAGGATATGTAGAACCAAGAGTAGAATTATGTTCCTTCTTTAGCAGAAAAAAAAATCTCCTGTTCCACATGAAAATGCCTATGGAGACCTCAGGTATTTATCATGGAGTAAAGCATTGGTCTAAGTATTGTCACAAAGGTGAGCATCTCCTTTGTTGTGACCTGGGAATAAAATTTTACAAGCTCATGTGTAGAATCAAATGGAGCACTTTTGTGGGGAGCTGCAAAATCTTTGGATGGCAGTGTCTAGCTGGAGAAAGTAGACCTCTTGGGTAAAGAGTACATGAGATTTGAGGCTTGTACACTGATTCTAATATCTTTTCTATCTGTGTTACCTGGTCCATGGAGACATACAGTTCCTTCCACTCCTGCCACTACAGTCTTGGGTGGGCATTTATGCCTCCTCTGCCATAGCAAACAGCACTACAAAACTAAGAGCTAAAAGAGATATTGTCGGGGGGCTGGAGAGATGGCTCAGTGGTTAAGAGCATTGCCTGCTCTTCCAAAGATCCTGAGTTCAATTCCCAGCAACCACATGGTGGCTCACAACCATCTGTAATGAGGTCTGGCGCCCTCTTCTGGCCCTCAGGCACACATGCAGTCAGAATATTGTATACATAATAAATAAATAAATATTAAAAAAAATAAAAGAGATATTGTCTTCTTTATTGTCAGAATATTGATTGCAGTGACATCAAAATTAAGGAATGCCTCTCTGTACCCAGAACTAAACTAACCATCGAAAAAAATATCCTAATCCTTTCCATTTGTTTTTTTTTTTACACATAAAATGTGGAGAAGTCAAATAAGGAGAAGACAAATAATTGCTAAATTACAAGGCTGTATTTATGCTTTTAATAATATTTCTAAAACTGGAACAATTCTAAAGAGGTCAAAGGAGAAATAATAATAAGCTGACTCTTGAATGTTGGGCAGAATTTAAAACCATAGCAAAAGGAAGACACTCTGGTGGAGTTTTAAGGAGATAAGTGTACAAAGGATAGAGGTGGGAGAAACCAAGTGTTGGAAAACCAGATGGGGCTCTCTGACTAAAGCAGTGGCTGCTCATGGAGAAAAGAGATGTGAAGAATGGGCAAAACTTGTAAGCCTGGATGAGTATTTTGAGCATTGAGGCCTCTCTAGGCAGCTGCTCGAGCTGTTTTGTGGGTGGCCTCTAAGGAACTTCCAACATGGAAGTGCATTCATGTGCAAAGCAGACTGGAGATGATTTGCTTCAGTCACGGTGTGTCTGTGGTGCAGCTATTTCCTTCAACTATTCTCTCCTAAAATGAGGATGAAGTCTCATGAATTCAGGAAGTTACTGAAATTTTGGAGGCTTGGGAAAATATCTAAAGTTACCAGATTCAGGAAACATGGATAGTGACAAATGCAGTTAGATTTGTGAGGCTCCACCCCAAGGTTAAAGAAGCAGAAAATAATAGCTGGAGAGAGGAGACTCTATGGTGTATCTGCTTACAAATTGTTCAGGGAGCTCCCATGATGCTCTTTTCCTGAGTTGTCACTGATTCTGAGATGGGTTTCCTAGTAATGTAGCTGCCTCTGAGTCATTCACTTTCCTTTAAGCAATCAATAAACTCAAGGTGCACCTAGCCAGACTTTGGTGAAAAGTTCTCTGACCTTTCATCAGTGCCCTAGATGAGGCAAATAAAATTTGTTCAGGGTTCCTCAGAAAAAGTCACACGATAACCCTGAAAGAGACCAAAACACTGCTGGAAGTAGCAGGAACAGAACCCTTCCTACAGTATCTAAAAAACTATTTCTGGGATTCCAACAATAACAGTTGGTAGATCCCACAAACTGTAGAGTAGTTCATCATGTGTGTTGTTGGAGAACCATGGCAGGGACACACTGCTTTCTATCGACGTTTGAAATTTGAGGTTAAAACTTTTCTCATCAGAAAAGTATGGAGTAGGCTGGGGAGATGGTGTGTTGAGTGTTTTCCTGCATAAGCAGACTTGAGTCCTGAGCCCAAGGTCCCAGAACCTGTTAAAAATCCGGGTGTGATGCTGGTACCTGTAATCTCAGTACTGTGGAGACTGGAGACGGGAGGATTCCTGGGGCTAGCTGAGTGAACTGGATTCACTGAGATAACTAACTGTCTTAGTTAGGTTTTCTACAGCTCTGAAGGTACACTCTCACCACAGCAACTCTTATAAAAGGAAAACATTTGGTTGGGGCTGGCTTATAGCTCACATATTTTGTCTATTGTTGTCACTGGAATAAGCCTTTTGGCATGCAGACAAACATGGTGTTGGAGAGGTAGCTGTGAGTTCAAATCTTGATCTTTGGTCATTACAAAGTGATGAGCTTCTGAGAACTCAAAGCCCACCCACTAGTGACACACTCCTTCCAAGGCCACACCCACTCCTCCAACAAGGTGGCCTATGGGGGCCATTTTCCTTTAAACCACCACATCACATGGTGGGAATAAGTCAGAGACTGATAAAGCAAGATACATAACACCCGCTCTGTCTTCTGTGCACACACATGGAATAAACCTGTACTGCAAGCATGCCTACCAGATACACATACAATGCAAAAAAAAAAAAAATGGAACTCATTCTTAAAGGAAACCATAAGATTATTTGATAATACAGAAAAGCAAATTGTGCTGTGTCCTTTTGATGTAGTAATCTCAAGAGCTGGGATCCTGGGATGGGGGTTCTGCCATTCTGGTTAGGAGGGATGGTATAAAGGGGTGGCACTGTGGAAAAGAATTAGTGAAGAAACAAATTCTGAGCATTATAAGAAGGTCATAAAATTTAGCTGATTGTGTTCTACTGAAAAGGAACAGCTCTGAGGAGACAAGAAGCCTAGAAAAATGTCTGACCAGATAAATGGAAGTGCTAGTTGCTGTAGGCAAAGGCCACAGGAAGATTTGTCAAAAGGGAGTCTTTTACTAAATGTAGAATGTCTGTTCTTCAGATCTGTATTCGTTTCTTCCTTTGACTTGAAACTGAGTTTCTTTATGAGGTATACAGTGCCAATGTCCTCAATACCACTCCCACTAAGTTATCAGAAATTACAGAAAAACTGACAAAATAAGGAAGGGGTCAAGGTTAAAATTTTAAAATGATATTCAATGGATAGTACAATGTGTGGAGATTCATTTTTCCACCCTTATGGGTTCGTAGGTAGTGGGGAGCGTGGGCTCAGCTTCCTGAGTCCACATCACCACCTTAAGGTATGACTTCACCACCCTTCCTGAGCGGCATTGTGTTAGGTGCTAAGCTACCAGGTCACCGTGGATGCAAGCATTTCAATTTTGCTGTAATCTGCAAAGGAGCTGCAGTTATTTTCTCTAGTGTGCACATAAACCAAATGTGGAGCCCATACTGCAGCTTACAGTAACAATGCCTACTGCTAAGAGCAAGAAGGAATGAGAAACCAACGTGTGCTACTTTGTCTGGGATGCTGCCCTTTTAATTATTTCTACTATTGCCACCATTTCTCTTTTTAGTCTTTTTCAAAATTTATTTGAAAAAAACAGTATTTGGGGAGCTGGAAATAAGACTTAACAGTGAAGAATACTCACTGATCTTGCAGAGGACTTAGGTTCAGTTCACAACCTATAACTCTAAATCCAGGAGATCTAATGCCATCTTCTGATCTCTAGGGCCTACTACATGTATGAGGTACACATACATTTACTTAGGCACACACACATATAGTAAAATAAATAGATGCTTTTAAAATAATTGTTTTTATTTTGAAGTGTGTGTGTGTGTGTGTGTGTGTGTGTGTGTGTGTGTGTATGTGAGTGAGTGGGCTCAGGTTTCTGAAAATTTCAGAGATGTCAGATCCCCTGAAGCTAGAGTCACAGGTGGTTAAGAGTCACCTGATGTTTGAACTTGGGTCCTTAAGCCACCCCTCCAACCCGGCCCAGTTTCTAACCACTAGAGGGCATTCCTGGCCAGTCTCTTGGTTCCCTAAGCTCCTCTCTTGATTGTTTGGAGACAGGCCTTAGAATCTTTTTCTGTCCCTCTTTACCCCTGAATCTACTAGTTGGATCTTTACTCAGCAGTCAGAAAAGTTGGGTCCCTCTCTTGTGTTGGAGTTCTACACATTTTAGAAAGCTTCACAGAAACACGCACCTCCCCCAACCCCAGCACCCACATATTAGTTTCCTGCATCCCTCCCTATTCCTCTAGCATTTCTTAATGTCTCCTGTTATGTCTATGTCCTTGAAGTCCCAAAGAAATTTGACATAGTCAGCTCAGGGCCACTGTGCTTTTGGTTCTTCTGCTAAACATGCTCTTTTCCTTTTTCTTTTTTTTTTTCTTATTCCATTTAAATCAGTCTTCATCTGTTTGGGTCACCATCACAAAATATCACAGTCTGGGGTGGCTTCCCAGAAGTTTATTTTCTTACATCTCTGGAGGCTGGAATATCAAGATAAAGGTTCTTGATGATTTTGACTTCAGTTGGGTACCTTTTTGCTACATCCTCACATGGCCTCCTTTCTAAGCATAAGTATATATATATATATATATATATATATATATATATATATATATGAGATCACTGAAAGAAGTAGGATCTCTCTAATCATAAATAGCACATGCTCATGACCTAATTAACCACCAACTGCAACTCAAAAGTCCTTTCTCAAAATATCATTAACTAGAGGCTAGAGGGTCTTCACAGCACTTTACAGCAATACACTTTTCCTCTGTAAGAAAGTTCATTTGCTTATATGTCTTAAACACTTCTAAGACTACATTATTTTACATAAAACCCCTTCGATCAATCAACTTGTCTCATCCTTATTCTTGCAGTAGTTATATGTGATAAAGTAAGTAGGTGTTCAAATATCTGTCAACTGGAATGATTGTTACCAATGGTGGAGTAACAGGTTTCTCTTCTCCGTTTGTAAATTAATAATGATTTATGTTGAATATTGGAAAAATTAAACATTTTTAAATGTTTAAATATATTTCTTGGTCGCTATGTCTATCTTTCTGTCTGTCAGATGTTAAGGCATCGTGCTTGTGTAACCAAAGAACAATTCACCAATCTGTTTTCTCTTTCTACCATATGGGTCCCAGGCATGGACCTCATGTACCCAGGCCCATGGGCAGCACTTTTATCTGCTAAATCATCGACATAGTCCAAAATGTTTTCTTTGTCTCCACTGATTGCAGTATCTTTGTACTCAAAGATAGTATATTTTCTCTAGCTTCCTTCAGAAATCCTCTACAAATCAACAGACAGGAATCAGCCAGCCTTTGTCCAAAATGTTCAAGGTCTGTGAACTTCCTTCATTAAAGAAGACTCCTTTTTGTTCTATGCTCTGACATTCACTCAGCCTCAGCAGAGGAAAGTTCAACCACGAACTTAATTAGAAAAAGAAAATTCACACCAAATGTGCAAACACTGAAAATAAGTTTATTATCCCTAACTCAAGGAGAAAGATATCTGTTGGCAATCATGGTGTGTCTTATTCATGTTGAAAAATAAAGGACAATTGAATGAATGAACTGAATTCTGAATGTTGTGGGAAGATGGTTCCTTGTTTATATATTTATTTTGCCAAATGGTGTCCTGTATCCACATTCGGAACATCTCTAAAGTAGATAAATGTGATTCTTTTTGTCAGTGCCACCTTGCAACAAATACATTCACAGCCCTGCATTTCCTCCAAAGTCCAGACTTTTGGCGCATTCTGCAGAGCATCTAGTAGAAATTCCCTTTTCCGTCTTGAAGTTGTTGTGGGTGAACTGAACGTTAAGCCTTTCTGGGTAACCTTGAAGAGAGATTTGAACTGTGTAGCAATCACAATCCATTACAATTGCCAGTGATCCCGGACAAATCAAAGTATGAGTTACAGTGACCAGAACCTGATACATTCATAGGACCCAGAAGTCATTTTCTGTTCCAAAGTCTCTTGGTTAGAGACAGAATGCACAAGATGAACACAGCTCTGCTAGAAAAAAAAAAGAGCATGAAGATTCTTATGTCAGTTCTCCTTTCTGTATCTAGTCACACAACAGCACTGGGGTCATCCTGTCCCTTTGTGAATTCTCATTTGCAGATTTCAAACGAGTATTCAAACAGGACTGAGAAATGTTGCAGCAAAACTCTAACACCAGGTTCCACTTCTCTAAGCAATCTTGAAAGATAGAGCCAAAGCCATTAACTTTGTAAGAAATGAGACAAAATATTCAAAATTTAAATGAAAATTTTAGTGTGTTTATATCTGTAATTTGTAATTAACCACTCTTACATCCATTTACAAAAATATTTTTTAATTTGCATATGAAAATTATTTTTGACCCAAACTGAGTTTAATGAAGAATGGAGCTAGAAATTGTCTAGTCTTTAAAAAGGTTACCTCTAATTTTGTTTAAACTAAAGTTGCTGAAAAGTCTTCTGTTTCTTGAGTAAGCATGACAAGGGGATCCAAGTTCTCATCGAAGTGTTGATTTCATTTAATGTATTAGGGATGGAGAGAATAATAGATAATGGCTCTTCAGAGCAGCTTCTTAAGCTACCAAGATAGAAAAAGACACATTTTATATGTATATGTGTGTGTGTGTGTTTGTAATGTGTCTATAATATGTATTATTGTGGGTGGAGAAAGGGCACAAACACATGAGTGTAAGTGTGCAAGCCAGAAGCCAGCTGTGATTGTTGATGTTGGTTCTTGTCTCCCACCTTGTTTGAGACACAGTCTCTGATCTTACCTCTAGTTAAGTCAAGAGCATTAGTGCACTCTCCAGTTTCCACTGCCTATTTCACTGTAAGATGCAGCATACAGACACAGTCAGTATTCTGCTTTACATGCATTCATAAGATCTGAACTCCTGCCCTCCTGCTTGCTCAGCAAGCAATCTATCCACTGATCCATCTCCTCCATTCCAAATTGTATATTTCTAACTATATAGTATGTCTGAGAATCCTACAAATTGCAGTATATCTATACAGCTTCTAAGCATAATCCTCATTCTAGTGACAATAGATTTGTATGGACTGAGACATGGGGAAAGTTCATTGATGAGTTTCAAATATATCCAGTTTCACAGACTTAGATATAAATGTCTTAAGTTGCTCAATAGATGCAAGAATTCATGAAAGGATGGATTCCCATTCATTCTCAACTTGGTGATATTTTGTTTATATTTTCTAGAGACAGACAAGAAGAATAACTATTTACTATATTCACAAAAAATCACCTTAACTATGTAGTCTGGAAACTATTAGTTGGTAGTTTTTCTTCCCTTTCAAAGACCTGGCACCATGAAATAATGTCAGTGTGATGTCCTGCATATGTTAAAACACTCTCAGATTTAATTCTATTTTTTTTCTCCAAGTCAAGTCACACCAGGGACAGAGGCTCTGATCTGAGTGAGCCTTACTGAACAGGAGTCAGCTATTTTCATTGACATTGCTAGTAACAGTGAGTCCTCTCTGACCTATCCCTCTGCTTTTCATTTGCATTCTAGCCTGGCTTAAAGAGAGTTGATTGCCTGTCCCGGATTGCTTCTTGCACAGTGTTGATTTAGTGGTTACACTGGGCTATATAATTCATCTGGTGCTCAGTCTCGTAAGGCTTGGCTTATATGGCATACATACTGAATAGCTGTCTAGAAACTTTAGTTTTAGGTCAATAAGAGCAGCAGAGGAAAATCTTTGCTCAAGAGATGTTCCCAGTGTAGTATTAATTCCAGTGACGGCTGACTATAAATGGTCTATAAGAGGTAGACCATTTGTTGTTGTTGTTTTCAAGACAGGGTTTCTCTGTCTAGCCCTGGCTGGCCTGTAGACCAGACTGTCCTTGAATTCACAGATATCTGCCTGCCTCTTCCTCCCTTTGCTTCCTTAATTCTGGCATTAAAAGCATGTACCACCATCACTTGGTGGTAGATGGTTTTTGGTGTGGTTTGGGGATAGACTATAGAGAAGGTTATTACATGTAGTAAAACCTATGAAGGGATTGGTATTTTAAATACACTTACATCTAGTAAAACCTATAATCAGATTGATACCTGATCAAGCACACGTGTGTGTGTGTGTGTGTGTGTGTCTTTCTGTATGGTCAATATATATTTATAGATAGTATGGAGATTTTTTATAGCAGCCACAGTTGGGGATTTTAATCAGTGAATTTATCAAGTATGTTGCAAGGAAAAATCAAAATAATGAATAACATGTGACATATTAAGGCAACAGATAAATAGTAAAACATCATCAAACTGGGCACTCAAAACATCCTGCAGAAGGCAACTAGGCAGTCAGCTGAAATTCCTGATAGACAGAGTCCTGGACAGAGCAAAGTATTATGAACAAGTAAGAAAAGACAGAGATGATATCAACTTAGGAGCTAATATCATTTAGTGGAATTATCCTGGGCAAGTTCAGGCTATCTGCTGGAGTTTTTAATTAAGCTTTTACTATGTGGTTGAGGTTCTCCTGGCAGAACGTATGGTTTCTCTTCCCACTGTAGGCACATGCACATCATGGAACAAACAACACCTGTTAGAAATTGTTTATTAATTTATAGCTCTTGTTGAAGTCATGATGGCTTTACTCTTAAGATCTCTTCATGTTCTCTTCCCTACCTGTCACAAAGTTAGAGTTGCTGACCTGTACCCAGATGAGAGACTTTGGAGGACATTTGAGACAACCCTCTTTGAGCCTAAAATGAGAGTTACAACACACTTCCTGGCCAGCTTCTCAGTGATTTCAAACAGCACTTGACAATTTACTGATATCATGGACATATGCACACATGTATAAGTTCATATCCATTTAATCACTTTTCAGCCTTTGGGCTGAGACCAGGTTGAATATCTGTTCTTATCAGTTTAATACAGGTGTCTATTTATCTCTCCAATCAAGTGATGAGGAAACAGGCCCAGAGAACCGTATGGGCTGAATAGAAATGTGTTCCCCCATTTTCTTAAGTCCTCAGAGCCAGCATCTTTGATTACAGTTAGAAAGTGGCCACACTCCCATGCGGTCATATGAATGGGGCCTTATCCTGTGAGATTAGCAATCGTAACAGAATAACTGCTAGGGTCTCACTCCCCCTATGTGAAGATGCAGGAATGATTTCTTCATAAACTGAATTGTTCATAAAACAAGCTCATGGAACTGTTAGATTTTCAATCTGTGTTGGTCATGCCACCCAGAATGTGGCATTTTGTTACAGAGTGGACGAATAGAATTATTAGGGGACAATGCGAAGACAGCACAAGTAGGACATGATGGAGACTGGAACTTAAGATTATTCCCTAAGACTGTATCATTCTTCTCCTTGATCCATTTTCCATAGGATTTCCTTTCTCCCATCTGTTAGAATATGGTAGGTTAAACTGTAATAATAAGTAGTCCCATGCCACAGTGGCTTAAATAAAAAGATTTGTTTCCACCAAATACCCACTATGGGTCATGTGGAGTCGATATTCTGTGACATCTTTGATCAGGGACCCAAGCTGATGCGATTGTGTAATGACACAAAGGAAAAAGAGTCCTTGTCAAATCATGTATTTTTGTCAAATTTTGTCTAAAACATTGCCACACATCTTAAAATATATATTTATTATATTTAAGTCAGGCATAGTGGGACACACCTTTACTCCTAACACTTAGGATGAAGAGACAAGAGAGTTTGAAGCTAGTCATCTCTACATGGTGAGTTCTATGTAGGTTAGGGCTCTATAGTGAAAACCTGTCTTAAGAAAAACACTTATTTTATTTGTATATGTATGTGTGTATTTGTGTGGAAATGTCATCATGTGTATATGAAAGTCAGAAGAAAACTTTTGGGATTCAGTTCTCTCCTTCTTTCACATGGTTTGCAAGGATAAAATGCAGGCCATCAGACTTGGTGGGAAGAACCTCTGCTATCTGAATTATCTTTTTATTATTATTTTTGAAACAATTTTATTTTACATACAAATCCCAGTTCCCTCTCCCTCCAGTGCTCTGGCTTAGCCCATCTTCTGCCCACCCCATTCCAGATCCACTCCTTATCTGAGCATCTTGCTACCCTTTATAGACCAGTTCCGTTGTTTTAGCTACTCTAGGAAATTGCTTAATGTGATCATTAAATTTCTAATTCCATCGCATGATTCCTGGTGGACAAAGGCAGAAATTTTATCTAAAAAATCAGAGAAGTTATAGAAGAACTGAGGTACCACTACCAAATTTTTCTATTTTCTTTCCTCTCTCAGTATTGTCATCTCTTCATAGATAGAGTTCATCTATCCAATGTAACTGCTCTACCACTGAGCTACATCTCCAGCCTTAGCCAAGAAAATATCAACTGTATTTTTGTTCTTTTGTTTGAAACCCTTGACAGTACTAAGCATTATTTAAAACTGCCAGTCTGAAAGGTAAAGTTAGAGGGTATGTTTACATTCAGGGTGAAAGCATCCATTCTGTTGCTGAACTCATTACAGGATCATGAGGTTTTATTTTTAGATCAGGATCTTTCCAAACAAGTAATGTAATCAGATAGCTCATTACCATCCTGTCCCCTAGAGAAATGAAATGCCTTTCATTTCTAGGAAGGACAACCCAGACTCTAGCACCTAACCATCCATGCCTTAGTGCTACATTTCTAGTCTTGACAGTATGTCTGCTGTGCATTATTCTCCTCATGGTCAGTGGAACTCTAGCATGTGGGTGGCTGATACTGGTATTCGGAGTTGTGGCTTGCTGATGCCCAAGGAAGAAACAACACTTGTTTTCAGTGAAGTGGTTAATAGTGATGGTCACCTTGCAGGATCTAGAATCTGCTATACCCTCTTTGCATGCCTGTGAGGAAGTTTCTAAGGAAGATAAATAGAAGTTAACCCTCTCTAAATGTGAGCAGTACCATTCTGAGGTCTGGCATTCTTTACTTGTTTTTTTACTTTGGTCTTATGCTCCATCAACCAACCAGAATAAGCGTTTCCTACACTGTTACTTTCATCACGTATTTTTTACAGAAAGAAAAAAAACTAACTAGTATGCTTTTCCACAACTAGTCAGGGTCTAGGGTTGATCTTAATGTCTAGTTTTAGGTGACTTTTTTTTAACCTTCCTTCTGTTCATTTCCCTTTTAAAAATTTCTCTTAAAACATTTTATCTTTGCTTTTAATCAACACTATAAACTGTAGAAGGCTCTAAGGATTATCTATTTCACAGTCATTTATATTTATCAATTTTCTATCCATAAGTATGAATAGAATTTACCCCAGAAAGTCTCACTGATTAAAAGCCAGTCCAAGTTCTTCCACCTGGTAGCCAAGCTTCCTTCTATGCTCTCATATTCTCACAGTTTGAATTTCTCTTGCCATTTCTGCTCATAGACAAAATACTCTCCTCATTGGAAGAGTGACTGAGATCAGACAGGCTCCACAGCCTATCTCTGAACACTTGAACAGGCTTTTAACTCATCCAGGTATGTTCTGTCTCATCCACCTGTTACTACCATCATCCAGACCCCCACTTATCCTTCTCTCATGAGCCTGTTAGTTGACTCCTGTAGAGAAAGGTCAACTTTTGATATTATGACAAAGGAAAAACATAATCAGGCTGGTCAAAGATGTCTCATAATATCTCTTTTACTTACATTACATTTAAAAATTGACGTGGTAGTCCTCTTTGGTTAATGAATAAAGAAACTGCTTTGGCCTGATAGGGCAGAACTTAGGTAGGTGTGGAAGACAGAACTTAATTCTGGGAGGAACAAAGCAAAGTCAGAGAGATGCCATAGATCTTCCAGAGACAGATGCTGGAAATTTTACCAACTAAGCCACTGCCACATGGCAATACACAGATTAATAGAAATGGGTTAAATTAAGATGTAAGAATTAGCCAATAAAAAAACTAGAGCTAATGGGACAAGCAGTGATTCCATTAATACAGTTTCTGTATGGTTATTTCAGGGACAAACTAGCCAGGCATCCAGGATGAACAAGAAGCCCACTCCCTGTAACAAAAAATTTATATATATGTATATTTACCTCTTAATTACTCTTTCAGAAGATAAGACTTTGTTGGGGAGAAGGTAAGATGGGTAGGTTTAAATTACCTCAGCTTCATTTGCATGGCATGTTGCATTGGTACTTGGCTTTCAGAACCTCTGACTGACTGCTCTCCAGAGCTTACATGGCTTGTGATCCTTATCCTTTTCTCTCATTTTAAAATGAAAGTATTAACCATATGTTTCTTTCTTTCTAGGTACAGACCGTTATCTTATTAAGATTACACTGAAGATTAAAGTTTATTTTTAGAAAGTCAGCAATATCTGTAGTTGTCCTTTAAAAAGAAACGAAGTGTCTTGCTTTCATGAAATTTAGTTTGTAGCTTTTTTTTCTGAGTGTTATGGCTTTAAGATAATGGCACACAATGGAAATGCTTGTAAAGACCATCTTGATCTGGAATCAAGAGAAAATGTGGAATTGGGAGAAAGGTCAGAAACCAGCACTATAGTAAAAAAGAAATCATATTTCTTCATGACTGTATTAGTCAGGGTTCTCTAGAGGAACAGACCTGGAAATACTCATACACACAAACAAACACACACACACACACACACACACACACACACAAACTGTTAAAGGAGATTTTCTTTTTGTAGGTTAACATAGATAGGGCTTGGTATTCTAACAGTGGCTATCTGCATACAGAAGGATCTATCAAGAAAGCTGTGTGCCTCAGCATCCAATTTGATGCTGATAGTCTGGATGATTCCTAGGGAGTTGCTGGTCTTCAATCATTGTTGAAAGAGTGGAGAGTCTCAAGTCTGAAGTCAGTGAAGAATGGCAGTAGAAACAGCAAAAGAGAAATATACACTCACCAGAAATCTGTAAAGGCAGGCAAACAACACTGACTTTTCTCTAGAGTGTTGTGTGGGTGTGTCTCCTTCCAACACTGAGGGAACATCTTCTCTATTCAGCTAGTACTACCTAGAAATGTTCTGACACATCTGTCCAGAGGCGTATCATTTAGTTCATTACATAAAGTGGACCTTCAAATTTAACAAGATCACATAGATATTCAAAACTGTTTCATATATTCTCTTTGATTTTTAAAATACTTTTTTACTAGATTATAACAATATACTCCCATTGACATTGCTCATTTTTCTCATATTTGGAAGCGAACTGTCAGTTTTACACTGATTATTTGAGTATAACCTCCCTTTGTCCTCTAGTGGTTTTTAAGTCTTTTCTTCTAGCTTTGGTTTTCAGTTGTTGATCTATGTTCTAACCAAAAATTAATTTCCTTGAGCTCACACTTAGAAGTATTCCACACTGTGATGGTTAATCTTGATAGACAACTTACGTGGCTCTGGATTCACCTCAGAGACAAATCTCTGTTTTTCTCTGAGGGAAGTTCCAGAGAAGCTGAACTGAGAAAGGAAGACCAATCATAAACATGGGTGGTATACTAATGGACTGGTATCTAGCATGAATAAAAAGGGATAAAAGAAAAGGTCAGATGAATGCCATAATTTCTTGCTTGCTGTTTTCTAATTCTCACAGATACAATCAAGTGCCCCAGCTTCATGCTCCTGCAGCCATAGATGAGAGCTGTTCTCCTTAGAGTGCATTTTCCACAATGGATATTTCCTATCAACTGAGAGCCTTTCCTTCTATGTTATTGAAGCCAGATGTTTTAGCATAGTAATGAACCAAGTAACAGACACCCCCAACAACTGCATTAGTAGATTAGAACCTTTTGTTCTAAGCATAAAGCAAGCATAGTTTTGGTCACCATAGTTGATAATTTTTGAATTATAATATCAGTTTTTAGACATGTTGGCCCCAGGATCCTTGACATTCTTAATTTTCTAGGACCTCAAAGAAGTATTATTTGTATAAATTTAACATGTGGGTATTAGTCATGTTAGAAAATACATTGCAAAAAACCTTAAATTCCAAGAAGCTCCAGCACTTTCATTAACCATCAAAGTGATGACGTTCTCATGTGATGGCTATATTTTTCTATCAGCTTGACACAAAATAGGATCATATGAAAGAAGAAACTTTGGGGAAAGCCTCCATCCTATTGGCCTATAGGTAAATCTGTGGTGCATTTTCTTCATTAATAGTTGTTGTGGGAGTGTCCATCCCATGGTGGGTGGTGCAACCTATGGGAAGGTGGTCCTGAGTTATGTAGAAAGCAATCTGAGCAAGCCATGGGCAGGAAGACAATAAGGAGCCGTAACAGACCTCCAAGATTCCTGCTTCCGTTTCTGCCCCTACGTTCCTGCTTATACACCTGTTTTGAATTCACCTCATGAGGGATTGTGATCAAGATGTCTAAGTCAAATAAACCCTTTCCTCCCCAAGTTGTTTTGACCACTAAAATATTTTAGATATATACTATTTCATGGGTATAAATGTTTTGTGTGCAGGAATAAATGGTTATCATGTGATGCCTGGTTCCTATTGATGTGAGAAGAGGTATCAGATCCCTGGGAACTGGAGGTACACTTGGCTGTAATTTACCATGTGTGTGTTGGGAACCAAACTGAGGTCCTTGACATAAGCAACAACTTCTCATAGTCACTGAACCATCTCTCTAGACTCTTGATCATGCTTTTTTTTCACAACCCAAAACAGCAAACTAGGATAGCTCACAAGCCAAGTAGGCACTGGAAATGTTCACTTGAAAGAGAAGAAGAACATAAAAAAAAATGAAGAATTCCTTAGCATTGCTATAAACAATGTTCCTTTCAGATCCACGAACAACTTCAGAAGATTCTGAGCAGTCATAGCCTGCCCTTGAGAAACAGTGAGCCATAACCTATGCAGAATCTTTAGCTACTTTGTTCTGAAAGGGAGGAATTAATGCCAAGAGGTCTAGGAAACTCTGTACCTCTAAGTATCTCCTTCTTCATTTTATGTAGGTACATAGCAGCATGGTACTCTCAGGTGACTTTCCATGGAGGAGTCTTGATCCTAGTTCATATTAGTCATCTTCCTGAACAACATAGATCTGGCTGACTGTTGGTTTCAGTTCAATGCCGAGAACACCATGAGATACATGTACGGCTTAATATAAACATCCAGAAAAACAGACAATAGAAAGACTCAAGACCATCACTTTATGATAGGGTTTGTCTCTACAAGTGTGTCACGCTAAAGCCCTGTTGTAAGTTCTAACAGTTTCATTGGGAGAGTACAAGTCAGACTGTTCCTTAAGAGGCTGACAGGCAAGGAGGGGGGACTAAATGTAGATTGATGTATTTTGCACTTAAATGTTTAAGACAGCTGACTTCCAGGCTTTTCTTCTTCTCTAAGACATGGCCTTGGTGAACTCAGCATTCCTCATTATCAGGAACTGACCTGCTGGACATTCAAGGCTCCCATTGGAAGGTATCTCTGGTGAGAAGCAGCTTGCTTCCCTGTCTTTGTCTGGATTGTCCAGTCCCCTGTGAATGAAAACACCAGCCAGTTCTGAGGGATAAATGGAAATCATCTAATCCCCAGACACATAAAATCACAAACCTTCTAGCAGACTCAGACTCCATCTTTGAGCCACCTTCTCAATCTGGGGAGCCTATCTCTTTGTGTAGTTTGCTGTGTGCTACATTTAATAAAACCTGAATGAGTGCTAAATTTTTACTTTTCCTGCCCTTTTTATCCTTTATATCTATAGAGAAAAAATAATTTCCTACAACTCTGGAAATCCTCACCAAAATGACCTTAATTTATGCTACATTGTAACTATGTTGGTAAGATTGAAACATATGAACCTTAGAATGTGCCCAAAAGTTTCACATGCTTCATGTCCTTTAACTTCCACAATAGGTGTCAACAACTTTCCTTTTTGAGCAACTTCATACCCCATCCTTGCATCTTATCTCCAGCTCCATCCTATGCTAGGGTTCCAATAAAGACTGTGAAACATTTTGGATGGTTTTCAAGAGTTCTTTAGAAACGTTGTTATCTTGGACAGATAGACAGAGAGGCAATAGCATGGTGGGAGTTCTGAGAAGGGGTTAGGCTTGCCACCAAAGATAGACAGCATGGTACAGTCTCTGATGAAAGCAATAACAGTTCACATGACAGAAGAGGCATCTTATACTCACCTCTGAGGGAGAAGGAGGTTTCACAGTACAAGCCTTTAGCAAGGCTCTCTGATTTCAAGCAAAAGGCAGGGAAAGAGGAGAGGAACAGATGTGTGGCAACCAAAATCCCTTTTGATTTTGATGTAAACTCAAAACTTCTCCAGGGAAGAGAAGCTGGCTCCAGGAAATCTGTTAGCTAGGGACTCACCGATGATGCCTAAGTAGCTTGCCGGTATCTCTGGGAGGAAAACATATGCTGAAGATGTGGCCTAAGCACTGGGTGGGTTTCTAACATTACATTCTAAGGCTTTTCAATCTCCCTGCATTGAAAGTTAACTATTTTGGGGTTAGAGAGAAGGCTCTTCGGTAGAGAGTACTGGCTGCTCTTCCAGGATACCCAGCTTGGCTTCCTAGCACCCACATGGTGCTCATGACTGTCTGTAACTCCAGTATCAGAAGATGTGATGCCCTCTTCTAAACTCTTTAGTTCATGTACATAGTACATAGACATACAAGCAATCACTCACCCACATACAGAAAAGTAAAACAAACAAAATTTTCTTTAAAAAAAGTTAAGTAGTTTAGTCCTACATTTTTAGATCATACTCAAATCCAAATGTCAATGTAGTTAAGAATATTAGTCATCAGTGTCACCTGGGCATTGGTAGCAGCCTCTTGTGTTTCATAGGTATAGTAGGGGCCTTCAGTAGACATCTGTTTCTAGTTTTAGAGAAAGCTCCACTGTATATGAGTTACACTCAAGGTTTCAAGAGGAGAGTAGTTTGGGTCCTTTGATTTTGGCAACATGAAACTACCAACAAGTTTCTAAGTGAAGGAATAGAAAGGACATGGAAATTTGGGTTCAACTCTTGATTCTGTCACTAAGTGCCTAAATGAGCTTAAAAGCAGTGTTCCAGTCAGTTTTGCAAGTGTGCTTTGAGCTCGTTTATATAAGGAAATCTTCACTGGTTAAAAAACCCATAGTGAGGTGTAATATGCTATTGCTTCTATTCTATACCAGGATGCCTTTATCCTTGGCCTACAGTCTCTGTGAATCTACTTTGCCAGTTCTATGTAGATCACTTGCCCTTGACTTCTTCGTGCTTCATTTTTTTTTTCAGTTTGTTTTCAGTTTTTTTTTTTTCTCATGGTTTTTTTTTTTTATATTTAAAAATTTCCATCTCCTTCCCTCCTCCTCCCCCCTCCCTCCCCTCCTTCTCCCCCTTCTCTCCCCTCCTTCTCCCCCTTCCCTCCCCTCCCCTCCACCCATACCTCCCCTCCCTCCCTCTCAAGGCCAAGGAGCCATCAGGGTTCCCCACTCTATGCTAAGACCAAGGTCCTCCCAACTCCCCCCAGGTCCAGGAAGGTGATCGACCAAGCTGAGAAGGCTCCCACAGAGCCCGTCCATGAAGAACAATCAGAGCCCAGAGCCATTGTCCTTTGCTTCTCAGTCAGCCCCCGCTGTTGGCCACACTCAGAGAGACGGGTTTGGTCGCATGATCCATCAGTCCCATTCCAACTGGAGTTGGTGATCTCCCATTAGTTCTGTCCCACCGTCTCCATGAGTGAACGCACCCCTCTCGTTCCTGACTCGTGCTTCATTTTTAAATAAGTAGTTCTCCCCTTCCAAATATGAGTAGCAGCTCTCCTGACTAAGCTTGCACTTAGGAATAGGGCTTTCAACACAGAATCAGCTATCGCAAAAGTTGTCCTTAAATAAGAAGAAATTTCGCCTGCCCTTATCTAATTTAATTCTTTATTTTAGGCCTACAATAAATACGAAAGCATATCTGAAGGATTGAACAATGTTTTTCATCTTCTTCACTGTCACAAAAACTTTTTTATTTTTGCTGCATTATAAAGTTCCAAATGCCTGGTGGGCAGGGGACATGTTTACGTAGTATGTATGCATGTGTGTTTATGTGAAAGCTAGTTGTGAATGGTCAGTTTACATGGCTCCTGTGCTCAGGTTAAAGATGCGAAAGTGTGCTTGATTGTAATGTGGGTTCAAGGACTCTGAGTGCAGGATTTCATTTTTCTGGCAGACACTTTACCTCCTCCATAGAGTTTCATTTTCAGAGGTATTTATCTATCCATATTTTTATTATTTAAAATTTATTATTATATTAACCAAGAACCCTACTGTTGCTAATTTGAAAATATTATGTCTTTTTTCCCCTCTGGCTGTTTTTAAGCCTTATCTTTTATTTGTAGTGTTTGTAATAGATAATTCATAAGGTGTCTAGCTCTGCTTTTCTCTTCCTCCCTTCTTTCTTTCATTCATTTTTCTTTCTATTTATTTTATTTAAGAATTCTAGTAACTTTTAAAGCTTTTAAAATTATTTTTTATTTTTATTATTTTTTTCTGTGTAACTGTTCAAATTTGTGTGCTCTGTGTGTATATGGGAGTTCTCTGAGACCAGAAGATGGCATTGGCTCTCTGGAACTTGAGCTACAGGAAGTTACAAGCAGACATATGGATGCTGGGAATTGAAATCAGGTCCTCAACAACATCAGCAAGTAATTTAACCACAGAGTCATCCCTCAAATTTTTAACTTGATGTCTTTATCTGTGGGAAATTCTTTATCATTATTTCTTCTAATATTTCATCTGCTTGTTTTGTTTTGCTAGTGTCATATTGTTTCACTTTCTCCTAAATTCTTCTTAATTTGCTGTGAGATAATATTTTATTAAAGCATCACCCAGTTCAATATCAAATTGCTCTGTCATCAGTCTGGTTTTGTATACATTTACTGTTATAAATTTTGCTTAATATATTTTCCAAGCTCATGTTATTCTTCCTCTTATTTCCATCCAATTTGTAAAGGTATATCTGTTCTGTAGAATAAGTTTTATTATGAATGATAACTATCTTGGGAAACACATTGGCTCTAACCACGGTGATTCTGAATTAAATTTTGTGGTGTCAAAACAAGAATTATGCATTGACCAAGTACCATGTTTATTTGAGCTACAGATCTTCAAAACAGCAGGGCTCAATAATGTGGTTTTTTTTTTTTTTTTTTGGTTTTCGAGACAGGGTTTCTCTGTGGCTTTGGAGCCTGTCCTGGTACTAGCTCTTGTAGACCAGGCTGGTCTCGAACTCACAGAGATCCGCCTGCCTCTGCCTCCTGAGTGCTGGGATTAAAGGCGTGCGCCACCACCACCCGGCTTAGGGCTCAATAATGTTAACATAGCAAGCACACAACACATGTTCGTGGAGAGAATAATTATATGCATGAGATTGGAAGTAAGCCCCTTTAAAATCTCTTCTCAAACTCACCCCTAATTTGATGGTGAAATGCCCTGTCCATTAACTTATATTTCATACTTGCTTGCTTCCCACCCACTGTGAAATTATAACATGTGGAGCAGGCTATACTATCAATATGCATGACCTATCAAATGGTAGACAAGGTGAGCCACCTAATATACATAAGAAGAATTTTTAGTTTGCATATCATGACTTTTTTATTAATATTATGTTGATATTCCATAATGTTGGATAAGCAAATCGACTTTGCCAATTACAACTTGATCTCATGCCTTCAACGAGTTCAATGTAGCAGAATTCTGAATATTTGCATGGGCAAGATTAGCAGTTACCTCACATTTTACAGTGACCAAATTAAAGAGAGAAGGGGGAAAGAAGCAAATTAGATTTCCAAATCAGGAGGTATAGGAAGTTTTCACAAAACATCTAAAGATGACCTCTATGTCTAGACATGGAAAGAAACAATGCTAGTGGAATTATTATCAGTGACTTTATGTCCAAGTATTTTATCTCAGTTACCTCATGTTTTAATGAAATAAATCATCCTAGGGACACCTGTGAACTAGGTAATTAACAGCAACACCTCATCCCCTAAGTGTGTTCACAGATGTGTAACCACAATTTTTAACTCAGGTTCTTGGTTTTGAAATATAAACAGAATTTCATGTCTCAAGGTACCTGGTGCTTTGGTCTTCACATCCCTATCATCCTGAATATCTGTTACGCTAGAATGACAATCTCTTCCTCTTCTGAATGCTTAGCTTTAAGCGACTTCTGTGATAATTTCTACCCTAAAATTTGACCTCAAAATAGTTGAGGCCCACTGTACTCCTAGAAAACTTCACCATCCCCAAACCCAAGATTTGGTCCAATAATTGAAGCATTTCTAGGCTTTTTTGTCACCATAGGAATGTATAAATTTATACTGCATCAGTTGTTATGAAAGATGAAGAATGAACTTAAGGTTTGCTCAGTCTCATGCCTGGTGATGTAAGTATAGTCAACAACTTGTGAAGGGAGAAGTCATGGATCCTAGAGGAAAACCTTTTACTGCCATTTTCCTTCTAAATATTTATCACTATATCCACAAATAAGCACACTTCTCACCTCTAATCAGAAAAGCCCTTTTTTTCCCAATAGTCAGGGGCTAGTACGAAATCTTGTATTCAATCAAATTGCAGAGAGTAAATGACCATGACATGTCAAGACCCAATTGGTATATTTATAAAACAGTACATACATCTAAGACTCAAGTAACATAGAGGTAGTGGGACTAGAAATATTGTGAGAACTGTAGAAGCAGGATGTTTGCTGTAAGATAGTGTCTTCTAGACATGACATGCATTCTGAACTCATGAATTCTCAAAAATATGATTGCCTATAAGCAACCTGTATAATGACCACACCATTCAACATGGCAAATGTGATGGGAGAATTTCACAAGGCTTCATGTTTAAATGAAAAATTATAGACAATCTATTGAGAAGTTGTCACTTATTTGGGAATGAGACCTTGTTAGGTTATACAGTCCCAATGGTCATTGCTAAATGCACATGCAATGAGCTATACTAAATGCACTCAGTAGAATATATGCATATATGTATGTGTTTATGTATATTGAGAGCAAATATTTGCTTTCCTTGTCCATGAAGATACAGTGTTACTCATATATATGCATATATATATATATATATATATATATATACATATATATACTGTAACATAGTCAAATTGCAGAGAATAAGTGGCAATAATATGCCAAGCCCAAATTAGTACAACTAATGAACAATCCCTACATAAGGTTCAATGAATGATGAGGAAGTGGGGCTAGAAAGATTGTGATGCAGAGGACCAAGAAACATATAAATATGTATGTGTGTGCATCTATACATACATATATCTATGCATATATATGTAAACAATAACACTTATAGAAGAGACCCTGAATCTGAAAGGGTATGAAGGTAAGGAATATTTAGAAGGGAGAGATGGAAAGGCGGAAATGATATAAATACAATGTACTCATGTATCAAGTTCTAAAAAAATTATCTTTTTTTCCAGTTTATTTATTTTTTATTAAAAATTGCCATCTCCTCCCCTCCTCCTCCCCCTTCCCTCCCCTACCCTCCAACCACACCCCCACTCCCTCCCTCTTGGGGCCAAACAGCCATCAGGGTTCTCTACACTATGTTGAGTCCAAGGTCCTCCCAACTCCCCCCAGGTCCAGGAAGGTGAGCAACCAAACTGACAAGGCTCACACAGAGCCCGTCCATGTTGTAGAGACCAAGCCCATCGCCATTGTCCTTGGCTCCTCGGTCAGCCTCCACCATCAGCCACCCTCAGAGAGTCCGATTTGGTCGCATGTTCCATCAGTCCCATTCCAAGTGGACTTGGTGGTCTCCCATTAGTTCTGTTCTGCCGTCTCAGTGGGTGAACGCATCCCTCATGGTTCTGACTTTCTTTCTCATGATCTCTCTCCATCCGCTCCTCATCAGAACTTTGGGAGCTCAGTCCGGTGCTCCAATGTGGGGCTCTGTCTCTATCTCCATCCATCGCCAGGTGAAGGTTAATGCTCACAGTGAGCCCGTCCATGCTGTAGAGTTCACATTCATTGCCGTTGTTCTTGGTTTCTCAGTCCTCCTCCACCGTCAGCCACATTCAGAGAGCCCGGTTTGGTCCCCTGTTCCATCAGTTCCATTCCAACTGGACTTGGTGGTCTCCTGTTAGATCTGTCCCACTGTCTCAATGGGTAAACGCACTCCTCACGGTCCTGACTTCCTTGCTCATGATCTCCCTCCTTTTGCTCCTCATCGGGACCTTGGGAGCTCAGTCCGGTGCTCCTATGTGGGGCTCTGTCATTTTCTCCATCCAATGCCAGGTGAAGGTTCTATGGTGATATGCACTGAACCTGTTAGAGGAGAAAGTGGGAAGTACTCTACAACATTTGGGCACAGGAGACCGCTTCCTACGTATAGCCCCAGCAGCACAGACATTAAGGGCAACATTGAATAAATGGGACCTCCTGAAGCTGAGCAGCTTCTGTAAAGCAAAGGACACTGTCACTAAGACAAAAAGGCAGCCTACTGACTGGGAAAAGATCTTCACCAACCCCACAACAGACAAAGGTCTGATCTCCAAAATATATGAGGAACTCAAGAGACTAGATTTTAAAATGCTAATGAACCCAATTAAAAAATGGGGCACTGAACTCAACAGAGAATTCTCAACAGAAGAAGTTCGAATGGCCAAAAGACACTTAAGGGCATGCTCAACCTCCTTAGCAATCAGGGAAATGCAAATCAAAACAACGTTAAAAAAATTATCTTAAAAAAATAAATGATGGGCTTAAAAGGAACTCATCAAGAGGGAAACTGTTTGTATAGGAGTTCAAAATCAGTTTTGTTCTTCAGTTTTACTGATGGTCATACGCTACTATGTGTGACATTTTATTTAATGCATGCAAAATTCAAGGTGTCGTTGTTTTTTTACCACTGAGTAGTACTATAAAGTGTCTATGTTCCACACCTTCTTTATCCATTCTTCTATTGAGGGGCACCTAGGTTGTTTTCATTCTCTTAACTTGTGCCTTTTTGTAGGTGAATTGAGTCCATTAATATTAAGTGATATTAAAGACCAGTGGTTGTTAAATCCGGTTATTTTTTCTGGTGGTAGAGTTTGCGTGTTTTCCTTCTTAGAGTTGTGCTGGTGAAGGGTTGTCAGATGCTTGTGTTATTATGGGTGTTGTTGGCTTCCTTGGTTTGTGATTTTCCTTCTAGTATTTTCTGTAAGGCTGGGTTTGTGGCAATGTATTGTTTAAATCTGTTTTTGTCCTGGAATATCTTGTTTTCTCCATCAATGGTAAATGCAAGCTTTGCTGTATATAGTCGTCTGGGCTTGCATCCATGGTCTCTTAGTGTCTGCAGTACATCTATCCAAGACCTTCTGGCTTTCATGGTTTCCATTGAGAAGTCAGGTGTAATTCTGATAGGTTTCCCTTTATATGTTACTTGACCTTTTCCCTTGCAGCTCTTAATATTTGTTCTTTATTCTGTATGTTTTGTGTTTTGATTATTATATGGCAGGGGGATGCTTTTTTTTGATCCAGTCTATTTGGTGTTCTGTATGCTTCTTCTACCGTCATAGGAATATCCTTCTTTAGGTTGGGAAAGTTTTCTTTTATAATTTTGTTGAATATATTTTCTGGGCCTTTGAGTTGTAACTCTTCTTCTTCTACACCAATTATTCTTAGGTTTGGTCTTTTCACAGTGTCCCAGATTTCCTGGATGTTTTGTGTTAAGAATTTGTTGGATTTGTTTTGTTCTTTTATCAGTGAGTTTATTTCCTCTATACTATCTTCAGTGTCTGAGATTCTTTCTTCTATCTCTTGTATTCTGTTGGTAATACTTGTCTGTGCAGTTCCTGTTCGTTTACCCAGATTTTCCATATCCAGCCTTCCCTCGGTTTGTGTTTTTATTTTTATTTTTCAAGTCTTGAACTGTTTCCCTTACCTGTTTGTTCCTTTTTCTTGTTTTTCTTGGGTATCTTTGAGAGCTTTATCCATTTCCTCAACCTTTTTGTTTGTCATCTCTATTTCTTTATGGCAGTTTTTCACCTCCTGTTTAAGGTCCTCTATTATTTTCATAAAGTACTATTTAAAGTTGATTTCTTCTATTTCTTCTGGAGTAGGGTGTTCAATTTTTGTTGTTTCATGATCCCTGGTTTTGGTGATGTCATGTTGCCTGTCAGGTTGTTGGAGGAATTCTTGCATTGGCGCCTGCCCACTCTTCCTTCAAATGGAGCCAGGAGAGTCTTGGTGTCTTGTTCCAGTCTGCTGTGACTGATTCTCTTGGTGGATCTCCTCAGTGCAGGAGCAGGAACTGTTCCTGTCCATCTGGATGAAACTCTTTAGCACTGAAACAGGGATGCCTAGTATTCCAAGGCCTCCTCAGACACAACAGTGGACATGGGGGCAGGGCAGGGTCAAGTGGAACAGAGAAATCCTGCAGCAGGAGCTGGGGTGGGGGACTGTGCTCTCTTCTGGGACAGTCTGCCCCAGGATAGCACAAACTCACCCTTCTGGATGGAACTCCTCAGCACTGAAACAGGGATACCTGGTATTCCAAGGCCACCTCAGACACAAGGGCGGACGTGGGGGCAGGGCAGGGTCAAGTGCTCATTTATGTATTTTTTAAAATTATTTTTTATTGATTGTTTGGAATCTAATCTTACATCATGCACCCCGATCATGCTCACCTCCTAGTCTTCCCATGTCTGCCCCCTCTCTCCTGTGACTTCCCCTGCAAGATTAAAAAGAAATAAGTGTATTTTGTGTTGTCCATAAATTCACTAGAGCATGATCAGATTCCTAGTGGCTAGTCCCCTAAAGAAGGATGAGGTTTTTCTGCCTGCCTCTGTGCTGGAAGTCATCAACTGAGGAAACCATTGCTGTGTTCAGACCTAGCTCTTTGCCCATGCCACTGTCTGTACTGTAGTGTTGTGGGCCAGTGAGGGGTGAAGCTAGCTCTCCCATAAGGGAATAGAACAGTTCTCCTGCACAAACTGTTAATATGGCTTCAGGTGGCAGTCCAGACTATGGGCATCCACATGGGCTTTTGTGGTAACATTGACCACAGATATCAATATGGACCTTGGCTGTATCAGGACCACTGACTCACTCATGGTCCTCAGAGACTGTATAGCCCTTGAGTCTCAGCATGGCCTCAAGTGGTTACATTCATCACTCACAATAGTATGACATCTCGAGGCATCAACACTTGAGGACATCACCAAGGCATCAGGAAGTTGCACAGACTGCATATGTTCATATAGGTCTCAGGTTACTGTGGCCTGGCGCAGCAGCATGGATGGATGACTAGCACTAACTTGGTCTCTGGTGCCATCATGGACCACAGTGGTCCTTTACTGATGTCCCATCTAATGGGAAACTTTCCTTATTTCAGCTTTTTATTGTTGCCCAGAGCTTGGGGGCTCCCTTGGTCACATGGTAGGTTTGGTGTAGTGAAGAGCTGAGGGCAGGCCTGCTTTTCATCCTGCCCAGCTCTCGGCCGCCTGGCTAGCTTATGCCCTGAAATTACAACATACAAATTGTATTCTTTTAAACACTGCTTGGCCCATTAGCTCTAGCCTCTTACTGGCTAACTCTCTCTTGCTTTAACCTATATTTAGTAATCTGTGTAGCACCATGAGGGGTGGCTTACTGGGAAGATTCTAGCTGCATCCATCTCGGAGAGGAGAGTCATGTCGACTGCCCGAGGCGTCTGCCTTA
Source organism: Arvicola amphibius (assembly GCF_903992535.2). Classification (NCBI taxonomy): domain Eukaryota; kingdom Metazoa; phylum Chordata; class Mammalia; order Rodentia; family Cricetidae; genus Arvicola; species Arvicola amphibius. Next base: position 69,645,449 of record NC_052048.2, on the reverse strand, counting down.
CTCCCAGCATCCTGTTCTGTCTACTCCACCCACCTATGTTCTGACCTATCAGGCCAAGCAGTTTCTTTATTAATTAACCAATGAAATTATCAGATAGATTGAAGACACACCTACGTCAGTTTGGGGCCTGAGTCTGTGTCTGCTTAAGTTCCAGACTCTTGTACACTATGAAGTCCACCCTACTTAGCATTGACAGCAAGACAATCTCAGCTAACTCTCTCAGCTGTCACAGCCATCACATCTCCAGTTGCACCTCTCTCTATAGTGCATGTGCTGCTCCAGTTTTCTATCTTTCCAACCTCTCCATTCTAGTTGCTTGTTTTTTAATATTTTACATTTTGGTTTCTAAGTTAATTACACAGAGAGTATTCTCACAAAAGCCCTGGCTTAGCTTGGCTTATTTCTAAGCAGATCTTCTTAAATTATCCTATCTATCTTTTACCTCTGGGACTTTTTCTTTTCTCACTTATTTATTCTTACTTTCAATTTTATTCTGTGGCTGTCTAAATGACTCAACCCTTTTTTCTAACTCCTTGATCTCTCTTGGTCCTTCTCCTCTCCTCCAAGATTTCTTCTCCTATTTATTCTCTCTGCCTGCCAGTCCCACATATCCTTTCTCCTCCCTAGCTATTGGCCTTTCAGCTCTTTATTAGATCATCAGGTGTTTTAGACAGAAAAACTCTGCTTCTCAGAGTTAAATGCAACATAAAAGAATGCAACATATCTTTACATCATTAGAATAAAAGTTCCACAGCCTACAGAAATGTAACACATTTTAAAATAATATTCTACAACATTTCCCCTTTTTGTCTAAACAAAAATGAAAGGTTTTAACTTTAACATAGTAAAATTTCATGCAATAAAACAAATTGCCAAGTAGGAGTTACCTTTACATCTTTCACTTACATTTGCAATGCATTTAACAAAGTCAGAGAAAACAGTCAATTATCTAAGTGAATCCAAAGTTTTATACCTAATTTACTTTCTATAATTATTAAGAAAAACTGCAACAATAATGATCTAGTCTTTAACTCTATCAAAGACCCCTAGAAGGATTTAATATTACCTAACAACAGATACATCTTGCTGCCTGGACATTCACCCAAAGTTCTCTGTAACATGAAGGCATCCATCCACCCTATGGGCCCACAGTGTCTGGCAGACTTTTCAGTGAATCAGGAAATTTGAAGGACTTTCCAGTCTTGTATTGGCAAGGTTTATTAGTCCTTTTCCTCTGTGTTCTGCAAAATGATCAGTAGATTCTTCTATAAAGCAGGAAATTTGAAGGATTGTCCTACCTTGTTTTGAAAAAGTTCAGCAGTCATTTTCCTGTGTGTCCTACATGTCTTGTTTATACAACATACAGTCAAGCAGTCAAGGAATAAACAGCTTCTTGCCCAAATGACTAATCTTGCGACAATGAAAGCAAACTCCTATGAAGTTTCTTTGATGCCCATCATCCTTTTATGAAGTAAATTGGTGCTGCCAGGAGCATTGTCATGGAAAACCCTATGTTAATAAAACATTTTAAATGCCATATTCTATAGGTCATTGAAGTGTTTGAAAATTATCTATTATCTAAAATATAACAATTTAACCTTAAAAACATACCTAATGTGACTATAGGTTTAATTATTATAGATTAATTAATAAACTCATTTTTATTTATACATTGAATTTTTAAATGAACTGTATGAGCACAATACCCCCAAAAAGATAGAAACATATACACAGTATAACAAAATTAACTTTGTATTTTTATCAGTATACCAAAATTCTTGCCAATGTAAAATATCTAAGACTAATAGTTGTCTTTTTATCCTTTACTTCTATATTCCCGTATTTCCCTAAATTATAACAAACATCAATGATCCACCAAATAACCAAAGACCAACCACACCTTCTCTTGGGATGATGGTGTTATATTCTTCAGATTGCTTCATGCAATCTGTGGGCAAAGGCATCTTTAGGATTCCAGAGAGAAAACTGAGATAATCCCCAAGTCCTGGGAAGACTGGCAGTAACCTTTGCTGATATATATCACCCCTCAAGATTCATGAAGTGTTCCCTGATCAAACCATATTAACCTAGAAGGAATCTACAGCTTCTCATTTCCTGTGGAAACAAAAGCAAAACCTCTCCTCAGAAGCATTTTTGATTTCCATTTGACAAATATATTTTTGACTTCTGCTTATCAACAATCAAAGAATCAAAATCAATACTGTATAGAATCTAGAATCCCTATGTATTTTCTATCTGTATGTGGCTTGTTTTACTGTCTCTGTAAAGACTTTATTATATTTATTTTTTCCATGACTGTCTAAACACATTTTCTTTCCTTTTTTAAGCCTTTGCACATTGTAAAACACACTGCAACCTGTTTACAGGTTTTTTTTTCAGTCTGAACCTCTTTTACTGCATATCTTTGGTGGTAGCCCAAATGTGATTCAGGTTCTATCTTGAGTCCATTCTGATTTAACAGTCATTTGAGTTCAAATTTGCCTGCACTGTTTGCTCCAGTATCCTTGAGAACTGTGAGAAAGTTCTGATTAGGTCCATGGGAATGAGCATTTTGCCCATGAGAGAGAACACATTATCTATTAAGATACAGGCTATTGAATGCCAACCAAAGGCACATCCAGTTAAAACAAAAATTGTTTGATGCTAGGAGGACTCACAAGATAGGTATTGAGGCTATTTGCTTCTTTCTGTCAAGGACAGTGTAGGGAGGTTGTTAACTGATTATTCTGTTCTTTGATCTGCCTTTTGCCTTTAATATATATATATATATATATATATATATATATATATATATATATATATATATATATATAAACTCAAGGCTGCTTGGTAATCACCAACAGAACTCCTGCATCTATCCTGCTTTTTCTGTCTAAATTTCTTTTAATCTGCCACTTCTTCAATCCTTGCGCCCTCTTCTAGGTACCTTAGTTGACTTTGTTGGAGCAGGCTCCAATAGTCTTTTAGGCTTTTTTAACCATATGAGCCAAATTTAGACGACTAAGCTACACCTGTACCCATCACATGGTTCTCTTTGCTGGCTCTGCTAGATTAGAGAGCCAAGCCTAAAGTCTGGGACTTGGAACCATATTCAACCACCAATTATGGAATTTCAGTTTTCTGCACTGAGGCAGGCATTTTTTAGTTAGTTAGTTAGTTTGTTAGTTTGTTTCTATTTAGTGTGAAAAATGCTGTTTAAGTACTCTGCTGTGCAGTAGGGTTTCTTGAAGGGATAACAATTTTTTCAGCTTTCTCAAGGTCTAGATGGACATTTGAGACTCATACTGGTATGTCAAAATGCTGTTGGATTTTCTTTTACTCTAGTTCCATGTTGGGCACCAAAATGTTGTTGGTTGTTTTTCTCTTTTTACTCTTTTGCCTCTTTGTGGGGCCCCTCTACACAGCTCCCAAATAAATTAAACAGAGAGTCTTATTCTTTCTTATAAGCGACCAGGCTTAGCTTGGCTTATTTCTAGCCAGCTCTTCTTAAATTATCCCATCTACCTTTTGCTCTAGGTTTCTTTTTCCCTTTCTTGCATATGTATTCTTAATTTTATTCTTATTCTGTGGCTGACTGGGTGGCTCGCCCCTTCTTTTCTCACTCCTTGATCTCTCTTGCTTTTTCTTCTCCCAGATTTCTCTGTATATTTATTCTATCTGCCTGCCAGTCCTACATATTCTTTCTCCTGTCTTGCTATTGGCCTTTCAGCTAATTATTAGATCATCAGGTGTTTTAGACAAGAAAGTAACACAGCTTCACAGAGTTAAACAAATGCAACGTAAAAGAATGCAGAACATCTACATTATTAGAACAAATGTTCCACAGCCTAAAGAAATGTAACACATTTTAAAACAATATTCTGCAATATTCCATCACATACTGTTCTATGTAGTGGTGTCTGCACTGCCACCCCAGGTCACAAAGCCAGGGGTGACACTGGACCATTAAGCATGTTTTATGAAAGATTTGACCACAGGAAAATATGTTTTGACTGTCTGAAAAAATGTGGGCATCCTCTCTTTTATATTCATAAGTAAAAGAGTCCAGAAGCAAACAGGATCTTTTGGTAAAAACTCTAAGGATTTTATTTCTTTGGGCAAGCCATAAGGAGTTACCTGGGGTCTCTGAGGTGTACATCATGTGCTACATGGCATCAAGATAGTGTCACAGGAAGATGGTCTTGAAGGGTTGGGTGGATTTAAATAAAGCACACTATATGGGGTAGAGCTCCTAATATATAGGAGGTGGGCCAAGACAAGGCAAAATTAATCATAATACCAAAATCAAAATATTGCCAGTATTTAATTACTCATCCAGTTTGCCTCTCTTATTTATAACAGTCTAACCAAAATCATTAACTGAACAACCAATGAAAGCAACACATAGACAGAAGACCTCCTACACCAATCATGGAGTCTATAAATATTATTCCCTTGTTGCCAAGTGACATGGTCATCTCTGCAAGAGATCAGTGCAGGGACAGATGGGGAATAGTCACATAAATATCTGCAAATATTGGGGCTTGCAGCAAACCACTGATTGAAGAAGATCACTTTTGGTGTTGTGCCAACCCATAAACAATCAACCAAACAGAAACAAAAAGTAAGTGAAGACTGCTGAGATTGGAGGGGGTATCACAGGATCTGCACCTTGAAACAGAAAATGAAGACAAGTTTCACAGTTTCAAATAAAAGAAAAGGCACAGGCTGGAGAGCAGACAAAATCCCAAACAAATGAAGAATACACTGTGTAGTTTTAGGCTTCTTAGGTATAACAGAGAATCTACTTGTGGGCAACTTGAATAAAATCATACATATCAGAAGGTTAAACAATAAGTCATAGGTTAAGATCACACAAACAAATAAAAAAGAAAACCAAAAAAAGGAAAGAGAAGTGACAACAGTGTTCTTCATGTCACAAACCAGTCATTTGTTTAAGTCTATTTCTGTAGGATTATGCGAATAATAATTTCTTTTACTGTCCTCATAATCTTAATCCCCTGTTAACCTAGAGTGTGTCTCATGTTTCTCAGCATGTCTAGGAAGGAGAAAACACACTGATCAACAGTCTCAGAAAAGCTGCTTAGAGTAGGTAACTGGATCTGGGGCAGAGGAATCAATATACTGTCTCTGGATGAAACTGAAGGAATGTAAAGTACAGAAGACAACTCACCTTGATCTGACACTGCTGATCCCAAGATCTGATCAGTTCTGCCAGAACAGAACACAGAGCTTCCCTGCAAGTCAGCCATTTTCTATTCCTGAAGGGAAAAATTAGAATTAATATCTCTTACTATGCAAAACACATTTGTAGATGTTTTATATTTTATTTATATCTTTATTTGAAGGTGTGAATCATAATCCCACACCAGTTTGGAATTGTGATTAATAGAATGGTTATTTATTTAAAGGGGAAAAACTTATAGATCACTGTCCCAGACAACAGCCCTCTGAGCAATCAGGAAGGGAGCCTAGTCTCCAGAAGTGGAGCTGGAAGCCAGAGAGCCAGTGGAGGGCAGTTGCTGCTTTTTTTAAAGAAGGAGAGACCACGGCTCAATGGGCTGGTATCTCAGCAGCTATTGGCTGAAGGAGCGGAAGAAGTTACTGCAACATTTATTAACAGTACTGACCATATATCCAACTCATTAATACTGTATTCATGAACTTACTTATGATTGATTTCATTCAAATATTCAATTTTATATTAAATTCACAATATATAGTGAACATACATATATATTCATCATATAAAGGTCACTATGAATTGTCACAATTTGGTTAGTTTACTTCCATTTGTAAGACTTTATAATTTTTTTTAAAAAATTAAACTGGCAACAAATGAACTTACATATAAATTGATGGCACATCTGCAGCTGTTAGGAATAACTATGGAATCACCAGGTCTGAAGGACTGGATGCTTTCAGGATGCATATCTTGCTAAATTTTGTATTAAGTGAATTTGCACTAACAAAATAAGTACCTCCAAGCTTGCTCATAATGAAGGCAGAGGTGAGTGACTACCCTTTAGGGTATGATTTATAGAGTGCCAAATTGGGGATAAGTAGAATCAATGCATTTAATTTCTGAAGGGAACTCATTTGAGTGTGTGTGTGTGTGTGTGTGTGTGTGTGTGTGTGTGTGCATGCCTGTGTGTGGTGTGTGTATGTACACAAAGCCCTTTGAGGATTTTAGTTGCTATTTTGTAGGCAGCAAGCAATTTTTTTTAAAATCACAGAATCTCCCACTGGTATAAAACTCACCAGTGGTTTGACTGGCTGTACAGTAAGTCCTAAGGAAATATGTTTGTGCTCCCTGCCCCACTGAAGGATAGATTCACCAGTGTGCTGCCATACTAGGTGTCTTGTTTGTTCATTTTTGTTTTTTGACATTGGAATTAAATCAGATCATGTCCGCAAGGCAAGAACTATTCCTTCTGTGTTGCCTTTTTTCTCTAGATTGTATTCCAAGCACATGGGGATGAATACTTAGTTCTCAAGATATGGAGGATATGCATTTGTGAATTAATTTTTAATCTCAAGAATACCCAACAGGGGAGGCTCTGTAAGTAGGATGCATTTGTGATGCTCAGTACCTGCAAAACCATAAACCAACTTTCCAAGCATCTCTAACTGTAAGAATTTTTCTTAGTTACTTTTCTATTGCTATGATTAGATGCTGTGGGATAATGCTCTTATACCCTATAAAGATTTATCACTTGTATTGGTTTAATAAAATGTTGATTGGTCAGTAGCCAGGCAGGAACTGTAGTCAGGGATACCAGACTAGGAAAATTCTGAGAAGAGGAAAGGCTTGGTCTGCAGTAGCCACCAGGAGGCAGAGAAAGCAAGATGAAAATGCTGCACTGAGAAAAGATAACAAGCTATGTGTCTAAACATAGATAATAATTATGGGTTAATTAAAGTTGTAGGAGCTAGTTAATAATAAGCCTGTGGTGATAGGCCAAATAGTTTATAATTAATATAAGCAAGCCTCTGTGTGCTTCTTTGGGACTGAACAGCTATGGGATCAGGCAGGACCAAAACTTCCATCTACAATAAGACACCATGAACAAGACAAATTATAGAAGAAAATGTTTAATTTGTGTCTTATGATATTGTGGATTAGAGTCCATGATGGTGGAGCAAAGAGATAGCAGCAGAAGGAGCTGAGCACTTACATCTTGATTTGCAAGTTGGAGGCAGATAGAGGGTTCCCAGCGGTACGTTTTGGAGGACTTGGGAGTAGATTCCTTTGTAATCTCAAAGCCCACTAACAATGACATGCTTCCTTCAAGAAGGCCACACCTCTTAATTCTTCCTAACAAGTTGTACTAACTGGGGATCAAGTATTCAAACATCTGAGTCCATAGGGCTCATTCTCATTAAAACCACAACATTACAGAACTATACTAGCCTGACAGCCAATATTCCCCTAGATAATTAAACAAAATAACTAAAACATATCTATCATCTTCATTAATAATTTGAGTTATATGTCATCCTTCAAAGAATGAAGTGTGTAGTATAGAATCAATATGGATAGAAGAGGCTGTAAACAGCATACTGTCTGAAGTGGGAAATATGAGGAAAGTGTACTCTTCTCCTAGTCAGGAACCATAGCAGACATCATTACTTTGTCCAGCTGTTTTCTCCATTGAGTTTAGATTCAACTTTAATCACAAAGTTCAGTGTAGTCAGTGGAAATCAACAAGAGTCATCACTTTATTTAAACTTGTCTTTATCTCTGATATCAAAGAAATTATCACATGTACTCACTCATAAGTGGTTTTTAAACATAAAGCAAAGGAAACCAGCCCACAAATCACAATCCCAGAGAACCTAGACAACAATGCGGACCCTAAGAGAGATTTACATAGATTTAATCTACATGGAAAGTAGAAAAAGACAAGATCTCCTGAGTAAATTGTGAGCTTGGGGATCTAGGGAAAGGGTTGAAGAGGAGGAGAGAGGCAGGGAGGGGAGCACAGAAAAATGTACAGATCAATAAAATCAATTAAAAAGCAAAGAAGACATCCCTGTGCCATAAGTGATATCCTAAATTGCTCCTTTTTATATTTTTATATTTTATATATGATGTGGGAGGGTTATCTATCTATCTATCTAACTATGTATCTATCTATCTAGCTAGCTATCTAGCTATCTAGCTATCTATCTGTTGCATTCACTGGTTAATTAATAAAGAAAACTGCTTGGCCTTATAGGTCAGAACATAGTTAGGCAGGGAAGATAGAACAGAATTCTGGGGGGAAGAGGGCAGTGAGACAGATGTCATGGAGCCAGCTGCCAGGTCAGACATGCTGAATCCTTCCTCCCAGTAAACCACCACCTCGTGGTGCTACACAGATTAATAGAAATGGGTTAATCAAGATGTGTGTGCTAGCCAATAAGAGGCTAAAGCTAATGGGCCAAGCAGTGTTTAAATGAATACAATTTGTGTGTTGTTATTTCAGTGTAAAGCTAGCCATGCAGGAGCCAAGTGGGAACACGGCCAGCCGCTCCTTCTACATATATATTTATATATATTTTAATATTTTTATATTTTATAATTGTACTTTTCAGGCAAGCCCCTTTATTTTGTAATTATGAGCTGTTGTTTGATTGATCATGCTGCATCCCAAGTGAAGAGCTGTAAACAAGTTTCTGAAGCAGATCCTATATTTTGACATTGAGTCATTTAACTACGTCCTGTATGGTGGCTAAATAAATGTAAGTTAGGTTAAATAGATCATTACCTGGATAGTGAATATCAAGAATGGTGATGAGGAATAGTTAAGAGAATGTCCTGGTCTTCCAGGGGACCCAGGTTCATTTCTCATAACCATCTGCAACTCAAGTTCCAAAGAATCTGACACTCTCCTTAGTTTCTGTGGGTACTAGCTATATAAGATACATGCAGCAAATACACCTATATACATGAAATAAAACAAACTATATAACAAAGAATTATACACTGGGATTGAAGAAGTGTTTCAGTGGTTAAAAACATGTATTGTCCTTGAAGAGAACCTACATGTAACTTTAGCTCCAGGGATTGCCTCTAACCTCAGGCACAAGCACATATACAGATACACATACATGTACACATGAATAAATGTAGTATTGAGGTGGCAGGACTGAGTCCCACCACCTGGCTAGCTTTACACCCGAAATAATTACATGGGAACTGTATTTATTTAAACACTGCTTGGCCCATTAGTTTCAGCCTCTTATTGGCTAATTCTCATATCGTGACTAACCCATATTTAGTAATCTGTGTAGCACCATGACGTGGTGGCTTATCAGGAAAGATCTTAACCTGCGTCCATCTCAGAGAGGAGCTGCATGGCGTCTGCGTGAAGCGTCTGCCTGACTCTGCTTTCTTTCTCCAACAATTCTGTTCTGTTTACTCTGCCTACCTATGTTCTGACCTATCAGGCCAAGCAGTTTTCTTTATTAATTAACCAATGAAACAACAGATATACAGATACCCTCCTTCATCAAATAAATAATAATATTTTTTGGAAAAAAATTACTCACTAAAAGTAAAGTGATGGGTTTGAGATTGTATGCTCTCTGTTTCATACTCATTCACAGAAGCAAAAGACCTGTATACAGGAAATGAAGAACAGGCACATCCATTTACAGAGGTGTTTGCTGCCAGAATGTCATCATTTGTGTTTGTTCCCCAAGCTCTTATTACCAACGCAATACAATAGGGTCAGGTGATACACACATACTCAGTGGGTTGATTCGGTGGAGAAAAATTCTAAAATCAGGGACACATTCAAAATAGGTTGTAAGCACATCTGTTTTAGCTCTGAGGACAGACATGTTGTGTGCTTTATATTGGACAGTGAATTTGCATGACCTCACGCCAAAGGATATGCCACCTCTGTCTTCCAATACTGTTTGTTTTTCAAATGTCCTGGTAAATAGTTCCGGACAATGGGCAGATGTACTAGCAAAAGCTACACAGGAAGACATATACTGACACAGAGTGGAGGAGTCACAATTTAAAGTCGGGTCTGTTTAACCTCATGCATGGTGAATTCACCACATTTTTTTCTATCCACCATACTTGCCCTTCAAAATGAGTAAATTCAGAAATGGATCTGATTGCAAATGAGTAGTTAAGGAATCTGACAGCTAAGGAAAAGTTTCCATAGTCACTAGTTAATAGTTCTGATGACTCTGAATTCTAAGTGTTTGTTGATTGCTCAAGTCTTTCTAGACTGCTGTAGGATTCTGAGATCTGCATCCTGGTTTCTCTATAGTGACACTTTCTCAGTGGAGGAAAGGAGACCAGCCTTTGTATTTAGGAATCTGACTCAATCATTCACCAAATGTTTGACAAATGTCAGCGTCAGTTTTCTCATCTGCTGAAAGAGAATCATAAGAGCCCTTTCTTTAGGGTTATGAGGAATAAATTAAGTTATGTTTATAGCATATAACATTCAACATGGGTTATTGGCATTTTATGATAGTAATACCTCCATGTGTATTTACTGAATGTTCAAGGAATTGTGTTTTTTATTCTCACATGTCTCTCATCTCTACTAGAACAACCTCCAGTTTTGCCTGATGATTTTGCGGCATAGCACAGGACTTTGCAGACTTCTTAATTCCTTCCCATAACCTCAGTTCACTACTCTGGCTGCCTGCCTGGGAAAGAACAGTCTTGGTTTTCTGTGTTTGGTGCAGGAGATAAATGTCCCTCTCTAGTTTTGCCTCCATCATCTCTGTTAAAAATTTCCATAGTCATCCTGTGTTATCAGGTAGCATTTAGGACTATAAAGCAATTTTCCTTGTTTGTTTCTCCTCTTCCTTCTAGTCCACAACATCATGCACACACACACACACACACACACACACACAGAGAGAGAGAGAGAGAGAGAGAGAGAGAGAGAGAGAGAAAGACAGGATGAAAAGGAGAGAGAAGCAGGATTGAAGAAGGAGCTGGAGCAAGAGGAAATATATTTCTATTCAACATTTGCATATAAAAAACAAAATGCACAGTTTATTGTCTCGTATGAAAAATGATAGTTACAACACTTCTGAGTCTTTCTCTCCATAAGACAACCCCCTTCTTTATTCTACCCTTTGTTTACCCTCAGGTTTATTCTTGCCACTATTAAAAATAACATGCAGAATTGAGGACTGGACTTTAAAATAAATCCAGCTGTGTGGCATGTCAAGCAGCTACCCGCAAAGGAGGATGGCCCCTGGGAAAGGAATGGCACATGACAGTGGTCTCTTAGAAATCACTTTATTTGGAGTAGTCTTTCTAGAATCCATAAAGTGACCTCCTATGCATTGGAGCTCAGTTTTCTAAGCCAGAAAAGCCTCAGGTAAAAGCTTGAATGGCATTGCTTTATTTTTCTTTTAAAAGATTTCTCTCTGTTGTTAGGTAGGCAGCCCAGGGCAGCTCTCTCCAGCCTTCGTGACTGAAGTTAAAATCAAGACATCTGGGATTTTGCCCTTTGCGCAGATCTTACTGGGTGACATTTGTCACGTCACTAAAACTTTGTGGACCGCAGTTTCATTCCTCCTGAAGGAAAAACAGTATGCCTGCAATCTGGGAGATGGACTGTTACTATCAAATGTGACAATATAGGTTATAAAGACACTTGAAAAATTGCAAGGGGCCATAATAATAAAAGGATTCACAGTCTTAAAAATATACTTCTGCTTTTGGTTGGATACAAGCCTGAAATTTCAGTGCTACAGCTTGCCATTGTTGACTACGTACTTCAGGTATCCTTGGTAACAGCACCCTGAGATTTGGTGATTGTTTCTCATGAGGCTGTGTTTTGCTGTGTTGCTAAATTCCAATGAGATTTCTTCAGACTTTCTGTTTCTTACCCTCTTGGTAGCACTGAAATTCCTTTTTATTCTGCTCAAGGTGCTGCTTTCTTGGCTACTTTCTTGGACATCTTGGTATCTACAGAGAGCTCACCTTTGCCCTTGTGCCATTTGTCAAACTCTCCTGTCTAGCTGTCATTTTGCAAGGCTTAGTCCTGTGCCATTGTACACTGTGCTCTATTCCTACATAACCTCCTTAAATCTTTCTGCTTCATATAACTTCTCCTTGTAAATGTCTTCTAAGGTACTAAGCAACAGTTCTTGAGGGCTCACACGGAATCCCATAAACACCATGACTTATGTCCAATGTATGCCAAGCTTTTCCAAATACAAAATAGAGGTATCAATGCAAAGGGAAAAAGTGATTCTTCATGATCCAAATGTTAGTGACCATGCTTCAGAAATGTGGTAGTTGGAGTAACCAGAATTAATTTCTTTGCCATTGTGTTCTATGGCCATAGATATTCATGTTTGACTTAAAAAAAAAGATACCCTATACACTTTGAAGAGAGAGTGGTAGTATGTATTAGATTTTTGATGTACCTGATGCATTCATAACATATGATACTTTGAGGATATTTGACTCTAGCCATCCATGCATTCACACAGAAATTCACACCAGCTTTCTTTCATACCTTCTTCCCCACATATACTCAATTTGTTACCAGTTTCTTTTGGTGTCACTACTTTCAAATGATTTTTTTCATTGTGTTCATTACCTGAAGTTAATTTATGAGCATTCCTTGTCTGTATAGTGATGTGGAGAACTACCATCTCTCGACCAGGAACTTTGACCCATTCCTCCTTCAGTTAATCACAAAAAGCCAAATGAAACATTTAAAAACGAAAGAAAATGGTTCTGTATGTTTCCTCTTCAAATTCATCTGATAACCCCAACATGTGCGCACATGTTGCGTTCCTGCTAAGTCTTTGAGTCTCACTTGGCACTGTGGTCATCTTTGTCCTCTGGACAGAGGATATGTTCTTTGATGTGTCACCCTTCCTTATCCCACCAGATCAACTCCACATATTCTTCTTTCCATTTCAAAATTTCCTTACATGTAAGTATTGGAACATTTGAACAATTTGAACACACACACACACACACACACACACAGAGAGAGAGAGAGAGAGAGAGAGAGAGAGAGAGAGATTCACAGACACAAACATTAAGTTCACAGATTTTTCTAACCCAACTACATTACTAGGTCACATGATTTTCATCTACCGCACAAATAGTTCACCACTAAAACTTTTTTCTTTTTTCTTTCTCCTCCTTGAATAAATCAGAACCCCATGACATTTCTTTATTTTTAGTAGCACTTATCACAGCTTGTAGATAGCAAATGAAGTGATTGTGTTTTGTTTTTCTCCATCGAAGTCTAAGCTCCATACGGCTACAGACTTTTTCTATTTTGAGTCATTATTTAATATTTCCTATGCAGGGCACAAAAATGGATTTTAGTAACTACTTGTTCAGTCAGTGAACTTCTGTCCACAGCAGAAGAAGTCAAGATGAAGAGAGTCTGGGTAATTTGTCTAGGGACACATAGATGATGGAATGGTGGGGAGGGACTTTTAGTTATGAAGAAAATGCTCTACAACTCACCTCCATACACTCAATGAAGCAGATACACCATTTAGCTACTGCATGTGTGTCCTGTTTTCCACATTAAGTCAACCACACACTGACGACATAGGCCTTATCCTAGAAAAGTATGCTCAAAGTTTTCCTGAAAAGCAGTTTCTATCCTGAGATGCAAATTTGAAAGTTTTGTTTAGAATTCTATGATCCTTCCTTGGTTCTGTCATAATTCTTGACACTAGTAAGGGAAATGAGTTATGATTAAAGAGGAGGAGGTTCCTGGAAAGATTAAAGGCACAAATTCTGATATGAAAGTAGGTATGCAGTAGCCAAGGTCATACCAAGTAGCAATTTTATCTCACCTCAAAAACACCTTGAGGGTGCAGGCTGGGGGAACATGGCCGCTTCCGGTCTCGCACTGTGGCTGGCGCTAGGCTGACCGCGGCCGAGGCCCTGCGTGCTCTTCTCTGTGCATCTTTCGCCCACGGCCGCAGAGGGTGCAGCGGCCTCCTATTCTCGCGCCATGGAGAAGAGCTCGAGCTGCGAGAGTCTTGGCGCGCAGCCCCCGGCGGCACGGCCACCCAGCGAGGACTCACTGTCCAGTTAATGTGTTAAGAGCCATTGACATTTGAAGATCATCAGAAGTGAAGATAAAAGATCTCAAAAATTATAATTGCTTCTACTTCTCATTCAGAGAACTGGGTGCATACGAAGTCAGCTTCTGCTATATCATCAGATTCCATTTCAACTTCCGCAGACAACTTTTCTCCTGATTTGAGGGTCCTGAGGGAGTCAAACAAATAAGCAGAAATGGAGGAACCAAGCCTGCTTCCAGGAGAAAACATTAAAGACATGGCCAAAGATGTGACTTACATATGTCCCTTCACTGGTGCCGTACGAGGAACACTGACTGTCACAAATTACAGATTATATTTTAAGAGCATGGAACGGGACCCCCCTTTTGTTCTAGATGCTTCTCTTGGAGTGATAAGTAGAGTAGAAAAAATTGGTGGTGCATCTAGCCGAGGTGAAAACTCTTATGGCCTGGAGACTGTGTGCAAGGATATCAGGAATTTACGATTTGCTCATAAACCAGAGGGGCGAACAAGAAGATCCATATTTGAGAATCTAATGAAATATGCATTTCATGTATCTAACGGCTTGCCTCTTTTTGCTTTTGAGTATAAAGAAGTATTTCCTGAAGATGGGTGGAAACTGTATGACCCCCTTCTAGAGAACAGAAGGCAGGGAATTCCAAACGAGAGCTGGAGAATAACAAAGATAAATGAACGCTATGAACTTTGTGACACATATCCTGCCCTCTTGGTT